>NC_143014.1:342535242-342879242 GCF_055824585.1 Amblyomma mixtum | reverse complement strand
CTTTGAACTTGTATTTTTGAATTCGAAGGCATCTTTAAGATAAACACCTAAGGCCTGGAATGAGGCTACCAAAGTTGCCCATGCATCTTTAGGCAGCAGTTGACAGGGCCATGTGTATGACATTTTTTTTATTTTAGTCATAAATGCATCATATTTTTATATTCTTTTCTTTTATTTCTCCGCTTTGAGCCTGTGAAAGAATGTCCCAAATCATGTAACAGTGGCAATCGTAAGGCCTGTGTCGAATGTCGATGTGTAATTTTGAGCATCTTTTGCTACATTTACACACTTTCAAGTTTTCTCCTGGAGCCCATCTTATAAAGAGTGCTTCATTGCCTGCGTTGTCTTTCCTTTTTTTTCCCCACCAGTAAGCTTGACAGAACTGAAGATGCTGCGGTATGTCGTGTACTCATTCCACAAAGCCCTTCTCAACGTTTTGTTGAAATGGAGGCGCTTAAAGCCAACCTCTGTTCGATGGTCAAGTACAGGCTTGCGGTTGAAACACCAGAGGCTGCAACGAAACTTCGAAACCTACAGTCTTGCTACAAGCAGGTACAGGCCACTGTTCGATACTATTTAGTTCACCTATTGGCAGATTGTTGGCTGAGGGGCTGATTCTCTGCAGATCCCACTTCCAGTCCGACCCTTCACTGGAAATGCAGGCAGAAGTTGTGAGGGAAGAACTGAAGCTTCTTGAAATGCAGCTCATCATAGAGGTAAGCAAGACCTGTGCACTAACTACTGTTGTGTACTTTGAGCAGTATTCCCAAGTAAAATCAAGATGCCTTTTTTTTTTACCAACGTTTAGCAATACTATGCCCTCGAGTATTACGTGGAGAAACTAATCACAGACATGAATAGGCATATGTTTTATTCCTTCTTACATGATAAACATTTCTTTAAGAAAAAAAATGCATTGGAGGTGTTTTTAGGGTTCTACATGTGTGCGTCTACCATTCCTTGAGAACAGCCGAGACTGCCAGTAAAATTCTTATGTTCATACACGCATAGTATAGCTGAACTTTTACTTATGCCCTTTGTTGTAGGAGGAAGACTCAAAAGCTGAAAAAGAAGGTCTTAACATACTGATGCAAGGATTTCCTCGCAAAGCACCCGTTGTTGCGACATCCCTGGTGACAACTCTTTACTACTGCTGTCTCTACCATTACAATGTCTCAAATGTAAGTTACCCATTTTTCAGGGGCAGTTTAGGTGTTTTCTACATGTTTGAACCTTATGCATTAAAAGCCTGTTTAAAACTGAAAGCCTGCATTACATCTTAGAGTAGCTAAGGTAACTCTTCGAAACCTTTTCAGCAATGCGCACTTAGTGCTGAAACAGAGCAAAACAAATCCCATAGCACACTGCCATGAAAACATTGTCTGTAAATACTGATGTGTCTACTATATAATCGCAGCCACTTGCATTGCAGAGCGTCATATTTTGTTATGGGAATGTACGTCTAAATGAGATGTTTTCGACTTTACAGCTCTGTGCAGTCAGTGATAACAAGTAGCAATACAAACTGAACTATTCAATGTAGGCTTCAGTTATGCACAGTAGTTTGTCTGGAATTTGTAGTTGACTGCTTAATAAGCCTTGGTCCTTTCGTGTCATGTTGCTGGAGCTGAGAGTGCTTGTAATTCTCAGAGTGGTCACTCCCTTTTTTGTTGACCATCTCAGAGATGCGAAACTGCCAGGTACACTCACATGTAGGTAAACATGAGGAGAAAACTAGACCTGATTAGCAGTTTTTAGTTAGCTGACTCTTCTCTCAAATGTGATGTTTGTCATGACATTGCAGAGCCACATTGCGAGCCCGACCCAGATGAAGGCTTTGTTTAATGTGAGTATATCCTTTCCCCTTTTGGGGCGCAGTTTTTTCTTGCTACATCGGCATGTCGCATCTGCAGCCACATTTGACACGATTACTTTCATTTGCGCATTTGCCTCATGCGACGTCCAACACAGTGCCTTACAGCATGGCACAGAGCGTTTGTGTGTGAAAAGTTCATGTTTGTTAGTGTTCATCCTAATGCAGCTCCTTTGTCCTTTCTGTTACAGCTGACTGAAAAACAGTTTGTATGGACTGCACTGAAAGCTTTGGCACAGATCAAACACTGGAAAGAAATTGACAACCTCTTTCAGGGAAAGGTGAGAATAGTAGTAACTGTGCTTGTCGTGTGACAAAGTATATTTAGCGTCCATGGTAGAGAGAGGGTGTGGTAGATGGTCCTTGGCGATCACAAAATGAACAAGGGAGGGGAAAACCTCAGGTTGCTTGAGCCAACGTTACGACAAGGGGACTTGTCTTCGTCTGGGCAAAGCGTTCATCATTGGCAGGGATTAAATAGGGCCTTCGCTCCGAGGAGGAAGGCCCCGGGTGGGGGAAGGAAAGCGGTGTGAGAGGGAATGCGTGTCAGGAAGGGGAGGGAGGTGAATCTTGATTCGTTAAGCTGCAATAGTGGAAAAACTTATATCCGGGGGGGTGTGTAATGAACAAAGGCTTTGAAGGGGCTGCGACGGGGGGGAGGCGCTGGGTGGACCTGTAAAACTCAGATAAGAGGATTAGTCAGCGTGGCACCGGGAAATGAGAACAAGGCAAACAAAATAAGCTCGCACTGGAAGGAGAAATAAACGGGGGGCATCTCCAAGGAAGGACAAGGCAGGGGGGGGGGAGAAATGGCTCGAGTTCAGAGAAAGCCAAAAGGTGGGGGCGGAGAGGCTAACAGGAATGTCATGGTTTCCGAGAACTGATAGTAGGGGATTAGGAGAAAAAAAAAGGAAAACGTGAACAAAGGGAGAGGGTGAGAAGGCCGGAAATGTGGTGGAAGACATGACGTGGGAAGGGTGCAAAGAGCGATAATTTACTTATGCGAGGTTCTAGGAAATGGTCTGACCACGGGCAAGACATTTGTTAATTTAAAATTATGCTAACCCTGGAATGTACCTGAGAGATTCCAGGTTTCCTCTGGACATGTTAATCCCTGTTGGTTGCAGTGTTTTAAATTTGTGGATTAGGAATGCTTCTCTGTATTTTCTGTCCCTAGTCGATTTGAAGCCTGACTGAAGAATGAACAATTTGAGCTCGTCGAATTCGTGATGGCGTTGATTAAAATGGGTCGACACTGCCTTCTGTTTATTCCGTGCTGTGTCAGCCCGGTGCCCGTTTAATCTGGCACTCATTGTTTGCCCGGTTTCTCCGACATATTGTTTCTGGCAGAAGGAGCACTGGAGCATGTAGATAATATTGGACGATGTGCAGTCAAAACTGGTCTTTATATCGAAACTGAAATTGCTTGCCGTACTTTTAACCGTAGTGTCCCTTTGTAAATGTTTGCATATCTTGCATCTAGGTCGAGAGCATGAAGTTACTGTCGGTGTTGGTTTCTTACCGAGCCTAGCATGCACCAGGATGTCCTTCAGGTTTGTGTTGCGTCTGAATGTTACCCTTGGTGCGTCGGGAAATATTTTCTTGAGACGGTCGTTACCGGTTAAAATGGGGTGGTATTTCCGCAGGATATTGTTTATGTTTGGAAGCGCGTTTGAGTATTTCGTTATAAGTGCAGGAGGTTGTTGACTGTTAGCTTCTGTTCGTTTCTCAAGAACTACATCTTGTTTCAAAGTGCTTGCTCGTTGGAACGCGTTATTAAGGGTTGTCTGTGGATGGTTTCTGGTGATTAGTGTGTTTTTTTAGCGAGTGGAAATGTTTCAGGTAGTCGTCGTCGCTACATATTCTTCTTAGTCTCGTTGCCTGTCCTACGAATATACCTTGTTTGCAGTGTCTTGGATGATGGCTAGTGAAATCTGAGTATTGCTGTCGGTCAGTAGGCTTCCTGTAAAGTGTGGTTTTGAGCTTGCTATTTTCTAAATGGACAGTGGTGTCAAGGAAATTGACTTGTGTTTTCGAGGAGTTGAAGGTGAATTTAATGCTGGAGTGGCATGAATTGAAATGTGTGACGAATGCCTTCAGGGTCTCAGCCCCATGCTCCCATATCATGAAAATGTTGTCTATGTAACGCAGGTATATAGGTGGTTTTTTATAAATGAATTTAGAAGTTCAGATTCTAGTAGCCCCATAAAAATGTTCACGTAGGTGGGTGCGAAGGGAGTGCCCATGCTTGTTCCAAATACTTGAAGGCAGTAAGAAGGATCGAATTCAAAGTAGTTGAGTGTTAGTACCAATTCAAGTAGCGTGAGGTACACTTCAGTTTCGTGCGGGTGAGGACTTTGAGTTAGAATTTTGGAGAGTGCGTCGATAACTTCATTTATGGGAATATTTGTGTACAAAGCGGCGACGTCAAATGTGACAAGTATGCTATCTGCTGGGATAATGGAAGCATCATTCAGAGACTCTACTATGCGGAGAAAGTGCGGTGTATCCTTGACAAAGGAAGGGAGGTGGGTGGGAATATCTGCAAGATAGTTGTTCGGAAAAATTGATAAGTTCTCTGTGGGCGTGTTATTGTTTGAAACGATAGGTCTGCCGGGGATATCTGCGGTAGACAAGTCTTCTCCGGAAACCTTATGGATTTTGGGAAGTAGGTAAAAGCGTCCTGCCTGTTTGTTTAGCGGATTTAAGAAGTGGTAGTCGGACTGCGTGATTAGTTCCCTTGATAATAAGTTTGCCAGTTTGTTCAGAATCAATTTGCAGAACTCTGAAGTGGGATGTGAATCTAATTTCCTATAATGACAAGGGTTGTTGAGTAGCCTAAAAGCTTCTTTTTTGTATTTTTCGACCGGTAGGATAACTATGCTACCTCCTTTGTCTGCAGGCTTAATGACTATATCGGTTCTAGAAGCTAAGTGGTTCAGAGTAGCCTGTTCCGTTGGAGTAAAGTTTCTGCGTTTTTGAGCTTCCTTTGTTTGCTCTATAATTTCTTTCGAGACAGATTTAATGTACAAGTCTAATTCAGGACTCTGCTGCGCTTCCGGCGTCCACGTGCTTTCAGCTTTGAGAGGGATGGAATTAAGGCTGGTTACTTCAGTAGGGTGAGCACGTGTTGACCACGTGTTACAGGAAAAAGCTAGGTTAGTAATCGGGGTGTTAGTTTTTTCGGCAAAGAATTCCTTAATTCGCAATCTTCGCGCAAATTCTGTGAGATCTCTGTGAAGTTCCTCATTAAAATTATTGTTAGTTGGACAAAATGTAAGGCCATGCTTCAGAATCTGTTTGTCGCTATCACTTAGGGATTTGGAAAAATCGACAATGTTGCTGTAGTGTCCTGTGGCGGAAAAGGCGTATCTTTTGTCTGCATCGAAATTGGCGGGCGGTTGTTAAACTGTCCAGATGTATTCATATCTAGCGGAAATTTATCTCTAATTTGTTTACGCTGTTGTTTTTTGTGCAGCTTGCGTTCCTTTCTGGCTACAAAATCTGCTAGTGCCTGGCTTTCGTCTGAATTTAGTTCTAACTAAGTTGATCATCGAGGGAATTTAACTGCTCTTGACAATGTTCTTATAAAATAGCTTTTCCCATCGAGCGAGGAGTTCAGGCCTGAGTGCACTGAGGGAGCACCTAACATTAACTCGAAGTCCTTTGGGTATTGTCCTGTGCTGCGAGTAGGATTTGTAAGTGTGTAGGTGGTATCGGTAGTTAGTTTGTTTAGTGGCTAGTTTTCTGGCTACCAGGAAAATTCGTCTTTTGGGTTCGGGGCGATTGGTGCTGCCAGACGTAAGTCATCTGCGCTTGTGCCGAGTGGACCTCTTGACGGGTGTTGTGTGTTTAGGGGACTTCTGTTTGAGGGTGGTATCGGTGTCGAGGTCCGTGTCGGTGAAAATCTGGGTGCTAGTGTGCGTCACTAATCGTGTAGGTGTCTGTGTGAAGTGGTGGCTTTGTTGTTTAGTGGCTACTTCCGGTGGGATTCCTACATGCTGTTCCGCTGGTGTGGGATCCACAGTTTCCGTCTGTGTGCCAGCGTCGAGAGTCTCTGGAGTGAACTGTGTGGAGGTGTCCTGGGTCCTAGCGGGGGAAGGCTGTGTTCGTTCCTGGGTGTTGTCGCTTTTGTGGGTGGTCTGTTGAGTGTTGGCCAGAGTGGGAGAGGGAGCATGAGTGGGCTGTAGCGTCCGCTTAAATGTGTTTCTCAGCCGGTACTTTATGTTGTCTGCCATTATTTGGACGCCAAAAAAATTAGGGTGAAGTCCATCTCTGGCCAGGAGTGCTTCAGGGTCATGATGGATCTGAGCGTGGTGGATGATTTCAACGTCTTTTTGGTAAAGTTCCATGTCCAGCAAAAAATTGTTGAGCTTAAATGAGTCCTGTGCGTGAGCTGTGAGTTGGCAGGATTGTGGCATGTGTCTGTGGTGCAAGTTGACTACCCTAGGAAGCACGGTTGTCAGGTGCAGTTTCATGTTTGGTCTGATGGCATGGACCTCGTGTACCAGTGTATTCATGGCCTCAATGGTCTGTTCCGCACTGCTGTGTTTCAGGTCATTAGTCCCGCAGTGAATGACGAAGTGCGTGATGTTCTGTGGTGCTGCGGCTATCAGTTTCCTTATGTCATTGGTTTTGGCGCCGCTCTCAAACCTAATGTATGGTGCATGTTCTCCGGGAGGAAAGTGATTGTGGATGTGCTTGTATTGACTATCACCTATCAACGCTACATATACCAATGAAAGAAGGGGGAGAGGCTTACCTTGTTCCATCATCTTCCGTTGACTGGAGTCCATGGTAGAGAGAGGGTGTGGTAGATGGTCCTTGGCGATCACAAAATGAACAAGGGAGGGGAAAACCTCAGGTTGCTTGAGCCAACGTTTCGACAAGGGGACTTGTCTTCGTCTGAGCAAAGCGTTCATCATTGGCAGGGATTAAATAGGGCCTTCACTCCGAGGAGGAAGGCCCCGGGTGGGGGAAGGAAAGTGGTGTGGGGGGGATGGTTGTCAGGAAGGGGAGGGAGGTGTATCTTGATGCGTTAAGCTGCAATAGTGGAAAAACTTATATCCGGGGGGTGTGTAATGAACAAAGGCTTTGAAGGGGCTGCGACGGGGGGAGGCCCTGGGTGGACCTGTAAAACTCAGATAAGAGGATTGGTCAGCGTGGCACAGGGAAATGAGAACAAGGCAAACAAAATAGGCTGGCACTGGAAGGAGAAAGAAAGGGGGGGGGGGCATTTCCAAGGAAGGACAAGGCAGGGGGGGGAAATGGCTCAAGTTCAGAGAAAGCCAAAAGGTGGGGGCGGAGAGGCTAACAGGAATGTCATGGTTTCCGAGAACTGATAGTAGGGGATTAGGAGAAAAAAAAAGGAAAACGTGAACAAAGGGAGAGGGTGAGAAGGCCGGAAATGTGGTGGAAGATATGACGTGGGAAGGGCGCAAAGAGCGATAATATACTTATGCGAGGTTCTAGGAAATGGTCTGACCACGTGCAAGACATTTGTTAATTTAAAATTATGCTAACCCTGGAATGTACCTGAGAGATTCCAGGTTTCCTCTGGACACGTTAATCCCTGTTGGTTGCCGTGTTTTAAATTTGTGGATTAGGAATGCTTCTCTGTATTTTCTGTCCCTATATGACAACCTTTATATGACAACGGGACAATTGTTGTCCCTCTTGCTTAAAGTGCTAGGAAAAGGACATTGGCACATCTGGGTGCCGTATTTTTGTGTGCTCAATACTGCCTAACTCTCAAACAAATCATTCAGTGTGTTTTTATCTTTTGCTAATTGGCCTACTTGGTGTTCTGTGCATTTTTAACAAGAGAAGGTGTGCAGTTCTATGCGGGCGATGCTGGCGAGAAAAATACATCGACTGACTCACTATACCTCTTGAAACAGTTTTCAGTTCTAATGTGTTGTCTTACAAGTCGATGAGACTGAGGTACGAATACGCATCACATTTGAGGTATTTTTATGAAGTCTTCAGTACAAACGTGTGCCCCCATTTTTTATAAAACCAGTGGTAGAAACGACTTACAAGGTTTCATTCAGTTTCTATAGTCATTCCAAGTACAATTTTACATTTTTTATGATACAATATGCATAAAATTTGCACCTTATAAAGGGTTAAAGGAGTGCAAGTGACCTGAGAATGGTATTGAAATATTTTTTTATATTTTTTTGTTCTTTTGCAGTCCTGGCTTGGCAAGTCAAAAATGCGTTGCTGCATTGGTTTTGGCAGAGCTGTTGAAATCCTGGCCAAGGCACATGCACCACCTGAGGTGGGCATGTCATCTTCCAAATGTTTGAGAAACTTGTCACGTGCAGTATTGAAACGGTCACAGCCTTGCTCAAAAGTTCAGGGAGACTGAAATAGCTTGAGACAAAAAAAAGAAAAGTGATAAAAGAGAAAGAACTTAACGTTTTCAGGCGCATGTGTTGTGAACAGCAGATCGCAATGTGGCATTGAAACAAAGCTTGGGATTTGAGACCCAATTCTTGCGACTTTTGCACAACAATGCATACTAAATGTGTGATGGTGGCCCCACATTTTGGCATTGCAGCTTGTCTTAGAGGACTGAAATTCACTCATGTCTAGAAGTTCGCCCAGCATGAAGCACTTTTAGCTTTCACTGCCAGCATTCTTTGAAATCTCTGTTCGCTCCAAGCCTTTCACAAGAGCTTCAACAAAGCTCCTTTGTATGGCTGGTTCCTTGGGCGGCTTGGAGCACTTACAAGACCTTGTAACCATGTGCGCTAAAGTGCAGTGAAATTTAGAAGCAATTCAGAATCCTTTTCCTTCCATTCACTCTCACCTTTCTCTTTCCTATCAGGTATTCGAGAAGTACCTCCAAATGGTTGACGACGCAGAGAAACGATTAACACTGCCAAAATTGCACAAGTGCCACAGTGTTGCCATTGAGGTGAGTTTTGGCCACCAATTCTAGATTTCAGCTTCAAAAGGCTGTCTTTAGGTTGGCAACTGTGTGTGTGTATGTGCCTAACACAAGTGGTGAACCAATGTTTGACTTGCAGAACCAGGAAACCACCGAACGACCACTATCAGGTATTCGAGAAGTACCTCCAAATGGTTGACGACGCAGAGAAACGATTAACACTGCCAAAATTGCACAAGTGCCACAGTGTTGCCATTGAGGTGAGTTTTGGCCACCAATTCTAGATTTCAGCTTCAAAAGGCTGTCTTTAGGTTGGCAACTGTGTGTGTGTATGTGCCTAACACAAGTGGTGAACCAATGTTTGACTTGCAGAACCAGGAAACCACCGAAGGCTAGAGGAGCGAAATAAGCGAAAAGCAGCGCTATGCTGTTAAAAAGTGCGATTTTTATCCATTGCGTTGTTGTGTATGTTGGAATAACGCATCCAAAGATAGGACGACTTGCGTGTAACATCATCGCTTCAACTCGCTAAACCAGTAAATTCACAGTGCTGTTTGGAAATTTCTGGCATAGGGGCCCAACAGCTTCAATAATTAAGTCAATCCACTGCTGTTGTATTGAGAGGTTTATGAAAGCTGTTTTTTTAGCGAGTTAGCATGCACGCACTTTAGCGTTGCGCGTGTTATGTGCAAAACGGCATCACACAGTCTATAATTAAAACTGCATTAGTGTTATAGATTCTCTGCACTTCATCAGGAGTTTGACATCGATGACACCTGTTGTGTGCACTTTTCTTTGCAGATATTAGTTTACCTTAGAGACCGGCAGCAGTTACTTAGGTACAAGAGTGAGTTACCACCACATTCCATTCCATACTTTGAGATTGAAAGGCTCCTTAATGGCACAGTAAGCTTACCTCTGGCATGTGATCTTTTCAAAAGGAAAACAGTTGACAGAGGACTCTCTACTTGTGAAAGTAAATTTAACTGAAAAAAGAATGCCAATTACAGCGCATTCAGCAAACATGGAGGGATGTTAACGGCTCCCTCGGAGCACTTCCCTCCCTCTTTCTACTCTCACAGTTAACGTTTAGTGACCCGGCGGTTGATTATGCGTGGGCTTAAAAAGCCAAGCTGCAATTCACCCATAGTCACACCTATTGAATGAACTGTGTAGGTTCCGAAACGTGTTATCTCAACTTTGTTGGCATTCTTTCCTCACTTAAATGTGTTTTGTTTCACAAGCATAAGTTGCCCTCATATTAGCGTGATCATTTTCTTGTGATGGTTGAAACCCCCCAGCTTTCCTGTTTGGGTTCCTGTTGGTAATGCGATGCCACTGTCATTACACAAAATTCTGATGTGATACACAACAGAATGTAGGGCGTGTGCAATTGCTTTGCTTTAATGTGTGACCTTGAACAAGTATAAAGGTTATAAAGAAAATGGCAGTAAAGGATGAAACAATACCATTCATGTTGTAGTGCATTGCAGTTCGGCAGTCATGCTTGTATTTTTAGAAGGTACTCTCAGTGATGTGCTCAATCTCTTTTTTTCTTCTTTCAGGCCGTCAAGTGGAAGAACTGAAACAATTGTTTTGCTTAATAATGTGTAAATAAAAATGGAGTAATTATTTCACATGACATGCTGAAAGAAAAATAAATTTATCCTGTTTTACCAGGTTTCCCTTGTCACTTCATGTGTTACTTAAGTTAATGACCAAGACTAGTTTTGAAGGCTCAGATAATTTATTAGAGACCAACTGCACCCTCAGCAGATTAACACTACATATAATAAAAGCACAGTTAAATCTGTGTCGTGACTCAATCAAACAACCTTAGCAAAGAAATCTGAAAACGTTGGACACTTCTCTGTGCGTACTGACTGAAAGTTCCCCACTAGGTTTAGTACTTGATACTACAAAAGTAGGCATACCTTATTTTTCAGTTTTTGCTGTGGAATGACGCCTGAGACATTCGTAAGGGTGGATCTCAACATGAACTTTGCTGGCACTCTGTGAATGATTCATCATTGTTCTTTTTATTTGTAGTTTCAGTTTCAGCAATTAAATGCCAGTTGTGATGTCATAAATATGAGATCACATGGAGCATACATTTATAATGGCAGTTCGCTCACCTGTTGTCATTCTGGCTTCTGCAGCGGGCTAGCATAAGAGTGGGAGCGAATTGAAATGACAAAGCAGCAGATATATAATGTTTTTTGTTCGTTTTACATGACCTCGCACTTACGTACTTGTGACATCACTACCACTGTTTGACGACTGAAACTGAAAACTAAATCAAGCGAAGAAATTCAGTTACTATTACTGAGACACGAATTAAGTGCAGTGATCGATGTTTATTATTGCAAAGCAAAAACAGTAAAAAAATTAGGGGGCTCTACCCCTTGAAACCCCACATACTACCCTCCCATAAGTGTTAAATATTACTCACGACAGTGCAGTGGAAATATAAATATATTACATTAAGTTACAATATTTAACAAGGGCTAAACTCTACAGCAGATCAACAAAACAGCACTGGCTAACAGACACACTGGACTCCATTACACGTAATGGAGTCTAGTGTGTCTGTTGTCACAAACATAAAAATAATCTGCTGAATCAGAGTAGTGGTAACATATGCATCAGTAATATATACATGAGAAGTCTGGTATTGCCTTTTTGCACAAACACAAAACCACGGTCTTGTTGGTTAAAATGCAACAACCATACTTCAGCGCACAGAGATAATTTTCAGGTTACAGAGTAATGCAACTGCAAATGATCCAACCCGACAAAAAGCACTGAATATGCACACACAGCTGCATTAACAGACCTTTAGAATCACTTTTCCGCTCCTTGCTGCTGGCAGTGCTTCCAGCAAAAAATAGGATGTATGCGGACTGAGTTGTGTTCGTGTAAAACTATACCATTTCAACATGGAGAGTTGTCATGCCATCAAAGGTTACCGTATTTTCCGGTGTATAAGACGCGGCTTTTTTTCAAGAATCTTGCTGAAGCGTCCTATACAAGGGTGCGTCTTATACGCTAATTTTTCGTTTTTATTTTTTGCGAGTTAAGAAATTACTCAGGTTCATGTTCAAGGCGCTTGTATGATAGCCTGCTGTTCCTGCTTACCGAAGGCATAGATATAGCTAAGACAGAAAACAGACCTGTGTAGTCAGCCTTTTTGGACATAAGCAGTGCTTACAACAATGTGAGCAGAGAACTCCGCTGAAACGTGTTAAAAAATGAAGGTATCAGTAACGAGGCAGCTGATTTCCTGCAGGAAATACAGCGAGATAATAAAATTGTAAATATAGGGAAAGGAATAAAAGAAGAACTCTTGAGGTACGTAAATAATTAAGGCAAGGTTGTGCTAATGATTATGCTTTATGCGAAAAATATGGAAAGATTGCTACAAGAAAGTAATCTAGGTTATAATCTGGCGCACAGATTAGGCGAACAGGTTCTTGAGCAACCTCTCCATGATATTCTACTGTTAGCAGATAGCCACGAAGATTTCCAAACTCTGGTTTGTTTTTCTGAGGTCAAAAGAGGCAGTCTCCTCATCTAGTTTGCTGTGCCCCTGACATTTGAAGTGAGGGAGAACGTGTAGGTTTACTCCGTAGGTAACCTCCAATATTGTAGTCATAGGCAATCGTGGTTTTTCTTCCTTTTTTTACAAAACATTAAAATGGTTGTAAGCACACACCGAGCTTTATTTTTTTATGTTGCCAGATTTTTAGATTGTCCCAGGGAGGCCACTATTTTCTGAAAACGAACAAAAATTGTGATGTTAAGCTTTGGATCATATTTTGCTTATTTTGCAGTAAAAAATTAAAGGCATTTTGTTTTCTTTACAAATTATTGCAAATATTTAGAAATTAGTGACCAAAGGTTCTTGCTGCCAGATGTTTATATCAAGTTTAGCACAGTTTCCTGAGCTTGCAATAAATTTTGAATGCGTTGAATGCTTATTAAGACACTTTATTGCAAATCTCAAAGAAAAGTGTACTGCATAGATGATCCAAATAGGTTGTGTTTAGATTTACGCTAGTTTATGCTCCGGATTGTCTGGTTTAAGGTGCCGCTGCAGAATGGACCTTCAAGCGTCGACTGTATTAACTGCAGCAGAGTGAGCACAATTTTGCATGTGAGAACTGAGGACTCGAAGGACACACGAGCTAGTAGCGCGGTGGCTGTGGAGCAAATAGTCAATGGCAACTGGCACGCACCGTAGCAGCAGTGGCAGACAGCACCTTCTCGACGTGACCGTTTCTGAGACGTGTCAAGGAAGGGACTTGAGCTGACATTGTGACTTGAAAATTAAAATGGCTTATTTTCATGCCCATTTGTTTCTGATGTTGCTGGACATTCTTGTTGTGCAACATGTCATCTCATTTGCTGATCTGTGTGTTTTAAATGATGTGCTTGTAATGGATAATACATTCTATATCACATTAAAAATGATAATCATACAGGTACACAAAGCACTATACCTGTCATGTGAGAGCATATTTATTGCAGGAATTAACATTGGCGATGACCAACGGAAAATCACAGTACACTATACTGATTGGCGACTTCAATGCGAAGGTAGGCAAGAAGCAAGCTGGAGACCAGGCGGTAGGTGACTATGGCATAGGTTCTAGGAATATCAGGGGAGAGTTATTAGTAGAGTTCGCAGATAGAAATAATTTACGGATCAAGAATACCTTCTTCCGCAAACGAGCCAACAGGAAGTGGACGTGGAAGAGCCCCAATGGTGAGACTAAAAATGAAATAGTCTTTATAATGTGCGCTCAGCCTGGCATCGTAGAGGATGTGGAGGTCCTCGGAAATGTCCGTTGTAGCGACCACAGAATGGTAAGATCTCGCATTAGCTTAGATTTGCAAAGGCAGCGCAGGAAATTAGTGAAGCGGAAGTCTATTAACCAGTCAGCATTAAGAGGGAAAGGAGAGGAATTCAGGATTTTGCTGCAGAACAGATTTTCCGTTTAACTGAAGATGACGACTGTAATGTTGAAATAATGAACAATCGTCTCACAGATATCATAACGGAGTGCGCCGTAGAAGTAGCTGTAGGATGGTTCGACAGGATATTGGGAAGCTATCTCAGGAGACTAAGGATCTGATTAAGAAATGGCAAAGCATGAGGACGTCTAACTCCATAGATAGAATAGAACTATTAGAGCTGTCGAAGTTAATAAATAAGCGCAAGGTAGCCGACATCAGGAAGTTTAACATGGAGAAAATCGAGCATGCTCTAATGAGCAGAGGCAGCCTAAAAGCAGCGAAGAGAAAACTAGGCATAGGTAAAAGCCATATGCATGCAATAAGAGACAAAGAGGGCAATGTCATTAGAAATATGGATAAGATAGTTAAAGTAGCCAAAGAATTTTACACAAATCTCTACAGTAGCGATTGCAATCAGAATGTTACTGAGAGAGGCAGTGGAACACAGCAATGGGCCATCCCACCAGTAACGAAGGAGGAAGTAAAGAAAGCCTTGGGAGCAATGCAGAGAGGGAAAGCAGCTGGTGAGGATCAGATAACAGCAGATTTGTTGAAGGATGGAGGTGAGTTTGTGCTCGAAAAACTAGCCACCCTGTATACGTAATGCCTTGTGACCTCAAGCGCACCTAGAGCTTGGAAAAATGGTAATATTAGCTTAATTCATAAGAAAGGAGACGCCAAGGACTTGAAGAATTACAGACCAATTAGCTTACTGTCTGTTGCCTACAAGGTATTTAATAAAGTAATCGCTAATAGGGTCAGGACAACCTTAGACTTCAATCAACCAAATGAGCAGGCAGGCTTTCGTAAAGGATGCTCGACAATGAACCATATTCGCGCAATCAATCAGGTGGTAGAGAAATGCGTAGAATATAACCAGCCCCTATATATAGCATTCATTGATTACGAGAAAGCATTTGACTCAGTAGAATCCTCAGCAGTCATGCAGGCATTGCAAAATCAGGGCGTAGAAGAGTGTTATATGAAAATATTGGAAGATATTTATAATGATTGCACAGCTACCATAGTTCTCCATAAAGTCAGCAATAAAATTCCAATAAGGAAAGGTGTCAGGCAGGGAGACACGATCTCGCCTATGCTATTCACTGCCTGTTTGCAGGAGGTATTCCGGGGCCTGAAATGGGGACAGTTGGGGATAAGAGTTAATGGAGAATACCTAAGTAATTTGCGATTCGCTGATGACATTGCCTTGCTAAGTCACTCAGGACATGAACTGCAAAGCATGATCAATGAATTGGACAGGCAGGGCAGAACGGTGGACTAAAAATTAATATGCAGAAAACCAAAGTAATGTTCCACAGCCTAGCAAGGGAACTGTGTTGGTCAAATGTTTAGGGGAATCCCCCAAGGTGGAGTAGATTTGAAATAAGGGAGTAATTACTCATTGACGTCCACCCGAGCACAGCCATACGGCTACAAAGGAAAGCTATACAGCTTTCTCAGAAACTTCGTAGTTAAAGAAAAACAGCAGTTTGCAGTTGGTAGCCAGTTTCTGGTAGTAGGAGAATATGTCTATTTAGGGCAGGTAGTGACAGCTGATCCAGATCATGAGAGGGAAATAACTAGAAGAATAAGAATTGGGTGGAGCGCATATGACAGGTTATCTCAGTTCATGAATGGCAGTTTACCAATATCTCTCAAGATGAAAGTATACAACAGGTGTATCTTACCGGTACGCACCTATGGGGCAGAAACGTGGAGGCTAACAAATAGGGTTCAGCTTAAGTTAAGGACAACGCAGCGAGCTATGGAAAGAAAAATGATAGGTTTAACGTTAAGAGATTGGAAGAGGGCGGAGTGGATGAGAGAACAAACGCGCGTTAATGATATCTTAGTTGAAATCAAGAGGAAGAAGTGGGCTTGGGCAGGGCATGTAATGCAAAGGCAAGATAACCGCTGGTCCTTAAGGGTAACGGAGTGGATTGCAAGAGAAGGCAAACGTAGCAGGGGCGGCAGAAAATTAGGTGGGCGGATGAGATTAAGAAATTTGCGGGAATAAGGTGGTCGCGGCTGGTGCAGAACAGGATTAATTGAAGAGACATGGGAGAGGCCTTTACCCTGCAGCCCAATGAACATGAAAACTCCCATAGACGTCTTTCGGACGTTTAGAACGTCTACTAGACGTCCAAACGAGTTTCAGTGCCCATTGGGCAGTGGGCATAGTCAGGCTGATGATGATGATGATTGGAAATCTTGAAGAAAAGTGTACTGCATAGACTATCCAAATAGCTTGTGTTTAGCTTTAGGCTAGTTTATGGTACAAATTGTCTGGTTTAAGGAGCCGCTGCAGAACAGAACCTCAAGCGTTGACTATAGTAACTGCAGCACAGTCAGCACATTTTTGCATGTGAGAACTGTAGACTCGAAGGACACATGAGCTAGAAGTGCAGTGGCTGTGGAGCAAATAGTCAATGGCAACTGGCACGCCTCGTATCCACAGTGGCAGACAGCACCATACTTCTTGACGTGACTAATTCTGAGACATGTCATGTGTCTGCAAGTGCAGGGGTGGTGGGAGTTTTCTCAAGTAAAAAATCTGGATGTTTCAAAAAATGGTATATACTGTCATTCATGTGGGGGATCCAGATGAATGGGCGGTCTAATGTGAAACGCTATTCTCGACCCTGTTGGCGTTGTTCAACCATTCGTCTACTTTGCTGATTTATGGCTCTAAATAGTGCTCTCCTGGCGCAAATAAAAATATTATTCCGTCAAAATATTTTTGGCAAATTTTTTTATTGTTTCAGCACCTTTTAAAGTCGGCCTAATTATGATCTAATTATGTGATCTCGTTATCATATTTGTTTAACTCGTATTATTGTGATTTGTACAAATGTGACAGCCTATACATCTAAGAGAGCTAATTACAAGACAAACTTATCATTTCGTTTTTTGGTACAATTTTTGGCAATGTTTTGTGCTAGTTATTTCATGGTTTGCCAGTGTGTATATCTTTTACATTTTTTTTAGACATGCGAGACGAGGCGGAAAAAAATATGCATTTTGGTTTGGGGCACCACAAAGCTAAGAAACATGTGGGAAACAAATTTAGCCAGTTTCAGTTAGTCCCAGATTGGAAGTGGTGGACGGTACGGCTCTTTAACCAAAAGTGACATTGCTTCAACTTAAATCCGGGCAGTTCTGATTTTACCCGGGTACTCACAGTGATGATTGTTATGATGTGTCTTTCCTATAAGACATTCATTAATATGATTCTGGACAAGGGCTATGTCATGTTGAAGTCAACTGACAAATATTTCATATTTATTTCTATAATTCTAGCCAAAAGAGAAGATTGGCAAGGGTGCAGAACAGCTACTGGTTTGCACACAAAGTTTGATGTTCTCTGAAAGGACAAAAAAATGGTGCTAACATTCATAGCTATTCCTCACTTCTCACCAGAGGAAAATGATTAAGAAGGCTCTTAAATCTAACTGCCAGCAAGACGTGTTACAGAAATATACGCCACCCTGTTATTTTCATTAGCATGCATCTTTGAAAATTAAATGAGTCGCTCTTTCTCATCCAATATAATATTCATTTTAGTAGGCACGTCAAATGATATCAGATCTGTGAACCAGCAAAAGAAGTTCTTACTCTCATGTCCTTCAAAATGCACTGCACTTAAGTGCCTTGGACGATATGGCAATCATCCTTGGCACTTGTAATGAGCGTCTTGTGCTACCCACTTTGCTATTACATATATGAAAAAGTAGAAGCACACAGCGGAAGCTGAAACAGAACACGAGCTACGCCAGCGAATCTATAGCACGGAATCTATAGCAAGCTTGCAAAAATGGAAATTGACGAAGAGGGGGAATACACTCTGGGGAAATGATCTTACGTGTATTAGTCTGCAGTTGGGAGATCTGTTCAAATGAGAAATGCAGTAAAGACAAATGAAATGACAAACAAATAGCACTAATGGCAGCAGGCAGAGAAGATGCAAGTGAGAAATGCCTCATGAAAAAGTGGGATTATAATCAGTTCAAGCTATTCATCAGTACTAAAATGAAACAAGTAAAAGGAGCAATGCACAGGAGAGGCAAGAGGAAGCTATGAACCGGTGAATAAGGAAATTAAGGAGGCCATCGAACATTGATGGGTGGCTTCAAGGGAACACAGCAAAGCAAAGAAAGCGCAGTTATCTCAAGAGGAAATACACCGAAAATGGGAATCTGATCAACAAATGAAGCAGCAAGTGCAGGTCCTCGTCCGGGCTAAAGTAAAGCAGTCTACTGACCGCTGGCTGGCTGGAGTGCATGATGCAACTAAGCAAGGGCCAAGAAAATTCTGGAACCATAACAGCTAACTGTGATAAATGAATCAAAGAAAGCAGGAACAGATTCAAGATGCTGAGGGAGATTTCTGAGAGGAAGGCAATGCTGCGAACTACATTACATCATTTATAGTTGTGTCATTTTAGAGCGACGATAGTGTAATCTCCACAAATGAGAGAGGAACACAGGACAGCATAATAGAAAACAGCTTAGAACTGACCAGTACTAACAGGAAAAATGTGGAAGCAAATACAGGGTCTGTTCTGAAAGTAGTAGGACTTGTTTTTCCTGGGAGAACGGGCAGACGAAAGGTTGTCTGCGAGTGCAGGATCGGTGAAGGGGGATATTGGGAACACTGGAGAAAATCAGCAGTCTGCTCTCGGCCGTTGAAGAGAGCAGATCGCTTGTACTGTGCACCCCTGTTGAAACGCCTCGTCATGCAGAATCATGGAGTGTTTACTGGATCAGCGATACGCGATCAAATTTTGTGTAAAGCTTAGTAAAATGGACCAAGAGACTCACGACAAGATTAAGCAGGCCTACGGGGATGCTGCCATGGGTAGATCAGGTGTTTTTGATTGGCACAAGCTGTTCCAAGAAGGTAGGGAAAGAGTGAAAGACGACGACCACTCCGGACGCTCATCGACCAGCAAGACCAACGAAAATGTGTCGCAATGAAAAATGTACCTAACAGTGATCGCAGGATGAGTATCAGAATGATTGCAGATGACTGTAGCATTCCTCAAACCCAAGTTTTTGAGATCCTGACAGAAAACTTAACCATGAGGAAAGTGTGTGTGAAGTTGGTGCCGCGAGTGTTGTCAGAGGAACAAAAGGCCAGCCGGAAAGTGATCTGCCAGGATTTTCTTCATCGCGCGAATGAGAACCCCGATTTTGTGGATAACGTAGTGACCTGTGGCGAGATGTGGGTGTTTGAATATGACCCAGAGAGCAAGTGGCAGAGCTCAGAATGGCCCACCCCTTTTTCCCCAACCCCAAGAAAGCACGAAAGAGCAAATCCAAGGAAAAGTCCATACTCATTTGATTTTTTGATCGACATGGAGTCGCCCATAAAGAGTTCGTACCACCCGGACAAACAGTTTATGCAGTTTTTTACGTGGAAGTCCTCAGAAGACTGTGAAAATGCATTGTTCGTGTCCGTCCAGCCATCGCCAACAAATGGCGGCTGCACCATGACAACGCGCCGAGCCAGACAGGGTTCCTCGTAATGTAGTATCTTGCCTAGTACAAGGTGGCAACGCTGCCTCGCCCCCCCTAGAGCCCCGAGTTGACCCTGCCAGACTTTTTTCTATTTCCGAGAATAAAGTCGACGCTCAAGGAGAAGCATCACGGATAGGTAGAGGCGGTTCAACAGGCCGTGATGAGGGAGCTAAACAGCATTCCGGTCCAGGCGTTCCTGGAGGCGTATGAAAGCTGGAAAACTCATTGGCAGCAGTGTGTAGATGCGGAAGGGTGCTCCTTTGAAAAATTCCAATCATTTGTACTATTATCATGAATAAAATTTTGAAAAAGAAATCAGTCCTACTACTTTCAGAACAGACCGTGTATTCCTAAATGCATATCCGAAGTAGGATACGAAATCCCAATCAAGCTGAATGAGTTTGGCCCTAGAAGCAAGGAAACATTTTTAAAAGCATTGGAGACCATCCCAACAAATAAGCAAAGTCCACACAGCTGGCAACAGGAAAAATTAATGTTATTTATAAAGGAAAAGGAGATATAATGCGAATAAATTATTTCACACCGATTACAACTGAATGTTATTTATAAAAGAAAAGGTGATAGGTAGCGCATAAAATATTTCACACTGATTATGACATCATCCGGAGTATACAAGATGGCAATCTAAGCGGTGAAAATAAAAATGCACTCATGGGTAGAATTACCGTATTTACCCAATTCCAACGCGCACCTTTTTTCGGGGAAAATACGTCTCAAAATCGCATGCGCGTTGGATTCGAGTGCAAACCGAAACTGCCCCATAGCTGCCCATCGTCATCGCCATTATACGATGTGGGAGCTCACTAACTGTTGGAAACATGGGAGCACGTTTGCTCGTCGTTTTCTGCGTCGCAGGAGCCGTTTTCAACCGGTGTGGCGCTTGTCATTGGTCGCGTGCTCAGCGACCACGGACCACGTTCACGGCGACGGTATCCCGTGCACTGCCGCGGGCGGACGCCTCATCACTGCCGTTGCACGATCAAGATACGCGGATCGAAGAATATGTTGATGAAACAACGGTTGTCGGAAACGCGTCATTTCGGCGGTAAAGTTCCAAAAACGATGAGACTCCTTTCTGTTTTGCGGCCGACTCTCTGACAGAGATTACATCGTCCGCAGGCGGGGCACGCCGCGCCGCTGACGAGGTCGTGCATCATGCCGATCTCACAGATAACAGCGCTCCCGCGCCCGTTTTTACAGTCGAAGATCTTTATCTTTCGCTCAGACGCACTGACGAAGTCATGGATGCTCCGCAAGAAGCATCGCCGTTGCCGCAGTTAACGCCTAGCAGCAGACGAACCTCCCGTAACCGGAGCTCTCCGCTTGCGCTTGGGGCGTCTTCCTTTATACTGATGCTTTGTCAGGAAATTGCGTGAGCGAAAATCTCGTTTCTCAGTCACATCCATAGCGGAGATAGGAGAAAAACCCGGGCAGAAGCGTTGGTTCACGTCTCGGTGGCGGCAGAACGAAGAAAGAGCGTCTGCGCCCGACCGTGCGGTGGAATGCTCGTAGCCAATGGAACGGCTCCGATCGTACCACGTGATTTGAAGGGCCAGTCGCGACGCTCGACTCGGGCGGGAAACGATCTTTTTTTTCGTATTTTTATCAAGAATGCGCCACTGCCGAAGTGGCTTCTCGTAGACCATGTCGTAGACGATGGGTAGGCCTACTTCCCCGCGAATATTCAAGAGCGGGCGACGCCGTGGAGCGAAATGCCGCGTTCCCGAAATTCGGTCAAATTCGCACTTTCGTGAGCCACCGCGAGTGCTTTAATAGTATTTTTTACTAACTTCCCATTGATTATTGGCTTTGATTTTTTTACACATAAAAGAAGAGGCTTGGGGGAATACAAAACGCAAGAAAATACAAAATCGACTTTATCGAAAAAAATCGCGGTTTTTTCACCCGCATCTCCCCTTAAAATATAAAAACGGTTGCAAATTATTTTCATTCGTGGAAGTCACATGCACGTTAGAAGCGGGGCTTGTAGTTTTTTTTTTTTTTTTCATTACCAATATCGGGCGCGCGTTAGAATCGGGGCTTGAAATTTTTTTTTTTTTTGGTGCCGTAAATTGGGTGCGCGTTGGAATCGGGGGCGCGTTGGAATTGGGTAAATACGGTACATAAGATACTTGGAGAACCTCAGAACAGGTTCAGAAGGAAAAGGCGCTTGTATGATAGCCTGCTGTTCCTGCTTACCGAAGGCATAGATATAGCTAAGACAGAAAACAGACCTGTGTAGTCAGCCTTTTTGGACATAAGCAGTGCATACGACAATGTGAGCAGAGAACTCCGCTGAAACGTGTTAAAAAATGAAGGTATCAGTAACGAGGCAGCTGATTTCCTGCAAGAAATACAGCGAGATAATATAGGGAAATATAGGGAAAGGGATAAAAGAACAACTGTTGAGGTACGTAAATAATTAAGGCAAGGTTGTGCTCCATCATTGCTAATGATTATGCTTTATGCAAATAATATGGAAAGAATGCTACAAGAAAGTAATCTAGGTTATAATCTGGCGCACAGATTAAGCGAACAGGTTCTTGAGCAACCTCTCCATGATATTCTACTGTTAGCAGATAGCCACGAAGATTACCAAACTCTGGTTTGTTGTTGTGAGGTCAAAAGAGGCAGTCTCCTCGTCTAGTTTGTGGTAAAGTCCCTGTATGAGCTTTTCTAAAAAAAGCTAAGTACCGAAAACGTTTGCGGCGCCGCCGACGCACACGATTGGACAGTGCCCACTTCCGGTTGGGAACTGGTTCCGTTCCGCCATGTTCTTCCTAAGTCGTCCGGCTGCATAGTTTGACGGCGCTTGCACGCTACTCGTATAGTTGTGCTGGCGACGGACATTCAGCAGAGGTGACTTTTTTATATTTGTCGCTGTGTGCTGGAAGTAACTTTCGCTGTGCGCTGGAAGTAACTTGAGTTTTTCGGGCAAATTTTTGTGCCTGAGCAGCAGCCGAAATGCCGGGTTGTTGCGCCTTCGGGTGCTCAACCCAGTCAGGAAAAGCGCTGGCATTGTTTTCAGTGCCGCTTGCAAAAAACGACATTGCGCGACAGAAAGCGTGGCTCCACAGGATTGGGAGAAAAATCGGTGAAGGTACTGGTTGGTGTTTGCTACCGTCCGCCTGATTCAGATCATTCATTCGTTTCTAAACTCCATAGCAGTATTACTTCAGCTATGCAAATATGCCCAACTGAACTCATTTACCTGGTTGGTGACTTCAATTTTCCGCAGATAGATTGGTCACATTTGTCGTCATCTTGCCGCGCCTCAACAGAACTTATCAACATTATGTTAGATTTTAATTTCTTTCAGGTGATTAACCAACCTACTCGCGGTTCAAACATTTTAGATTTAGCTTTCTGCAATGCGCCCGAAACGATTAACGAAGTATTGCTCCTTGACGGTTTTAGTGACCATAAGCTCATTCATCTACGACTTAATGTCCCATTAGCGTTTCAAGGTCTTACATCCAGGAAAATTCGCGATTACAATAGAGCTAATTATAGAGATATGAATATTGCACTTAACGATTTTTTTATTCAAACGTTCTTGCCCTCATTTGCGGACAGGTATGTCGATCAGAACTGGGTACTTTATAAGATCATGATGTCCAATCTAGTTTACAAATATGTTCCCTTGGTTTCAATTTCAAACGACAAATCTAATCCATGGTTCACTAGGTCTCTTCGTCGTCATCGAAACAAAATAAAGCGTTTGTACAGAAAGGCTCGGTTGGTATCTACATCGGATGCTTGGAAAAAATACAACGATTGTCTGAAATCTTACTGTTCGGCCCTCCGGGCATCAAAGAAAAAATATTTTTCCCATGACCTACCCGCCCTCCTAAAACCTAATCCCAAAAAGTTCTGGCGCGAGATATCTCCCGACAGTACTAACAACCAATTTCCATTATGCAACGACGATCACGTGCAGCTTTCGGAGAGTGAATGTCCCCAAGCATTTAACAAATACTTTGCGTCAGTGTTCACTCGGGAAGATCATTCCAACATACCTATTGTTCCTGATCATGATTACCAATTCATGGCCCCTATTACCATTAACACTGAAGGTATCGCTCGTCTCATTGCAAATCTTAAGGTTTCCTCATCAGCAGGTGTTGACAACATAAATTCTAAAATATTGAAAAACACCGTATCGATCTCCAGTGAAATTCTATGCCTCATCTATCAGCAATCATTATCATCCGGTTTACTTCCTACAGATTGGAAAATTGCTAAGATCGTTCCGGTGTTCAAAAGTGGAAACAGAAATTCACCGGAAAACTACCGCCCCATTTCTCTAACCTGCATTTGCTGTAAATTACTCGAGCATGTTATCGCTTCCCACATTTACTGCCATCTGGAACTTAATTCTTTCTTTTTTCCTAATCAGCACGGCTTCCGGAAAGGTTTTTCTTGTGACACCCAACTGCTAGAATTTACGACTGACTTGCATTTCAACATGGATGCTAACCTTCAAACTGACTGTATCTTTTTAGATTTTGCTAAAGCCTTCGACCGTGTTGCACATTCCCGCTTGTTCTCAAAATTGTCTGCTCTGTGCCTAGATTCTTTAACATTGTCATGGCTACGTAACTTTCATTTCGCCAGCAGTTCACTACAGTTAACAATTTCATCTCCCCACTCAGTGATGTAGAGTCTGGCGTACCCCAAGGCAGTGTTCTTGGTCCCTTATTGTTTCTAATATACATTAACGACTTGCCAACAGACATATCTTCTTCTATATGACTCTTTGCTGACGACTGCATCATTTACCGGCCCATTAATTCTATGCATGATCACCTTGCCCTCCAAACTGACCTGAACTTAATTTCAAATTGGTGTAGTAAATGGCAAATGATGCTCAACTCATCGAAATGCAAGGTAATCTCTTTCACCCGCAAGCGTACTAATTCTAATTTCTCGTACTCCATTGAAGGTACCGCAGTGTCTCGGGCATCATCTTATAAGTATCTAGGAATTCACCTCACGGATAATCTTTCATGGGCCACACACATTCAATCCATCTGTGCCAAAGCTTCAAGATCATTTGGGTACCTGCGCCGGAACTTGCGAAACGCCCCTAATAACGTGAGAAAAGTCGCTTACTTAACAATCGTGCGTCCTCAACTAGAATTTGCCTCACCTATGTGGTCCCCTTATCAAAATTACCTGATCAACATGCTTGAATCCGTACAAAATAGAGCCGCTCATTTCATCACACAAAAGTACCACCCCCAGTCCAGTATCACTAAGATTAAACTTGATATCTCCCTCGAACCATTACATATTCGTCGCTCCATCGCTCTTTTATGCTTACTTCATAAATATCGTCATAGCACCAGGCCATCTCCCTTGCCCCTCGAAGAGCCTTCACGCATTTCACGCCGCCTACATAATCAGTATAGCATTAAACGCATTTACGGAAGAACCTTAGCATTCAATTCATCTGCACTTCCACGTGCCATTATTCTTTGGAATGATCTTCCCAACTGTATCGCATCTATCGGCAACCACGAATCATTTCAAGACCAGCTGCACAAACATTTTCTTTAACGACATAGTGTCTTGTTTCAGGTTGTTCTGTTTCCTTGGTTCCCTTTTCTTCTCGTTGGTATTTTACAAAGTTTTGGTTTCTTGTGCAATTTCAACCATTTGCATGTTTTTTATGGCTACTGCTTTTTCTTTTCATGTGTATTGGGCACATGCGATGCATTCTTGCTACTAATTTAATTTTTGTTGCTCGCGGTGATGTATGTCTTTTAGTTACGTTTTGCCCTGTATATTTATAATTGTGTTTAATTTTTGCATTGTATCACGCGTTGTTTTTAATTTATTCTTCCTACTTGCTTAATCTATTGTTTTTGCCCCCTTACTCAATGCCCTTCTGGGCCCTGTAAGGTATTTTGAATAAATAAATAAATAAAAAATTTCAAGCCGACGAAGTCAAGCAAGCTATGTGAGGTAAGTTCAATTCCGGCTTTCTATCGTTGAGATTCGATGCTCTAGTAGCAAACTTCGGCTGGTGTGTAAGAATTGGTAAAGCTCCCAGCTCGCACTGTGTTTGCCGATTGTTTGATTATGCGCTGCTGTCCACCTTTGTCATTTCGTAAACATGCATGTCAGTGCAAGTATGCACGCGTATTTCAGCCTACAGCCCCACTCCGGCACCCACTGCAGCTGGTCCATTGAGATTAAGTAGCCAAAACCTTTTAGCTCAGTAATGCGCACTGAAACCGTTGCCTCTTGCGAAGTGTTCTGCTGTACGCCCAGCCAATTCTTTAACAGTATAGCGCGACTGTCAACCAGCCTGCTTGTCAGCGCCTGATGACGGCGCAGAGCGGCAAAATGAGCGAGAATCTGTTCATCTGAAACTAATGCGCTTATTCTCGCTTGATTCGCGCTCTGCGCCGTCGGCTGGTCGACGGTTGCGCGATACTGCTAAAAAATTGGCGGTGTGTACATAACTTGCGCTCCAATTAGATGAATTTACATGTGTTCGCTCTCGCGCATAGCATGTGTGAATTATTGGAGTGTTAGCTGCGCAAGTGCTCTACGTGCCAAAAGTTTGTGTGACGCGGGCGCAAAGGAATTTTATTGCTGTGCGAAACCAATGGCCAGTCTCAGCGTCCACTGCCCATAATATTCCTTTCATTATATTCCCGCCATACAAATAATCCGAAAGGCAGCACCGTAATTATTTCGTGCCTACCAGCCACCCGCAGACATCAGCTTCCCAATCTGTCCTAGAAACCCATCAAGGGACTTCAGTGTGTTCACCTGCACAGCTGGGTTTTTGTATTTTTCATTTTCATATATATTACTAATACGACTGCCCTTCTTTACAGCTCCATTATACTGAAGACCAATTCGAGCCCATAATTCTGAGGAAGCTTGGCATAAAGAAACTGAAATGCACTGCTGTCCCATCAATATTCTCTCACCGGCCAGCAAAGCTGCCCTGCAAACCACCACATCCTCGTGGTACTGTCCACGCCTCGGGTAAGTGGGGCCTCATTGTTAAGCGTTTTGAAAAATGACACCTAGCATGTTACCGAATTTCTTCATTTTTTTATTCTGACTTCTGCATTACCTTATTGACTAAGGCCAACATTACATAAGACCTAAACTAGACTGCACTGTTTGTTGCCGACACACAGCTATTCCTGCTGCTTGTTCTTCAGGGCCATCTGCTGAAGGCGTGCCAAATGCATCAGGTGAGAGAGCTGTGCATTATCAGTGTCCCGTCAAAACACTTTTAGTTCAATGCTTCATTCCTTAATGAGTCTATAGTTTTATGTGAATGCCCAAACTTAGAAGTGCATTTTGCCTTTCCTTGTAGCACTGGAAAACATTCCCAGCTGTTCTGAGCTAGGCTCTACAGCTGAGCGTGCTCCTGAACCTCCATCATATGTTCTACCTTCCCTGCAGTCATGCTCAGAAGGTATGCCATTCTTTATGTCAGTATCAACTTCATGCTATACAGGGGGTTTTGTATTGAAAATAATGTTTGTTGAACTTGAATTCACTAGAAAACAGCAAAGAATATCGGTCTTGCACTGGTTTATAATTAGCTGTCATTACTGGTCTTCAGCAGAAAGACACTATTGACCAGGGCGGAGAGTTTAAATCTGGCACTCTAAATCTTTCACCGTATCGTGTTGTGTGCTTTTTCCAAAGTTATAACACTAGCTTCTGCATACATGAAGAGACAGCCTTGGTGATGACATGTTTTTTTCTTTTGTATAGAGGGAAACACATCACAGGAGGCTCCATGTGGCTTTGAGAATTCAAGCATTTATGCCCTGGCTGTGCAGCGTGTTATAATTGAGCATCCCAGGAAGACAGTACTGATCTGTACATCTGAAAACGCAACATTTACAGTCGAGAAGTCTTCGTCACAAATGCAAGGTACATACTTATTACATTTAGTGTGCATTTCCTCACATGGGAAGACTCAGCAATGGGTAGAAGAGTCATAACTTGCTACTATTTGCAGATACAGTCAGCTGTTCTCTTCTGAAATTCCAGAAGAAACCTGCCATGAGTAAGCGCATTTTCCTCGGTCGGCCATTCTTCTCAGTTATCAGTAGTGGATGTGCCTGCTTTGCAGCGTAAGATAACTGCATAGTGCTATTTTCTTCACAGAAACCAGCTCTATTCTACCACCACAACTGCTAACCCCAAATGGCTGCAATTTATTTCTACTTTGCAGAAACTGACATTCACACGGGACCTAGTGACAAGCAGGCATGTGATGGTAGAGAAGAAGAGATGCCTAGCGCTGGTGCATGCGTGCAGAACTGCATCAGTCAGCCACCAAGCAAGAGGCGACGTATGGATGCCCCTGGCAGCACAACAATGGCGTCCATGGCTATTTGTTCCTGCACACTTGGTTAGTGTTGATGAGTTTTGTTAAAATTAAATCTGCAATGTAGAGCCCTTGCCATGTGGCTCATGCAGTCAAGCTGTCTGTGCATCAATATGAAAAACATTTAATGACCTTCACAGGACCCACTCAAATATCAATTCCACAGCAATGTGTTGCAAGTAATGTTTGTCTTTTTACATAATGATCTTTGAATTTACATGAAATATAACCCTTTGACACCCAGGATTTCACATTGCTCCATGAGCTGACAACTTCCATTGTAATTGTCAGTGTATAACGAAGCAATAATATGGCACTAAAAATTGGGTAAATTCGCAACTGTACAATAAGACGATACTACTGGGGTGTTTTTTTTTGTTCCAGTCACGCTCAGAAGCCAATGCTGTACTGTGTTGATCACAATATTCAGCTTCCTTTTTACCCTCTTTTGATGTGACAGGAATAATATATTTATAGCTGTACAATGTTGTATTTTAACATTCATTTGCTGCTCAAATTTATTACCACTCTGTAATAGTTGGCCAACCTTCCTCATTCATGTTTCTTAATAAAAAAGTGAGACGTGCCGTCTCTTTCTACGTTATGAAGTTCAGAGGAGCTATTCTCAGAACAGATGTGAAAGATTTCAAATGAGGTAATATTGAAGAAGAATGTTCAGTTGTCATTCGTGTGAAATGTTGGGCTTTAAAGCATTAATGGCTGTTGTCAGATGATGCTGACCCTCAGGTTGAAAGTGTGCAGAAGGAGATGGAGACCTTGAAAAGAAAGCTTGCTGGATGTCAAAAGCGAGCAAGAACACTGGAAAGACAGAACCAGAAACTTGTGAAAGGTAATATCATTCCAATGGAGACATTAATATCAGTACACAAAAAAGGAAGGAGATTGCTAAAGGAATACAAAAGTTTTCCTTGCATGTTTTCTTCTTTCAAATGATGCATCAGACATTCGTATACACGAATCACAGTGTAACATTTGCATACGGCCGATAAATAATTTGATTGAATTCCTTGTTGATGCTGTTGCGGTTTCATCTTGCTGAACGATGGCTGTGGCATGTAGTTGACCTTTAGATCACATAAGGCACAAAAAAGCAGGAATATATTGCTGACATATCATTTGTTGTCATTCCAGCTCCTGAAGCAAGCTGGTATGAGTGTTGTAGGGAATTGAAATTATGTAGCAGTGTTTATATCGCAGGTTTTTTCGTACCTCACTCAACCTAAAGGTCAACTACACGTCACAGCCATCGTTCGGTTCATAAAACCAAAATAACATCAGAGTAAAAATTCGGCTATAAATTATTTAATGGTCGTAGGTGAACACCACACGATGTTCCATCTATTCTAATATATAACCCATGATTTGCAGGAAGCATGCTACCAAAATTAGGCGTCTATAGTCCTTTAATACCACAGCATGTCTCCTGCATGGAAAACCTTCACTGATACACTCAGGTCTGTACTTAAAGAAGTGAAAATTCATATGTGGTAATTTTTACAGCTGCCTTGATTATTTCATATCTGTTCGAAGTGAGTTGTCCATATAAATGCCTGTTATCCATTCTACTCTGGTGTCGAAACAAAGCTTTGCTGTCTATTTAATGCGTGTACAGTGTTGAATAATAAATGAGCAGGCAGGTTAGCAAGGCTAAGGTGGAATATCATGCAGTAGCACTAGTTACTGTGGGCACCTAAGGTCCATATGCGCTGAAGGCATTTGACTTAGCCCTAGACCTAAAGTTGTTTGCCCTGAAAGCACTTTTACTTTGAAGGACTTCGCCTAGGTGAAGTCATGACACGTGTGCACACCTAGCAGGTTGCCCACAACCCAGTGGGAAGGTGGGCCGCCTCATAAAGCCCAAAATCAGAAAATGTGCCTAGTAGTGCTGTCACACTAAAAGCAGAATGTTTTTATTATTTTGTACATTCACATTTGATCTCAAATGGCAGTGATGGAAGCTGATGGTGAAAATTGCCAGTGCAGGTCATGCGATTTTTGTTTCAAGCCCTCTTTGAGCATCCATCTGTATAGATACACCTCCGACTTTGCTGTGCCTTATATTCCCAATTATTGTCCTGTAGACATGCAGGCATCAGCAAATACTTCAATCAAGACCAGCTTCGAAGCCTCCAGATGAGCACGATGCAAGGCTCAACATGGAGCAACGATACTGTGGTGAAGGCATTGAAACTGAGGTTGGCTTGTGGATCGCGGGGCTACGATGTTGTACGGGAACTGGCCAGCCCGCTTCCCACAGAACGGACTTTACAACGAAGGATCGAAAGCTTCAAATTCAAGCCTGGGATCCTTGTGGAAATGATGGACCTGCTGAAAATAAAGGTTGGCAAACAAAAAAAAATTGTTTACAGAGAATGTTCACTAGCTCAAAGGTGTATGTATACCTTATATGAAAGTAGATTAGGGGACGAAAAAGAGGGGCTTGTTATCACATTTATGATGGAAGCCAACAGTTACCAAAACGAAGGAGCATAGTGGGATATATATTTTTTAATAATTTGTGATGTTCATCAATGGAAGGTCAATAAGGTGATTACTTTTTTATTTTTGAAAAGATAATTGATTACAAACCAGAATAAAAAACAAGCACATGCCACTGGTGGGATCCAAACCAGTCATACTAAGCGTACTACTTCCGCCACTACACATGAATTCCCCCGAAAGCAGAAGATTAGACAGCCATTGCCGTAGCCCAGTTGGCAGAGCACTGGACGTGGAATTCGAAGATTGTGGGTTCAGATCACACTGGCAACGTGTTTTTTTCTTTTGCTTTGTAATCAGTGATATTTAAAAAATAACCATTTTATTGACCTCCCTTTGATGAACACCACCAATTCCAAAAAAAGAACATCCCCTATGCTCCTTGGTTTCGATGACTGCTGGCTTCCGTCATTATTTAAAAGTAGTCTTTTATTGTAGCCATGCGCAGAAAATGTGTATATGGGTTCTAGTACCCTTTCTTTGTTCAGTGAGTGGCTTTCTAGACATTCTTCCTATTGTTACTTTTCAGATCGGTCTTCTTTCTGAGGAAGAGAGGCATGCCGTACTCATGATTGATGAGCTCCAAATCACCAAAGGTCTGTCTGGATTTCGACCCATTGACCGGCCGGATCATCGGTGCGCCATCAGTTCCATTTGCGAATGGTACAGTTCCTGAAGACTGTGTGGCAACACATGGCCTTGTAATGATGCTTGGAGGGCTGTCAACACGATGGAAGCAGACAGTCGCATATGAATTTACTGAAAACAGCTTTCATGCTCCTACCATCAAAATGAAGATTGAAGCTGTGATAGCAGCATGTGAAAACATCTGCATAAAAGTGCATGCCATTGTTGGCGACATGGACCCTGCAACCAGGCACTATGGCGGTTTTGCCTTTCAGTGGGCAAATGCACTCAGCGGAAGTGTTATATAAATCATCCGCAGGATACTGCACGGCGCCTGTATTTCATGGCAGATGTGCCTCATCTGCTGAAAAACTTGAGAATCATCTCACAAGAGGCCAGAACATATATCTACCAGATGAAATTGTTGAGGCCAACAAACTTCCTACAAATGAAGTATGTCGCAAACCCATAGAAGAGCTGATAGAGCTTGAATCAGGGGCTGATTTTAAAGCAGCGCCAAGACTCAAAAAAGCATGCATCAGTCCAGGCCACTTTGACAAGATGAAAGTGGCGCCAGCATACACCTTCTTCCATCATGGTACTGCTGCAGCGCTCCGGTATCATGTGGAAATGGGGCACTTAGATGAGACAGCAGTCACAACTGCTTGGTTTGTTGACCAAATGGAAAAGTGGTTTGGTTTCATGACATCCAGAACAAAAAAGAAAGCCTTACTACACAGGAGACCAGATGGCATCCCAGTAAAAAAAACCATTGGAACCAATTGGATTTCCAATGGGTTCCAATTGGACGAGTTCAGTTTCTAATTGGTTCCAATTGGAATGGTGTTCCAATTGGATGGTCCAAATGGACTATGCAATTAGACAATTTGGTATTCCAATTGGTGAGCCCAATTGGTCTTACCCATTGCATCCAGTTGGTCAGCCGAACTGCACCCAATTTATCCAATGAATGTTTGCATGTTTGTCAAAAAGGTAGAACTAATATGGTACTTACAATAAGAGCTATCAGCAGCTTAGCCTAATAAATTGTACTCATCACCTACACCACCACTGGAGCTGAAATTAAATTAAATATGTGCGCTCAGTGGGAAAGCGCCACCGGCCCCAGCATGAGAGCCTAATAAATTGGGTATATAAGTTGGAGCAGAAGTGTGTTCTCTGGATGTACATATTGAGCTAATGTATGCTACTAGTGCCTGAATGTGCAGTGTTGCTTGAGTGTGATGTATATGTGTCTGTTGCCTTTGATATCCATAAAAGCATGTTAATTTCAATTCCGTAGAAAAATGTTGATTGGCACTAGGCAGAGTGTCTCCCTGCAGTCCTCATAAATCAGTTTCTTTTGCACATTACAATGTGTTAAGTTGTAGAAATATTCATCCAAGATCCTAGAGCATATTATTCAAACGTTTAGCTACCTTTCTCAATGAACGTAACATATTTTGTGAATATTTTCTGGGTCAAATAACTGCCTGGGCTAATGGGTCCAATTGGTTAGTCCTGTTAGATCCAATTGGTTGGGGGCTAAAAACACAGCTGGAACCAATTGGTTCCAATTGGGAAATCCAATTGGAAGCAATGGGAATGTCCATTTAGTTCCAACTTGAATGTCCAATTCGTTCCAATGGTTTTTTTGTGACTGGGCCCAGTAAAAAAAACCATTGGAACCAATTGGATTTCCAATGGGTTCCGATTGGTTCTAATTGGAATGGTGTTCCAATACGATAGTCCACATGGACTGTCCAATTGGACCATTTGGATTTCCAATTGGTGAGCCCAATTGGTCTTACCCATTGCATCCAATTGGTCCGCTGAACTGCACCCAATGTATCCAATGAATGTTTGCATGTTTGACGAAAAAGGTAGAACTAATATGGTACTTACAATAGCAGCTATCAGCAGCTTAGCCTAATAAATTGTACTGCACCTACACCACCACTGGAGCTCAAATTAAATTAAATATGTGCGCTCAGTGGGCAAGCGCCACCGGCCCCAGCATGAGAGCCTCATGAACTGGGTATATAAGTTAGAGCAGAAGTGTGTTCTCTGGATGTACATATTGAGCTAATGTATGCTACTAGTGCCTGAATGTGCAGTGTTGCTTGCGTGTGATGCACGTGTGTCTGTTGGGTTTAATTTCCATAAAAGCATTTTAATTTAAATTCCGTAGAAAAATGTTGATTGGCACTAGGCAGAGTGTCTCCCCGCAGTCCTCATAAATGTTTTCCTTTTGCACGTTACAATGTGTTAAGCTGTAGAAATATTCATCCAAGATCCTAGAGCATATTATTCAAACGTTTAGCTACCTTTCTCAATGATCGTAACATATTTTGTGAATATTTTCTGGGTCAAATAACTGCCTGGGCTAATGGGTCCAATTGGTTAGTCCAGTTAAATCCAATTGGTCGGGGGCTAAAAACACAACTGGAACCAATTGGTTCCAATTGGGAAATCCAATTGGAAGCAATGGGAATGTCCATTTAGTTCCAACTGGAATGTCCAATTCGTTCCAATAGTTTTTTTTTGACTGGGGTATGCCCCTAGTTGTCCTGACAGAAGATGCTTTCAGGCTATTGAAAACAATGGAAGCATTTTTTCTGAGCAACAGAGAAGCACTTCTTCAGAATCGCGCACGTATTATTGCTGTGAAGAAGGCGGTGCTTAAAGTTGTGCCTACCAGCATACCTGTGTGCCACAACGTTCCAAACAAGCTGCTCCATTGTTTTCTGCACTCACGGGTGTACTTGTTATTAAGGAAAGAGAATGGCCGTATTTCTGCCGACAAGCAGTCTGCCAGGTGTGGCAGCAAAAGCATCGGGATGCGAAAAGCAGCGGAGTCCATTGCTTAGATGTAGCAACAGCAAGTTCACTGGATGAAACTTGAGTGGTATTGCAAAGTTAGCAAAGCCATGCAGTGTGCAGATGGTTTCTGATTTGTGGGGTTCAACGTCACGAAGCGACTCAAGCTATGAGGGACACCATATATGTAGACTGGAAAAACGTTCACCACCTGGGGTTCGGTGTACACCGACGTCACACAATACACTGACCACTTGCATTTGCCTCAATGAAAGTGCAGCTGCTGCAGCTGAAATTAAATCTGCGATCATGGAGCCAGCAACCAAGTGCCATAACCATTAAGCCACTGCTGCAGGGCATTGTGCGAAAGTAGTGAAGTGTGGTGCTGAGGACGAAAGTGCAGTGAAAGACAATAGGGAACTGTTTTTTCTACTTTGGAACGTGATAGCTGTTGCTTCACAAACCATTCGGGCCTTGTGAGGCACCCAAACTGAGAAGAAACTCCCAGCACTGGGACAATTCTTCAGCATGGAATAGCACTACTAGCTGCAGTTAATTTCATGTTTGTTGCAGGTATTAACATTAATGTGTCTAGGACTTGTGCACATTAAAAACTGTCCAGCAGGAAGCAGCAGGTCAGTGTAATTGGCCCACTGGAGGTGTCGTTTTGGTCTGTATTCTAAGCAAAAGAATTGTTCTTGGTGTATTTATTTGTTAAAAAAAAATAAACATTGATGTGACCCTCACCACCTTGTGTGCTGTGTGAAATAATTATGTTGCAAGCAGGAACATTGCCTAACAATTACATGTGCTGCTTCTGCACTGCAGTAAGAGCTTGAGCCAGGTTGGCCAAACTGAAGCCCCTAAATGAGCTTTGCTTTTTTAGAAAAACTTAAGAAAGGACATTAAGTGAAACAGGGGTATAAAAACAGCTATTTGGCATTTAATGCAGCTTCTCAGCTGCTGAAGCAAGGCACATAATGCATCAGGCCTTTCTTGATTAATTGAATACCGTGGCAGGAATGAGTCCCACAAGTTCTTCGCAAGGTGGCCATACGAAAGAACAGCAGCCAAATATGTAAACTTGCAATACACTCTGGTTTCCACTGAAACCAGCTGACTGAAGCCAGCAAAATTTTAATGTGCATCTTTTTATTTGTGTGAAATAAACTGGTTGTGAAGCCTTGAATTTTTTCATCATGTTTTTCTTTGACCTCTAACTTCGGCAATACTGGTTATGTTATATTGTAGGTTCACCTCGAACTATGATTTATGCAAATTAGAGCCACATGTAGCACAAATCTGTGTGCAATGCACGCTTCGAAAGGCCCTGCATCAGAGTCTTTTTGAAAAGCGTGAAACAGATTCCCCTACCGACGGCAAATTTTATTTCGTGATAGTACGTGAATTTGACTGAGCGCGAGTGACGCTTCTGTAATCGTGCATTGTGGCATACTATTCAAAACCACGTAGTGGGGATGCTGTGTTGAAACAGCAGCATATAAGAGGTGCTGTAGCGGTAATAGTTTCATTGCAATAAAAAACAAAAAGATGCTTCCGGTTGCGGCAATTCCTACCTGATGTCTTGCGCAAACGAGCTGCGGCCGGCGGAAATAAAAGCAAAAGGGAGAACTCGGCAAGGGGTGAGCGAGAATGGACAGGGAAGATCAATTACACTATTTATCAGGTACAAAAGTTCGCACCGCTCGGGCATGACTCTCCAGGCGCAGTTATGAATTCTACTATGTGCGAGTGACTGTTGGTAGTATTTAAAATAATACGCCATATATAAAGCTGCGCGCATGTCCGTGTTCTCTCGCGAACTTGGCCGCTGCACTACGACTGCAGTTTCACCGCACTCGCCGTCTCCGACAAAACTCAACGCAAATCACATTCGGAGTGCATTACTGGCATGACTCCCTTCTCCTCATACCAAGCTCATTTGCTACATTTTTTACTGCCCCTTATAGCAAAGCCGCGGCTCTGCAAGGTCCGCCGTTCCAGTGCATACGACTGCGCCGCCGGAGCGCGTTGGGAAGAACATGGCGGACGACGCGAGCCGCAGGGGAAAGGGCGTTAGAAGAGGAGGGACTTGTCGCTACTTAGCAAAGCTGATCTAGGGACTTTAGTTTGTGGTGCCCCTGACATTTGAAGTGAGGGAGAAGGTGTAGGTTTACTCTGTAGGTAACCTCCAATATTGTAGTCATAGGCAATCGTGGTTTTTTTTCCTTTTTTTGCAAAACATTAAAATGGTTGTAAGCACACACCGAGCTTTATTTATTATTTTTATGTTGCCAGACTTTTAGATTGTCCCAGGGTGGCCAGTATTTTCTGAAAACAAACAAAAATTGTGATGTTAAGCTTTGGATCATATTTTGCTTATTTTGCAGTAAAAAATTAAAGGCATTTTGTTTTCTTTACAAATAGTTGCAAATATTTAGAAATTACTGACCAAAAGTTCTTGTTGCCAGATGTTTATATCAAATTTAGCACAGTTTCCTGAGCTTGCAATAAATTTTGAATGCGTTGAATGCTTATTAAGACACTTTATTGCAAATCTCAAAGAAAAGTGTACTGCATAGATGATCCAAATAGGTTGTGTTTAGATTTACGTTAGTTTATGCTCCGGATTGTCTGGTTTAAGGTGCCGCTGCAGAATGGAGCATGAAGCGTCGACTGTATTAACTGCAGCAGAGTGAGCACAATTTTGCATGTGAGAACTGTGGACTCGAAGGACACATGAGCTAGTAGCGCAGTGGCTGTGGAGCAAATAGTGAATGCCAACTAGCACGCACCGCAGCAGCAGTGGCAGACAGCACCTTCTCGACGTGACCGTTTCTGAGACGTGTCAAGGAAGGGACTTGAGCTGACATTGTGACTTCAAAATTAAAATGGCTTATTTTCATGCCCACTTGTTTCTGATGTTGCTGGACATTCTTGTTGTGCAACATGTCATCTGATTTGCTGAACTGTGTGTTTTAAATGGTGTGCTTGTAATGGATAATACATTAGATCTATATCACATTAAAAATGATAATCATACAGGTACACAAAGCACTAAACCTGACATGTGAGATATATTTATTGCAGGAATTCACATGTAAATGTGATGATTTTTTGCCAGCCAGATGAAGGGAATATGGCAAATTCTGAAAATGCAAAAACTGTTCAGAAAAACTCAATTCTCACAGAACCTTTTCTCCCTGCTACTAAACTTAAATTGGGTGGCACAAATGAAATATATGACACCAGTTTCCTAGGAGCTTCAAAACAATTGGTGTGCCCAATTGGAAACTGCAAAACCATTTGGACTATCCATTTGGGAGGTGATATCCCACTGGAACCTCAGGAACAAATGGGTAATCCAATTGGCCCAACCAATTGAAGTCCTGCGTCCAACTGGAACCAGTTGGCTGTCCAATTGGTTCCACATGGTTCCAATTGGAATTCCCAATTGGTTCCAATGGTTTTTTTCACTGGGATCGATGTACAACAAATATGGTACTAAGATGTATGCATTTAGAAAGGAATAATGGCACCGGGTCTTCCTTTCGGAAGTGTGATTCTGTGCTTAAGGGGAGAAGTTAAGCCGAGATTAGACGCAAATCAGAGAGCTGTTGGAAGATTAGCACTAGGTGCCCACGGGAGAAACACTCATGAAGCAGTACAGGGGATATGGGTTGGACATCACTCGAAGCACAGAAAGCTCAAAGTAAAATACTATATGAAGAACAATTGAGAAAATTAGTCCACCAAAGGTGCAGAGCTCTATAGATATTTAATTCCTTATATAGGAGGGTTGCCTTTCCAAGACAAAAAACAAGGAACCTAACCGGTAAGTATGCAGAACAGAACGATGCCAAAAGAAACAGCATTAAACGACAGGTAAAAAACCACAGAATGTAAAATCTAGATTAATTCAATGGAGAAGAAGAACAGCGTAGAACTACATCGATACTGGAAAAGGCAGATCAGGAAGGAATCGTTCCATGATAATTCAAGAAGCAGTTCTCTACTGTTTGAAGGGTGTCTTAAAACGAGCACCTACAAAATGAAATATAATGAAAAAGGTAACATGTGCTGTGCACGGTAAAGCAGCGCAGTTTTTTGCCAGATTCCAACTGTACCGGAGCATTTTATGGGAAACTTTCGAGGAGTTATTACATTTGTTGGTTTATGCTTATTGGCGCGTGATAAAACCCGGGTAGAACCTCGAACAGAAGTCCAAGTTGACGCCAAGGTGCTCAGCTATTTGGGATTCTGTACAGAAATGCAGTATCATGAAAACGGTGCCGAGGGCATAAGGGATGGCTTAAAGTGATGTTTGGAGAAGGGTAAGTGCATCTTCCATGCGCAGAAAGCTTCACTTCAAAACAAAAAACAGAAACCATGCGAAAGCTCGCACAGAAGGAAAAACAAAGCTATTTGGTCATTTATGCACGATTTCTGTACTGCTGCTCTATGGTGAATTACTACCAACTCTCCTAGCTTCATTTCTTAATCAGCGAAGACCTTTCTGGATGTCTACATCAAGGGTGAAATATTTGTGTATCAAATACGGTGCGCAATGTAAAAGAGCATTTAATTGAATCGAACAAAGCCTTCACACTGCTGTAATGTCTACTGCTGCTGGATATCCTTCAACGATGGAAGTACACACAGTAAAAATGATGAGGGGGAGGGGGGAGGGCTACATAGAAAATTCAGTGGTGTAGCCCGCGCTATGTTTCAGCTTCCTGTGTGTGCTTCTACATTTTCTACAGATAATAATGGAGAGGGTAACATAAGACACTCGCTACAAGTGCCACCGATAACCGCCATGTTGTCCGCGGCACTTAGGTGCACTGCATTTTGAAGAACATGAGAATAAGAACCTCTTTTGCTGTTTCACAGATCTGATATCTTTTGATGTGCCTACTAAAATGATTATTGTAGTTGCTTCAGAAAGAGCAAATCATTTAATTTTTACAGATGTATGCTAGCAAAAAAATGGGGTAGCATATATGTCTATAACACCTGTCTTGCTGGCAGTTACAATAGAGAGCCTTCTTAATCGTTTTCCTCTGACGACAAGTGTAGAATAGCTATGTTAGTGCAATTTTTTTGTTCTCTCGGAGAACATCAAACTTTATGTGCAAAGCAGTAGCTATTCTGCAACTTTGCCAATAACCTTGTGTTTTTGCTAAAATTCTCAAAATAATTATGAAATAATTCTTTACAGTTGACTTTCAGATGACCTTATCAAGCAACATATTAATGAACGTCTCTTAGAAAAGACACATCATAACAATCATCACTGTGAGTACCCGAGTAAAGTCACAACTGCGCGATTCTTAGGTTGAAGCAATTGTCATGCTTGGTTTACGAGCCGAACCCTCCACCACTTCCAGTCGGAAACTAACTGAAATAGGCTTGATTTGTTTCTTGCGTGCTTCCTAGCTTTCAGCAGCACCGAACCAGAAGGCATATTTCATCCTACCCCACCCGCTTGATTAAGATAATGTAAAAGAAGTACACACTGGCAAACAACGAAACTACCGTTATACATTGCCAAAAATAGCACCTAGACACAAAATGATAAGTTCGGATCGTAACTGGCTCCCTTAGATGTATAGGCTGTCGCATTCATACAAGTGACAATAATACGAAGGAAACAAAAAATGAAAACGAGATCAGATAATTACTTCATAATTAGGCTAACTTTCAAAGGGGCTAGAACAATTAAAAAATTTGCGAAAAAGATTTTGGCACGATATTATTTTCACTAGTTCCAGGAGAGCACTATTTAGAAATGTAAATCGGCAAGGCAGATGACTGGCTGAACGACACAAACAGAGACGAGGGTAACATTTCGCATTAGATCCCCCACATAAATGACAGAATATACTACTATTTCAAACATCCAGATTTTTACATCAGAAAACGCGCACCAACCGTGCACAGGCAGACACATGACATGTCGTAGAAATAGTCAAGTGAAAGAGTATGGTGCTGTCTGCCACTGCTCCTACGGGGAGTGCCAGTGGCATTGATATTTTGTTCCACAACCACCGCACTTCTAGCTGAGGTCTCCTTCGAGTCCGGAGTTCTCGCAAGGAAGACTGTGCTCACGTTGCTACAGTTACTACAGTCGACGCTTGATGGTCCGGGCTGCAGCACCACCTTGAATGCACAATCCGCAGAATAAACTGCTTCCCAAATGAAACAGTGCACAAGATTTCATTTGAATTTTTACAGCTGTTCAGGACTAGAATGGCTCTAGTATTTTGCAGAGGTTATCTTCGATGCCTGATCTATGCAGTGGGATTATTTCTATAAAATTTCCAGAAAGAAGTTTTCATTTTATGAAGCGAAAGGGCAAGGTACTCGGTCGAAATCGATCCAGAGTCCTCCACTACTGTGTATCTTTTTCTTACTTTCTTTCACTCCCTCCTCCATCCCTTCCCTCATGGAGTGTGTAAGCCAATTGAGTTTTCTTCTGGGGGCTTCCCTTGAAGCTCTACTCAAAATATTTTTTTCTCTCTCTCTCTACTGAGAATGCATTTTTCTTATAATTACAACCACTTTTTATATTTCACGGACCTTTTCTGCCAATATTTACTCGTTCTGTATATAGTACAGTTTGTTTTTCTCATCTAGTTTGTGGTGCCCCTGACATTTGAAGTGAGAGAGAAGGTGTAGGTTTACTCTGTAGGTAACCTCCAATATTGTAGTCGTAGGCAATCGTGGTTTTTTCTTCCTTTTATTTACAAAACATTACAATGCTTGTAAGCACACACCGAGCTTTATTTATTATTTTATGTTGCCAGACTTTTAGATTGTCACAGGGTGGCCACTATTTTCTGAAAATGAACAAAAATTGTGATGTAAGCTTTGGATCATATTTTGCTTATTTTGCAGTAAAAAATTAAAGGCATTTTGTTTTCTTTACAAACTATTGCAAATATTTAGAAATTAGTGACCAAAGGTTCTTGTTGCCAGATGTTTATATCAAATTTAGCACAGTTTCCTGAGCTTGCAATAAATTTTGAATGCGTTGAATGCTTATTAAGACACTTTATTGCAAATCTCAAAGAAAAGTGTACTGCATAGATGATCCAAATAGGTTGTGTTTAGATTTACGCTAGTTTACGCTCCGGATTGTCTGGTTTAAGGTGCCGCTGCAGAATGGACCTTCAAGCGTCGACTGTATTAACTGCAGCAGAGTGAGCACAATTTTGCATGTGAGAACTGAGGACTCGAAGGACACACGAGCTAGTAGCACGGTGGCTGTGGAGCAAATAGTGAATGCCAACTGGCACGCACCATAGCAGCAGTGGCAGACAGCACCTTCTCGACGTGACCGTTTCTGAGACGTGTCAAGGAAGGGACTTTTTTATTTATTTATTTATTTACATATACTGCAGGCCAATGTTTTGGCCCAAGCAGGATGGGCATACAAATTTAGAACACGAGAAGAACATATATAATGCGAGAAAGAACACATGGGAAACAACACATTTCTGAAAAGAACAACTATATGAGAAAACTAATATTGGGAAATAAATGGACAACACATCTCATGAATAATACGAATTCTAAATGCATGACCAATAACTCTTCTGGAAGGAAAATATATGTTAGGTATGCAAAATATGGCTTTCTAGTCCTTTCACGAAGTCTTTGCTTTGAAGTCTTTGCTGACATTGTGACTTGAAAATTAAAATGGCTTATTTTCATGCCCATTTGTTTCTGATGTTGCTGGACATTCTTGTTGTGCAACATGTCATCTCATTTGCTGATCTGTGTGTTTTAAATGATGTGCTTGTAATGGATAATACATTCTATATCACATTAAAAATGATAATCATACAGGTACACAAAGCACTATACCTGTCATGTGAGAGCATATTTATTGCAGGAATTAACATTGGCGATGACCAAAGGAAAATCACAGTACACTATACTGATTGGCGACTTCAATGTGAAGGTAGGCAAGAAGCAAGCTGGAGACCAGGCGGTAGGTGACTATGGCATAGGTTCTAGGAATATCAGGGGAGAGTTATTAGTAGAGTTCGCAGATAGAAATAATTTACGGATCAAGAATACCTTCTTCCGCAAACGAGCCAACAGGAAGTGGACGTGGAAGAGCCCCAATGGTGAGACTAAAAATGAAATAGTCTTCATAATGTGCGCTCAGCCTGGCATCGTAGAGGATGTGGAGGTCCTCGGAAATGTCCGTTGTAGTGACCACAGAATGGTAAGATCTCGCATTAGCTTAGATTTGCAAAGGCAGCGCAGGAAATTAGTGAAGCGGAAGTCTATTAACCAGTCAGCATTAAGAGGGAAAGGAGAGGAATTCAGGATTTTGCTGCAGAACAGCTTTTCCGTTTAACTGAAGATGACGACTGTAATGTTGAAATAATGAACAATCGTCTCACAGATATCATAACGGAGTGCGCCGTAGAAGTAGCTGTAGGATGGTTCGACAGGATATTGGGAAGCTATCTCAGGAGACTAAGGATCTGATTAAGAAACGGCAAAGCATGAGGACGTCTAACTCCATAGATAGAATAGAACTATTAGAGCTGTCGAAGTTAATAAATAAGCGCAAGGTAGCCGACATCAGGAAGTTTAACATGGAGAAAATCGAGCATGCTCTAATGAGCAGAGGCAGCCTAAAAGCAGCGAAGAGAAAACTAGGCATAGGTAAAAGCCATATGCATGCAATAAGAGACAAAGAGGGCAATGTCATTAGAAAGATGGATAAGATAGTTAAAGTAGCCAAAGAATTTTACACAAATCTCTACAGTAGCGATTGCAATCAGAATGTTACTGAGAGAGGCAGTGGAACACAGCAATGGGCCATCCCAACAGTAACAAAGGAGGAAGTAAAGAAAGCCTTGGGAGCAATGCAGAGAGGGAAAGCAGCTGGTGAGGATCAGATAACAGCAGATTTGTTGAAGGATGGAGGTGAGTTTGTGCTCGAAAAACTAGCCACCCTGTATACGTAATGCCTTGTGACCTCAAGCATACCTAGAGCTTGGAAAAATGGTAATATTAGCTTAGTTCATAAGAAAGGAGACGCCAAGGACTTGAAGAATTACAGACCAATTAGCTTACTGTCTGTTGCCTACAAGGCATTTAATAAAGTAATCGCTAATAGGGTCAGGACAACCTTAGACTTCAATCAACCAAATGAGCAGGCAGGCTTTTGTAAAGGATGCTCGACAATGAACGATATTCGCGCAATCAATCAGGTGATAGAGAAATGCGTAGAATATAACCAGCCCCTATATATAGCGTTCATTGATTACGAGAAAGCATTCGACTCAGTAGAATCCTCAGCAGTCATGCAGGCATTGCAAAATCAGGGCGTAGAAGAGTGTTATATGAAAATATTGGAAGATATTTATAATGATTGCACAGCTACCATAGTTCTCCATAAAGTCAGCAATAAAATTCCAATAAGGAAAGGTGTCAGGCAGGGAGACACGATCTTGCCTATGCTATTCACTGCCTGTTTGCAGGAGGTATTCCGGGGCCTGAAATGGGGACAGTTTTATACCTAAGTAATTTGCGATTCGCTGATGACATTGCCTTGCTAAGTCACTCAGGACATGAACTGCAAAGCATGATCAATGAATTGGACAGGCAGGGCAGAACGGTGGACTAAAAATTAATATGCAGAAAACCAAAGTAATGTTCAACAGCCTAGCAAGGGAACTGTGTTGGTCAAATGTTTAGGGGAATCCCCCAAGGTGGAGTAGATTTGTAATAAGGGAGTAATTACTCATTGACGTCCACCCGAGCACAGCCATACGGCTACAAAGGAAAGCTATACAGCTTTCTCAGAAACTTCGTAGTTAAAGAAAAACAGCAGTTTGCAGTTGGTAGCCAGTTTCTGGTAGTAGGAGAATATGTCTATTTAGGGCAGGTAGTGACAGCTGGTCCAGATCATGAGAGGGAAATAACTAGAAGAATAAGAATGGGGTGGAGTGCATATGACAGGTTATCTCAGTTCATGAATGGCAGTTTACCAATATCTCTCAAGATAAAAGTATACAACAGGTGTATCTTACCGGTACGCACCTATGGGGCAGAAACGTGGAGGCTAACAAATAGGGTTCAGCTTAAGTTAAGGACAACGCAGCGAGCTATGGAAAGAAAAATGATAGGTTTAACGTTAAGAGATCGGAAGAGGGCGGAGTGGATGAGAGAACAAACGCGCGTTAATGATATCTTAGTTGAAATCAAGAGGAAGAAGTGGGCTTGGGCAGGGCATGTAATGCAAAGGCAAGATAACCGCTGGTCCTTAAGGGTAACGGAGTGGATTGCAAGAGAAGGCAAACGTAGCAGGGGCGGCAGAAAATTAGGTGGGCGGATGAGATTAAGAAATTTGCGGGAATAAGGTGGCCGCGGCTGGTGCAGAACAGGATTAATTGAAGAGAGATGGGAGAGGCCTTTACCCTGCAGTGGGCGTAGTCAGGCTGATGATGATGATGATTGGAAATCTTGAAGAAAAGTGTACTGCATAGACTATCCAAATAGCTTGTGTTTAGCTTTAGGCTAGTTTATGGTACAAATTGTCTGGTTTAAGGAGCCGCTGCAGAACAGAACCTCAAGCGTTGACTATAGTAACTGCAGCACAGTCAGCACATTTTTGCATGTGAGAACTGTAGACTCGAAGGACACATGAGCTAGAAGTGCAGTGGCTGTGGAGCAAATAGTCAATGGCAACTGGCACGCCTCGTATCCACAGTGGCAGACAGCACCATACTTCTTGACGTGACTAATTCTGAGACATGTCATGTGTCTGCAAGTGCAGGGGTGGTGGGAGTTTTCTCAAGTAAAAAATCTGGATGTTTCAAAAAATGGTATATACTGTCATTCATATGGGGGATCCAGATGAATGGGCGGTCTAATGTGAAACGCTATTCTCGACCCTGTTGGCGTTGTTCAACCATTCGTCTACTTTGCTGATTTATGGCTCTAAATAGTGCTCTCCTGGCGCAAATAAAAATATTATTCCGTCAAAATATTTTTGGCAAATTTTTTTATTGTTTCAGCACCTTTTAAAGTCGGCCTAATTATGATCTAATTATGTGATCTCGTTATCATATTTGTTTAACTCGTATTATTGCGATTTGTACAAATGTGACAGCCTATACATCTAAGAGAGCTAATTACAAAACAAACTTATCATTTCGTTTTTTGGTACAATTTTTGGCAATGTTTTGTGCTAGTTATTTCATGGTTTGCCAGTGTGTATATCTTTTACATTTTTTTAGACATGCGAGACGAGGCGGAAAAAAATATGCATTTTGGTTTGGGGCACCACAAAGCTAAGAAACATGTGGGAAACAAATTTAGCCAGTTTCAGTTAGTCCCAGATTGGAAGTGGTGGACGGTACGGCTCTTTAACCAAAAGTGACATTGCTTCAACTTAAATCCGGGCAGTTCTGATTTTACCCGGGTACTCACAGTGATGATTGTTATGATGTGTCTTTCCTATAAGACATTCATTAATATGATTCTGGACAAGGGCTATGTCATGTTGAAGTCAACTGACAAATATTTCATATTTATTTCTATAATTCTAGCCAAAAGAGAAGATTGGCAAGGGTGCAGAACAGCTACTGGTTTGCACACAAAGTTTGATGTTCTCTGAAAGGACAAAAAAATGGTGCTAACATTCATAGCTATTCCTCACTTCTCACCAGAGGAAAATGATTAAGAAGGCTCTTAAATCTAACTGCCAGCAAGACGTGTTACAGAAATATACGCCACCCTGTTATTTTCATTAGCATGCATCTTTGAAAATTAAATGAGTCGCTCTTTCTCATCCAATATAATATTCATTTTAGTAGGCACGTCAAATGATATCAGATCTGTGAACCAGCAAAAGAAGTTCTTACTCTCATGTCCTTCAAAATGCACTGCACTTAAGTGCCTTGGACGATATGGCAATCATCCTTGGCACTTGTAATGAGCGTCTTGTGCTACCCACTTTGCTATTACATATATGAAAAAGTAGAAGCACACAGCGGAAGCTGAAACAGAACACGAGCTACGCCAGCGAACCTATAGCACGGAATCTATAGCAAGCTTGCAAAAATGGAAATTGACGAAGAGGGGGAATACAGTCTGGGGAAATGATCTTACGTGTATTAGTCTGCAGTTGGGAGATCTGTTCAAATGAGAAATGCAGTAAAGACAAATGAAATGACAAACAAATAGCACGAATGGCAGCAGGCAGAGAAGATGCAAGTGAGAAATGCCTCATGAAAAAGTGGGATTATAATCAGTTCAAGCTATTCATCAGTACTAAAATGAAACAAGTAAAAGGAGCAATGCACAGGAGAGGCAAGAGGAAGCTATGAACCGGTGAATAAGGAAATTAAGGAGGCCATCGAACATTGATGGGTGGCTTCAATGGAACACAGCGAAGCAAAGAAAGCGCAGTTATCTCAAGAGGAAATACACCGAAAATGGGAATCTGATCAACAAAAGAAACAGAAACTGTAGGTCCTCATCCAGGCTAAAGTAAAGCAGTCTACTGAGTGCTGGCTGGCTGGAGTGCGTGATGCAACTAAACAAGGGCCAAGAAATTCTGGAACCATAAAAGCTAAAAAAAAATGAATTGTAAAATGAATTGGAAATTGGAAAAAAAAATTCCAGTTGGAAAAAACCAATTGGAACCCAATGATTGTCTTGATTGGGATCAGAATATTGCTCTCTATGAACACAAAACTGGGAAATAATGAGGTCTTAGTAAAAAGATGTGAGCTGCTTTATCTACTGCATTAATTTAACCATTTGAACTGTCACTTTGGGCATTAATCAATGAAATAACTTTCTCAATGGACAAGCGCCTCTGGCTCCAGGAGCAGTGCCTCATAAATGGGGTATTTAAGTTGGAGCAAAAGTATGCCTTATGCATATATATTGACTGTGTCTGTGTTCCTTCTATGTGATATCGTAGGCTCGTTTGTCTTCAGTTCCCTAAAGGCTCGGAATTATGATAATTTCAATCGCCATGAAAAAATGTTAGCACTAAACGCACATCGCCTTAAACTCCTGGGAGAAAATCCACCTAGTTCTATACCATTCGAATAAAACTGGCCGAGAAATGTCTACTGGATCAGACCAAATGAGGTCTTTCAATTGGGGTGGACCCCTTGGTGCATGCCCAATTGGAGCTGACCATTTGGTGTCGGCCAATTGGAGTGGTCCAAATGGTATTTTCCAATTGGTATTCCCCAATGGTGTTGAAAACACATTTGAAAATATCCAATTGGTTCCAATTGGCAATCTGCAATTGGAACCCAATGGTTTTTTTGGCTGGGTTAATACAAGGCCATAAAGTACACTGAGCATCCGGACACAAATAAATTGGGATACGGATAAACAAAGGACAGATATGCACAGAAAAGCACGAGCAGTCTCTTAAGGCTAAAGGCTTAAGGGATGCCGAAATAATGAAAGATGCAACATTATGGTTGTACAACAAATATAGTACTAAGAGGTATGCATTTGGAAAGGAATAATGGCACCAGGTCTTCCTTTCGGAAATGTGATTCTGTGCTTAAGGGGAGAAGTTACATCGAGATTAGACGCAAATCAGAGAGCTGTTGGAAGATTAGCACTAGGTGCCCACGGCGAATCCACTAATGAAGCAGTACAGGGGGATACGGGCTGTACATCATTCGAAGCACGGGAAGCTCAAAGTAAAATATTATAAGAGCACCTGAGAAAATTAGACAACAGAAAGAGCTTTATATCTATTTAAGTACTTATATAGCAGGGTTCACTTACCAAGGCGGAAAAGAAGGAACTTAACCGGTAAGTATGCAGGACAGAATGATGCCGAAAGAAACAGCATTAAACGACAGGTAAAAAACCACAGAATGTAAAGCTGACTGAAATGTGTACGTAGGTGCGCACGTAGGGCTCTACTTCTTTTTTAAGTATGCATAATAATGTCATGGCTAGTAGCTGCAATGTAAAAGCATGACTTGTTGGTAGACCATATTATGACCCCCTTAAGAGGGTTCAGTTGATCCTTCTGCACGACTGGTCTCAGTAAAGGTGAAGAGTTCTGTCAAGTTTATTGGTCAAGAGTTCTGTCAGGTTAATTAATACAGGGAAGAAATATGAAAGCAGTCGATGCAGTGGTGCTAAAGGCACTTGTTCATGGCAGTAGCAACGGTGTTTACCTTGATTCTGTGTGGTACTTGCTTGTCAAGTTAAAAAGGATTGCCAATTGGACAGGTTCGTTGACACCTAACCAGTAGTCTCTGATATGTCAGCCCATTTTGTTGGTATGGAAGGCACATGACTGTGCCAAGTGGTGCAATAATACACAAAATCTAAAATCATTATTTAACTGGCACTCTTCTCTTTGAAACAAGGGACAAGCTACACATGTACTGTGCTAGCTGCATGCCAGCCGCCTGAGACGTGCTTGTATGTCGACTCCTTTCAGTAAAAAATTCCAATGCAAAGTGACCTCTTCTTGTGCATGCAATAAGTCATGCAGCTGGCTTTAAGACTGAATACCTTAGCAGCCTTCAGGATGCAGAGAGTTCCATTGTTGCTACCTTCGAGAAGGATGAAGCCGTGCTGGCCTGTGTAGTGGTGGGATGCTCGCAGCCAACCGAGATGAAGACTGAGGCAAATAACTCGATGCCCTGCTTGAAAGGCTCGTACTCGCGTGCCAGGTTGGGTGTGCCATTAATGGTGATGCTTGGCAGTTCAGCATTCAAGATGGTTACCCATGACTCCACAGGTGGAACCTCCTGTGCTTTTCCAATGCTGCACCGGGAGGGGGGGGGTGGAGGGGGAGGAATGACGATAAAAAAAAATTAGAACCAATGCCATGAGAAGAGTCCGCACTTCGTACAGATAGAACTCGTCAGAGAAACATGCCAATAATCTCATGGAACACAGCAAGGCTACCCTGAAGGAAAAGCTTATTCCCAGTGGTCCACACAATGCACAAAATGTGCAGCATTACATGAAAGGAATTAACACAATAAGAGAGGTGTGTGGGGTGCATGCAGGTGCATGATTTGTGTCACGGAGTTCACCCTTCCGGCACTGCACCTCACTACAGTATTGACCGCAAAACAGACAAGCAGATATATACAGCATGTGCTCTAGAATAGACCCCTTTCAAAAGTCACTAAGTTGGCTTTGCCACATGGTGCATTAATCAGGAAATAGCATTGCTGGCCAGCAGTCAGAGGAAGACAAAGCGCTGAATGTCTTTGCCAGCACTTGACAACTGTGTGTGCTGCAGTCACAGGAACAGCGTCAACACCATTTATGTTACAAAACACATGACCACGTGTGCATTTTCTGCATGAAAAGTTAGGTACTTCACCCTTACTTGGGCATTTGACACTACTGTGAAGCTGGCTCAATGTATTTTAGAACCCCATTAATATGTGTTGGAATGAGCCAATTTGCTTGTGACGCACGTGAAAGTGACAATTAGTCTTTTTGCCATTTTCTCTCCACTGTGGTCCAGAATGGAGAATGCTAAATGCAGAAAAGGCAGTGGCTGTATAGCACTGCTGCCATAGTTAGAGAAATATCACGTGTTTATCTTCCTCTGTTCCGGTGCTAATATTCAATCCATAGTGAAAACAGCAAAGAATGAAATTAACAGCACTCAATAAGTTCATCCAATTCGAAATGCCTTCATTTCAGTACAGAATAACAATGTTCCTTTAACATGCAATGACTAGGCTCCATTTAGGGTCTCTGATGTGCTGTCCTAGTCTACAATGACCTAGCTGCTGTTCAAGAGAAGTTCTGATTAACTTGATTAACTGCAACACTTTACCTGGACTAAGCACAGCTTGCGAGCTAAAAGCAGGTGCAATGTGCAAGTTATCTACTGCCACCTTTAGACTGTTTGCAGGCCCATGAGGCCTTCTGCTGGGTGAGCTCTATATGGCATGCCAGCCAATGAGAAACGTTTGAAATATGTTTGCGCCCCATACTGGCTGAACTCAAAAAGAGCAGCACAGTGAACATGCATTTATGCAGTTTGATCGAAAGGATCCAATATATTTTCAAACTACATGCACCAACTGCAGAATTTTGGCTTCAGAAAAAACATCCAGGCACCGATTCCGGATATCCATGGATTATCCCTGAATACCTGCAGACTTCCCCTGCGTACCTATTTGACATACAATTTGGATATCGACAAAATACTTACATGACAGTAGTGGCCACAAGAACAGTATGACGACCAGGTGTGGGGAAGTCGCGCAAATTGACATAAGCCACACGGAACACGAGATCATCGAGGGTGTCCTGGTCCCGAGCTGCCGCTGTGACTTTGCTGCTCGGAATCAGAGGTCACTTCCTGGAAGAACACTATGAAAAGAGCAGCCAGAAACATGCAATCACAAGGAAAGAATTGCCATTCTTGTTGCTAATGGCAGATGCACAAGCATGAAATGCTTGCAGTTGGCAGCTTAATGTTATCTGGTGCTAATGAGAACATTACATGCCATAACAGTACCGCGCATGTGCCAATAATAGTTCTCACAGCTAGTCTGTTCTTCCAAGCCTCAAAGGAACGATGCATTCCAAAGGTATCACAAAAAATACCAGCTCAAACCAACAGGCAGAACTTCCTTTAATGCACAAAGAGTGACAATCCCAGGAGTCAGAATACTTCAAATTTCGCTCTTGAAGTTGACCACACTGAGCAGCAAACGCTGTGAATACCTGCCTCCAAAACAAAACAGTGCCAGTGTCCAATCAGTCTGTGTTCGTGTGGCTGCCAGTGACCTTTAATGGAGCTTGTTTCGGTTGCACAGACAGCAACCCAAGATCCAAGATGTGAAATCCAAGATGTGAACCCAAGATGTGAAATCAGCCCTGTTCCACCTTATCTTATTCAAGAAAGCAGAAAAGACCTAGGCCATAGCAAGGCATCCACTTTCTTGAAAATCTCACTGTTACATGAGCACCTTCTTTGTATGGCACTAGAAAAAAGCAGTTGGGCCTTTCGATGTATGCAAGTCAAACTATGTGACAATACCTTCTCTAACGACATCCAGATCTGAGTCCCCGATACACAGCAAGGAAGACATCTGCCATGAAGCCAGATCACTGAGCATAGGACACACCGTCTGCCACAGGCCATGGAAACCAACTCTATTTACTGGTAGAATTCATGGTGCTGACAGCAATAAAGAGGCCACATAAATATCTGCCACTTGCCATTCCTGCAGCCTGTGAATCAGCAGGGGGAATGTCAAGCCACTCCTTGCAGCGATGCAGGAAGGAGAGCACATCAGGAGATTCCATACGCTCCCTCAACACATACAGGCCCATCAATAGCTGCGGAAATGGAATGCCATCTTGTTCTTGGCTGCATGTGCGTGAAGTGAACATAGTGGCTGCTGTATTCTGCCTGTTTAGTGACCTACAGCACGCTTCAAAGGCACACCAAGGCATGCATGTGGCTAGGCTCTGCATGACCAGCTGAATTTAGGAAGCAGAGCTGGCTTTACATCATGGGATTAGAAAACAGTGGCGCTGCTTATCACCAATTTTGCACCAAAGATTTGAAAATGCTCACCAACCTGTAGGGACTTCTGGTCCCACTAAACATACTAAATGGGTCAATGTGCAGAACCTTATTTTAGTTCCGGCCTAGAGGAAAATATTTCTCAAGATACAACTTTAGGAAGCATGCCAGATTAGCAAGCTTTAGATGTGGCTTTATTTTGTCAGAATGGTAACAACAACATCATTGCCATCATCATCAGCCTGACTATGCCCACTGCAAGACAAAGGTCTCTCTCCCATACCTCTCGAATTAGTCCTGTCCTGTGCCAGCAAGCTGTGTCCATCTTTTCCACGCGAACTTCTTAATCTTATCTGCCGACCTAATTTTCTGCCACCCCCTGCTGCGCTTCCCTTCTCTTGGAATCTACTCCAATACCCTTAAGGACCATCAGTTATCGTGCCTTTGCATTACATGCTCTGCCCACGCCCTTTTCTTTCTCTTGATTTCGACTAGGATGTCATTAACAACATACTCCCTACCATAAGTAAGCTCTTGATCTGTCAAGAATTCAATATAATAAAAAATTAATGAGTCAGCTTTTAAGCCAGAGATGTAAAGTGAATGCTGAGTTTTAAGGTTGCAGAGGACCGAAATGAAACATGCAACGCTACCTCGACGCATACACAAACGGCATGTTAGCAAAAGGCCAGCAGTAGTAAGACTGCTCCTAGTTTACTGACATAGAACAAAGCAGCAAAAAATTCTACCAAACCAATCTGTAGTATATTGTTATACCTCACGTTATTTCAGGTAACTTTTTCTTTGTTTATATCCTTACACTTCAGCTCATGCAGGGAAATCTACAGCAAGTTGTAGAGAAGTTTTATTTCCTTCTGTGGGAGCACATAACATGTTCTTTACAGTAGATGCTGTTGGAAGCCGCTAAGGTCGTCAGTGTAAAACAGGCAGCATACCTTGCCAGCAGGCTCCTACAGCAAATGTGGTGTTGATGTTCTTGGTCTGGTGAAGAGGCCAGTAGTCTACAATTTCCGGGTTGTTAGCCGTCACCTTAAAGGGCCGTCTGTCGACACAGAGTGAAGCCTGCATCACACAGAACCAAAATGATACTGCCATTCAGAAAGGAAGTGTAGGAAAACCCAAATGCCTGAACTAGTTCAGGAATTAAAAGGCATGAGCCATGTCCCACTGAAATACCCAAAGAATGCTTGTCCACAAAACCCAACTGACCACAGACGTCTGTGGAATGTCCACATAACATCCAAAGCTACAGTAGATCAAGCTGTACCATGTTCATTCTGAACTCGTTAAGGGCTAATTGGGCACTGTTTAGTTCAAACTCAAGACGTTTGATACTAAATGCAATGTTTCTAGTAATGATAAGCGCTCCTTCACTCAGTACTAGCTGGGTACCAAGCAATCTACATGTACCAGCTTTATTTAAACCGTTCTTTAGAGTGAGTGCATTTGGAATTAGTGCTGTTCACTATTACAATAATTGTTCTAAGAATACTGCAATAAACCAGTCTGAACTAATTAACTGCCAGCTTATCATTTTCCCCTGGACTGATCTGTTTGTATGCCCTACCCAGTAGGAGATACTGTATCAACATGGAACATCTACTCCCAATTATAGGCACATTTCTATATTCCATGACCAGGTACTTGATGTGCTTATCAGCACACTTTGCCCCCACAATGCAACGCACAGCTAAAGGGATGGTACATGGATTGTGTAGTGCAGATTGCAGCCAAGGATGCTAGCCTCAAGGATGTTGATGAAGAACGCATAATGGTGCCACCTGTCGCAGCACACCTCGGGTGTCTTCCAAAGCCACTCAGCTGGTGTGAACTTGTTGGCCTGCTCCTGGGTGGGCTCTCGGTGCAGCAGCAGGATAAGCCTGCAGTTGTGGATGAAGAGCACTGGGTGATGCTGGCTCATACCTGCATGAATATTAGCCACACACATGAAAGCTCAATGAGGAGAGCTCATTTTCTTCTTTCATATTGTTCTCAACATAATGCAATGAGGCCGAGTGATCATGAAATGCATGAGGCCCAAGGAAAACGGAAGCAGCAGATACAATGCCTCTTTTGTAATAGTAGCTGAGTGCTATTTCTATTCCCTGAAACACTTTCATGTGTGTGCTTAAGTATTTAAACAACTTGGGCAAAGTGGAGGAATATGGGGCTTAGCATACCAAGCTGAATGCCCTTTTGCCTGACCAACTATGCACTGTAAACACCCTACTGAATCAGACTACAGGTCTGATGAATGTGAATGAATTGTAAGAAAAGAATACCAATTAGCAAAACACCTATTTTCAACTTGTTGATGAGGTCACTACAACATGTTAATGCCACAATGACAATTTTGCTAGACAGGTAGAGTCGCAAGCCAATTGGTCACTCTTATTCAAGGGAAGATAGCACAGAGGAAAGGACATAATAAGGAGAGGTAAATGCTTAAATGCATGAGCTGTTTTCGGTTGCATGAGCTGTCTTCATACCGAAGAAGAGTTGTACCAAGGTAGCACCTTAATAGTTACATAGAACCATCTTTGGAAATATCACATTCGTTTTGGCAGGTCATTTCACCCAAAAGTATATGTCCACTTTGCACCCTTCTGCTCACATCTCGTACAATCATGCTGATGTCCTGTCCGTGAATGATGCTGCTAGGTAGAAAAGTTTTCATAACAAGATATAGTTGAAGCTGATTTTTTTTTTCCAAAAATGTGCATATTCAAGAGCATGCAATAAGCATTTAGTGAGAAGCAGGGAAGCGACTTGGACTAAGTGGATGTGACAGCGCACTTACGGTGGCCATCAGAGCTGCACAGGACATGCTCTTTGAGGTGGCTGGCATTGTGAGCTGTGGGTGCGCGGGGACATATCCAAGCCCACAGTGAAAACATTGGTTAAGTTGTGCGACACAGTACAGTCGGGAATGACCACAGCATTTCTGGCACCATCAATTCATAGACCTGGTCACTCTCACGACCTTCGTCCATCAGCAGAACTTGCGTCCACTCGGCTTCCATGTATGTGGCAAAGAAGGAGAATGCTCAGTGCGATTCCTCTGGGCACAGTCTGAAGAAAGCTTGTAAAGCAGAAACTGAGGGACATTAATAATTAATTTGTACACATCTTGGTGCACTAGGTAGCCTGAAGATGTTAGGATGAAATCTAACCATTCAGTGAAAAAATCCCAAAGAGCCAACAAATTTGTTCAAAACATCAGAAGGAACTATAAAGTTCCATTCCACCATTATGAAAGCAACCAAGCCATGATATTTTGTGCAGGAACCATGACACTGAGGTTAATGGTCACTGGAAAATGATGAAAAGTGTGCAACTTGCGACAGGCATGCTACCGTAGAGCTTCCTTTGAGAATCGACCGAGTAGGTGTTCCAGTCACAACCCTTGTCCACGTGGCGAGTGGCCGGAGTCAGACGAGCCGACAGCTGTTCGGGTGCACAGGCCCCTTCACCCAGCTCCAGCAGGACATCCGGGAACAGGGCCCGGCGACCGGAGCCTGGTGTGTACTCCACATGCTCCTGCATGCTGCAAGCACAAAACACACCACTGTGTTGCAGCTAGTGCAGAAGCCACTACGACCATTATAGCTGTAACATCGGCACTCTTCCTAGTCTACAGGCACCGATAAACAAGAGCACAAAGAAGGGGAAATGAACACTGTGAAGATGCTTTTTCACAAAAGCTTTCAGCCAACCCAAGTCAGTTAGTTGCATGTGATGGCAGCATCTGGTACTTCAGAAGACAAACAGAAAAAAGGAATAAAGGGTTTCCACATGTCAATTGTTGTGGCTGATGTAATATTGACACATATGCACCAAAACATTTGGCTAACTTTTTTTAATGATGTACAGCTACTTCAGCAGGTCAGCAGCAAATTTTGCCACAGTGACATTCCAAAATGTGTGTCTGTATGCATGCATGCATTTAAGTGTGTGTATGGTTTCCCTCTGTAGCCATAAACCTGTACTCAGGTGGATGGTAATCAGTAATTTCTGGCTTAAACCATACATGTTAGCAGCTTTGGTACCGTCTGCTGAGACCTGCACTGGTTGCTGTGGTGTGCAGTGCACCCCATCTACATTATTCCGCAGACACTGCAGCACGTGCCACAGATGTTTAAGTTAATGTTAAGAAAGCTAAAGAAGGATACATGCACTCTTAATATCTATAGTTGAGTTTACCTTTCCATCCAACTTTGAGCACATGCCACACATGTTGTAAGTTAATGTTAAGAAAGCTGAAGAAGGATACACGCAGTCTTAATATCTATAGCTGAATTTACCTTTCCATCCAACCTTGCACACCCTGTTGACCGTGGTGGTGACATTGACCGGATGGCTCTGTTTCTTGCTACAGTCGAAGGCCGCCACTTTGAAAATGTGGTTACTGCTTGCCTCCCAATCCAGGGGCTCCAGATAGTGCCTGGAGCACAGAAAAAGCAAGACATACTTCTTCAAGCATTTGCATGGTGAAGGTGATGAAAATTTGAGAACAAGCCTTGATAACTGGGCAAGAAAAATTCAAGGAATGAAAGAATGCAACACAGCTTGACATTGCTTGCAAGGCACGCTGGGTAATCCCGACTTGCGGGTCATTCAGCAATAGGTGGTGTCCAATCTGAACGAGTCGCAAGACATGCTGGGTACTCGGACTTGTGGGTCGTTCGGCAAGATGCGCGTGCACGGTGCTTTACTTGCAATGCGGAATTGTCAAGCTAAAATTCGGCTCTTAATATGTTTATAAGCGTTAATGAAGTCATAAAAAAGGTCTCTATGCTCTACGTGCATTATTATGCCCACACTCAATGTGCCATATTTGAATTAAGGGTGCAATAAGCGTTGTAAGTGCGAACGCTACAGCATGCGTTGTCTGTTTGTGCTGAGTTTAGGACGCTTCATTCACTCGCTTAAAGGTTCGCCTCTTGCTACTGTTACTGTGTGGCTGGTACATTGTTCTCTAATATAGTTTAGGATACATATTTCCTAGAGGTTCTGCATTTCCAAGAGGTGAATATATGAACTACCAACAACCGCAGTCTATTACATACTAGTGCACTGTGGCTGCGACAGCAAAGAGCTTGAACTGCTTGAACCATACAAATCCTTGGAGGACTTTTAGTACTCTTTCTATACATGCCGCAGTGGCCTAGTGGTTAGGGCGCTCGGCTACTGAGTCGGAGGACCCGATCCTGGACGCGCGGATGCGTTTCGATGGAGGCGAAGCGTGAAAAGCGCCCTTGTGCTGTGCGATGTCAGCACATGTTAAAGGACCCTTGGTAGCTTCAATTAATCCGGAGCCCTCTACTATGGTGTCCCTCATTGCCCACGTGTCGCTCCAAACCTCAAAAGTCTGCGTACTTACCAATGTTTTACAACCTTAGCAGGGGGCACAGTCTTTTCATGTTCTTGTAAGCTTAACTGCTTTTGTTCAATATTTGCTATGCTTTATGGAAGACTTACTGCCGAAGCTAGCATGCTTAACAACTCTCTCAAGTTAGTTAATTTTAGTTCAGCTGTAATGCAAAAATGCAACTGCAATAGAAATTTGTTGAATTTTCAGTACTACTGTGTAGTCTTTCTGCATGTACAGAATATGCCCCAACAAGCATGCACTGAGACATAGTGGCTGAAAACCTCTGTTAATGTGTGACAATATCCTGCATGGGCAAGTGACATAGCAGCTATTCCAGCAGTGAGAGGCATCCACTTACTCCAGATTTGATGGATGCAATAAGAACTTTGCTCACAAACAAAATTAACCATGCAAAATTAACCATGCTACAGTGCATAAGCACTGTACCTGCACTGCATTGCATTTCACATCTTGCATGGTGGTGTGGCACATTACGTGCCATTTACACATAACTTGCAGCTCTGAATGTTAAGGATTTCTGTATTTGATTTCCCAATGCGGGATTACGTAGATGGAAAAAATTTACAAAAAAATGCTTTGTTTTGTGTCATCTCTTGAACGTTCAGTAGCTTCAGGATGTAAAATCGATGTTGCTTCCCATCAATGCAGAAGAGAGCCTGTAGCCATTTTGCAGTCGTGTACTTTGTGCTCCGCAAGACTAGTCGAAGAAGAACCACCAGCCTGTGTACAGGCAGATGTCCCTAATGGTTCGCACCTCAGCTGCTGATGCCCAGCTATGTATAGAAATGTGGAAAGTATAACTTGTATGCATTGTATGCACAGTGCTCAAAGCAGCAGCAGCTAGGCAAAAGATGAGCTTGCCTCGTGTTTTTCTAGTTATTTCATGGTTTGACAGTGTGTATATCTTTTACATTTTTTTATACATGCAGACGAGGAAGAAAAAATATGCCTTTCGGTTTGGGGCACCACAAAGCTAAGAAACATGAGGGAAACAAATCTAGCCAGTTTCAGCTAGTCCCAGATTGGAAGTGGTGGAAGGTACGGCTCTTTAACCAAGAGTGACATTGCTTCAACCTAAGATCGGGCAGTTCTGACTTTACACGGGTACTCACCGTGATGAATGTTATGATGTGTCTTTCCTATAAGACATTCATTAATATGAATCTGGACAAGGGCTATGTCATCCGAGTAAAAAAAAACCATTGCAACCAATTGGACATTCCAGTTGGAACTGAATGGACACTCCCATTGCTTCCAATTGGATTTCCCAATTTGAACCAATTGGTTCCAGTTGTTTTTAGCCCTCGACCAATTGGATCAAACTGGACTAGCTAATTGGACCCATTAGCCCAGGCAGTTATTTGACCCAGAAAATATTCACAAAATATGTTACGTTCATTGAGAAAGGTAGCTAAACGTTTGAATAATATGCTCTAGGATCTTGGATGAATATTTCTACAACTTAACACATTGTAATATGCAAAAGGAAAACTGATTTATGAGCACTGTGGGGAGACACTCTCTGCCTCGTGCCAATCAACATTTTTCTACGGAATTGAAATTAACATGCTTTTATGGAAATCAAAGCCAACAGACACACATGCATCACACACAAGCAACACTGCACATTCAGGCACTAGTAGCATACATTAGCTCAATATGTACATCCAGAGAACACACTTCTGCTCCAACTTATATACCCAATTTATTAGGCTCTCATGCTGGGGCCGGTGGCGCTTGCCCACTGAGCGCACATATTTAATTTAATTTCAGCTCCAGTGGTGGTGTAGGTGATTAGTACAATTTATTAGGCTACGCTGCTGATAGCCCTTATTTATTATTATTTATTAAGTACCATATTAGTTCTACCTTTTTCGTCAAACATGCAAGCATTCATTGGATAAATTCGGTGCAGTTCGGCAGACCAATTGGATGCAATGGGTAGGACCAATTGGGCTCACCGATTGGAAACCCAAATGGTCCATTTGAATAGTCCATTTGGACCATCCAATTGGAACACCATTCCAATTGGAACCAATTGGAAACTGAACTCATCCAACTGGAACCAATTTGAACCCATTGCAAATCCACTTGGTTCCAATGGTTTTTTTTGACTGGGGTGCTGAAGTCAAGTGCCTAATATTTCATATTTATTTCTATAATTCTAGCCAGAAGAGAAGTTTGGCAAGGGTGCAGAAGAACTACTGGTTTGCACACAAGTTTGATGGTCTCTGAAAGAACAAAAGAATGGTGCTAACATTCATAGCTATTCCTCACTTCCCACCAGAGGAAAATGATCAAGAAGGCTCTTAAATCTAACTGCCAGCAAAATGTGTTGCAGAAATATGCACCATCCCCTTATTTTCATTGGCATGCATCTTTGAAAATTAAATGAGTCACTCTTTCTCAAGCTAATATAATATTCAGTTTAGTACACATGTCAAATCATATCAGACCTGTGAAGCAGAAAAAGAAGTTCTTATTCTCATGTTCTTCAAAATGGACGACATGGCGATCATCCGTGGGACATGTAGTGAGCGTCTTGTGTTACCCACTTTGCTATTATATATATGAAAAAGTAGAAGCACACAGCGGAAGCTGAAACAGAACACGAGCTACGCCAGCGAAGCTATAGCACGGAATCTATAGCAAGCTTGCAAAAATGGAAATTGACGAAGAGGGGGAGTACACTCTGGGGAAATGATCTTACGTTGATTAGTCTGCAGTTGGGAGATCTGTTCAAATGAGAAATGCAGCAAAGACAAAAAAATGACAAACAAATAGTGCTAACGGCAGCAGGCATAGAAGAAGCAATTGAGAAATGCCTCATGATAAAGTGGGATTATAATCAGTTAAAGCTATTTATCAGTACTAAAATGAAACAAGTAAAAAGGGTAACGCACAGGAGAGGAGAGAGGAAGCAATGAACCAGTGAATAAGGAAATTAAGGAGGCCATCGAAAATTGATGGGTGGCTTCAAGGGAACACAGTGAAGCAAAGAAGGCACAGTTATCTCAAGAGGAAATGCACCGAAAATGGGAATCTGATCAACAAATGAAGCAGCAAGTGCAGGTCCTCGTCCAGGCTAAAGTAAAGGACTCCACTGACCGCTGGCTGGCTGGAGTGCATGATGCAACTAAACAAGGGCCAAGAAAATTCTGGAACCATATCAGCTAACTGTGTAAAATTAATCAAGGAAAGCAGGAACAGATTCCGCATGGTGAGGGAATTTGCTTAGATCAAGACAACACTGCAATCTACATTACATCAATTATAGTTGAGTCATTTAGGAGTGACAATACTGAAATCTCCCCAAATGAGAGAGAAACACAGGACATCATAATAAAAAGCAGGTTATAAATGACCAGTACTAACAGGAAAAAGGTGGAAGCAAATTTTCTTAAATTCATATCCGAAGGGAGGAATGAAATCGCAATCAAGCTGAATGAGTTTGGTCCAAGAAGCAAAGAAACTTTGTTAAAAGCATTGGAGACAGTCACAACAATTAAGCAAACTCCACATAGCTCGCGATAGGAAAAATGTATGATATTCGAAAATGAGAAGGAGAAAGGATGCGCCTAAAATACTTCACATCGATTACGACATCATCTGCAGTATACAAGACGGTAATGCATGCAATGAAATTAAATATGCAGTCATGGGTAGAAAGTCATAAGATACTCGGAGAAACCCCGAACGGGTTCGGAAGGAAAAGCCGCTTGTATGACAGCCTGTTCCTGCTTACAGAATGCATAGATATAGCTAAGACAGAAAACCGACATATGTAGTCAGCCTTTTTTGACATAAGCAGTGCATACGACTATGTGAACAGGGAACTCCACTGGAACATGTTAAAAGATGAAGGTATGTGTAAAGAGGCAATTGATTTCCTGCAGGAAATATAGCGTGATAATAAAGTTGAAATTACAGCGAAAGGAGTAAAAGAACAACTGTTGAGGTACGTATGCAATTAAGGCAAGGTTCTGCTCTATCATCGCTACTCATTATGCTTTATGTGATAAAGATGGAAAGAAGGCTACAAGAGAGTAATCTAGGTTATAATCTGCTGTACAGTTTAGGTGAAAAGGTTCTTGAACAACGAATCCATGGTTTAATGTATGCAGATGATATTACTGTTAGCACATAGACACGAAGATTTCCAAACTCTGGTTACTTGTCGTGGAGAAAAAAAGAGGCATGGTTTGAGTTTTCGCACAAATAATTCAGGTGTGGCGCTTTCCAATGATACAAGTGATTCATTTACAAGATAAGGCCATAAAGTACACTGAAATTCCAGACACAAATATCTTGGGATATGGATAAACAAGCGACAGACACGCACAAAAAAGCACGAGTAGTCTGTTGGGCCAAAAGGTTTAAGAGTTGCGATATAATGAAACATAGGGCATTATAGGTGTACAACAATGTAATACTAGGAGGTATGAATTTTGAAAGGAATAATGGCGCCGGGATTTACTTTAGGAAATGCGATTCTGTGCTTAAGGGCAGAAGTTAAGTCGAGATTAAAAGCAAAGAGGGTTGACTCACAAAGGCAGAAAAGAACTAAGAACCTAACCTGTAAGAATCCAGGGTGCAAGGACGCAGAAATAAACAGCATTAAACGAGATGTAAAATCCGCAGATTGTAAAATCTAGATTAATTCAATAGAAAAGAACCATAGCATAGAACTACATCGATACTATAAAAGGCAGATCAGGAAGGAATCATTCTATGATAATTCAAAAGGCAGTTCCCTATTCTTTGCAGGGTGTCTTAGAACGAGCAGCTACAAAAAGAAATATAATGAAGAAGGTCACATGTGCTGCACGCAGCAATGCAGAGCAGTTTTTTTGAGATTCCAACTGTCCCGGAGAATATTATGAGGACATTTTGAGGAGTTATTACATTTGTTGGCTTATGCTTATCAGCACCTGATGAGACCTGGGTAGAACCTCGAACACAAGTCCAAGTTGATGCCAAGGTGCTCAGCCATTTATGGTTAGATACAGAAAAGCAGGTGATTAAAACGGTGTGGAAGGCATAAGGGATGACTTCAAGTGATTTTTGGAGAAGGGTAAGCGCACCTTCCACGAGCAGACATCTTCACTTCAAAAGAAAAAGCAGAAACCAATTGAAAGCTCGCACAAAAGCAAGAAACAAAGCTAATTGCTCATTTATGTGCGATTTCTGCACTGCTGCTCTATGGCAAATTCTTAGCTACTCTCCTACTTTCTTTTATTAATCACCAAGGCCTTTTCTTCATGTCTACATCAAGGGTGAAACATTTGTGTATCAAATAAGGTGTACAATGCAAAAGAGCTTTTTAAATGAAGTGAACAAGGCCTTCACACTGTTTTAACTTTACCGCTGCTGCAAATCCTCTGGCAATGGCAGTACACTCAGTAAAAAGGGCGAGGGAGGCTAAAGGGAAAAATCGCTGGCATAGCCCAGGTTCTCTTCCAGCTTCCTGTGTGCTTGTACTTTTTCTATAGATAATGGCGGAGTGGGTAACACAAGACGCTCACTACAAGCGCCACGGATGATCGCCATGCCGTCCAAGGCACTTTAGTGCAATGCGTTTTGAACAACGTGAAAATAAGAACTTCATTTGCTGATAAATAGATCTGATATCATTTTACGTGCCCACTAAAATAATTACTATAGACGCTTAAGAAAGAGCACCTAAATTAATTTCCACAGATGTACACTAGCGAAAAAATTGAGGGGGGCACTTTGTTGACATAAAGTATGGTGAGGCGAAAGCCTTAAGCACGGTGTTGCTGCTTGTGTCACTGATTTGTGGTCAATACATAAAACTTCGCCTCTAAGAGTGGAACACGACAGTGTCTTGCAATGCTGCCAGGGAGTCCACAGAACGCCACCGCCTGTTCGGCTCTGCGCCATGCTTGTTGGTTTATTGGTTTTTGAGGAAAGGAAATGTATCTGTCTCGCATATCTCGGCGGAAACCTGAACCTTGCCATAAGGGAGGGAGGAAGATGGTAGATAATGAAGTCACCATACTCACTAGACGCACCTTTGTTCATTCCATAACAACGAGCTGGCAAAGCGGAGTGGTTAGCGTGCTCGTCTCGCACTCCGGAGACCCTGGTTCAATTCCCCAACTCGAACAATTTCCTACTCAGATTTATTTATTTATTTATTTTACTTGGAGCATCACTATACCATCCCTTTAATTGGTTGGACGGTTACTAGCCAAAGTACAATTGGCCTCGTTTGAAATTTGCGCATTATGACGTCACGACCAATTGAAAAGCGTGACATTTCTGTCGACAACTCCTGCTTACAACGATGAGGCATCAAACGCATCCGCCTTAAAATACGGCGTAGCACATATGTCAGTAACACCTGTCTTGATGGTAGTTACAATAAAGGTCCTTCTTAGTCCTTTTCCTCTGGCGAGAAGAGTAGAATACGTAAGAATGTTAGGGCGATTTTTTGTTCTTTAAGAGAACTTAAAGCTATGTGCAAACCAGTAGCTGCCCAGTCAAAAAAAACCATTGGAACTAATTGGACATTCGAGTTGGAACTAAATGGACATTCCCATTGCTTCCAATTGGATTTCCCAATTGGAACCAATTGGTTCCAGTTGTGTTTTTAGCCCCCGGCCAATTGGATCCAACTGGACTAGCGAATTGGACCCATTAGGCCAGGCAGTAATTTGACCCAGAAAATATTCACAAAATATGTTACATTCATTGAGAAAGGTAGCTAAATGTTTGAATAATATGCTCTAGGATCTTGGATGAATATTTCTACAACCTAACACATTGTAATGTGCAAAAGGAAAACTGATTTATGAGGACTGTGGGGAGACACTCTACTTAGTGCCAATCAACATTTTTCTACGGAATTGAAATTAACATGCTTTTATGGAAATCAAAGCCAACAGACACACATGCATCACACACAAGCAACACTGCACATTCAGGCACTAGTAGCATACATTAGCTCAATATGTACAGTCAGGCCGGAATGAAACGCGAACAGAGCATGTCAAGAAAACAAAATATTTTACCTGCCTACTTTCAGCTGAAGTGTACAACTAGCCTGATTCATGTGCCTGGGTAAAGAGCCTACTGAAATGCATAATAGAAAATAGGTTGTAAAGGAATATCTCGCTGCAAAGCAGAAATGTATGACATATGCGTGTTCGCGTTTCATTCCGGCCTGACTGTACATCCAGAGAACACACTTCTGCTCCAACTTATGTACTCAATTTATTAGGCTCTCATGCTGGGGCCGGTGGCGCTTGCCCACTGAGCACAGATATTTAATTTAATTTCAGCTCCAGTGGTGGTGTAGATGATGAGTACAATTTATTAAGGCGAAAGCCTTTAATGTCTCATCGTTGTAAGCAGCAGTTGTCGACAGAAATGTCACGCTTTTCCGTTGGTCGAAACGGTCGTGACGTCACAGTGTGCCAATTTCAAACGGGGCCAACTGTACTTTGGCTAGTAACCATGCGACCAATTGAAGGGATCATATAGTGATGCTCCAAGTAAGTGGGACTGAGCTTAGTTAATTGTTTAATTACCCAATTAGCCTAATTAACTTTTCTAGTCAGGCCATATAAATAAATAAAACCGAGTAGGAAATTGGTCGAGCTCGGGAATCGAACCCCGGTCTTCGGAGTGCGAGACGAGCATGCTATCCACTCCGCCATGCCAGCTCGATGGTTTGGTGGTTTGGAATGAACAAAAGCGCGTCTAGTGAATACGGTGTCTTCGCTCACTGCCATCCTCCTCCCTTCCCTTCCAGCGAGGTGTAGGTGTCCACCGAGATATGACAGACAGATACATTTCCTTTCCTCAAAAACCAATTTACCGACGAGCGAGGCGTAGAACCGAATGAGCGATGGCGTTCTATGGACTCCGTGGAAGCGTTGCAAGACGCTGTCGCGTTCCACTTTTAGAGGCGAAGCTTAACATCTTAACCACACATCAGTGACCGCACTTTAGGTCAAAAAAGTGCACCCCCCCCCCCGAATTTTGACGGGTGTCCACCGAGATATGTGAGACAGTTACTGAGTAATTTCCTTTCCTCAAATACAATTTTCATTTTTTTCATTACGGGCCCTCTTTGTCTTTCTTCTTTCACTCCCACTTCCTCCCTTCCTCTACGGTGCGGTTCGAGTGTCCACCGAGACGACAGAGAATTACTGCGCCATTTCCTTTCCTCAAAAACCGTTGCCTTCAAACGGCAAGGCATCGCGCCGAAGGGGTGGTGGCGTTCCGTGGACTCCCTGGCAGCGCTACAACACGCTGTCGCGTTCCACTCCTAAAAGCGAAGCTTAAGCGGCATTAATTAGCAGTTAAATAGTAGTCAGGCATTAATCAGTAATTAACCATTAATTAGTGATTTGTCATCACTTAGTAATTAGTACTCAATTACATGTGGCGCCACCTGTGCCACAGAAGCAGTCAAAGTGGTGCGGAAAATGCTTTCGCCTCTACGCACTTTAGACAGTCAAAGTGCCCCCTGAATTTATTAGGCTAAGCTGCTGATAGCTCTTATTGTAAGTACTATATTAGTTCTACCTTTTTCGTCAAACATGCAAACATTCATTGGATAAATTGGGTGCAGTTCGGTGGACCAATAGACGATATGCGAAATTGCTTGGCGGTCTGGCAACACCGCGCCCACAACTTCCGGTTTCCATCTTGGCTCGGTCGAGCTCGTCGAGCTGGTGCATCGTTTGCTATGCGTACTTTCTTCTTGCCAGTGGAATTTCAACAGGCAAGCTTCAGCTGCTGCGTTGTTTTCACAGCTGATCTTTGACCAAATGTAGGTGCTTTCAATAACCGCCAGCTTACTCCTACCGCGTCCTCAGCTTCGCTTGAAGTCTGGCGCTGATGATCGCAATAATCGGCACTCGAAAGTGGATTGGAAAGTCGAACCGTGACCGCACGTGTGTTGACAAACTTCTGTGACAGTGCGAACTTTCGTTCGCGCCGACGCCAGGAGCTTCGTGCATTGCAGTATAATCACACAAGACCCTCGACCAGCTGCGTAATTCGATTCGTTTACTGTAATGTGCAATGCGCATCCGCGGTTTTCAACGTCACCGTTTCAGAGCCCGGCATCGTTTGATTTTCGACACAATTCGTTGAAACCGCGTCCTGCTAAAGACGCAGTCAGTCAGTCGACATTAACAAGAGGAAAGTAGGCATGCACATATAATTCAAAACATTGTAAGCAAAGACGCAGCTTTTTTTTTTTCAGATAAGCACTGAGCCACCGCGGCGGCTTGATTAGAGAAAGATGCTACAGCTGTAGGTGCATGCACGGACTCGATACGCTGGCAAAGTTGTGTGTGCAGGGGCGAAATTAGCATGTTCGGTTGCTTCCGAAACTTAATTAGCTTACTCCCAAACTTGGACAAATGGCTTTGTTGCGAAGCAAGCTGTTGGAGCTTGCCACAACTATAATAAAATCTGATGGCCCAATCGTTTTCAGCACACTGTTGCACGTACTTTCTAGCTTAGAAATGCGTCCCTCCTTCATAATAAAGTAGCTATATTATTCGCTTCTTTTTTTAGAGATTCGTCGCCGCAGATATCGAAGGTATAGGAATCCTCAAGAAATAAAGCATTCGCACCTCAGTTTTTATACGTAGAGTGTATTGCTTCACAAAGACTCCTTAACGCGCATAACATATGAGTATGGTCCAGAGAGTGCTCGCCCTTCTAAAACTAATTGAACACGGGAAAAACTTAACTGAGCACGTAGCAAACTAAGCAGTAATCGGCATATGGTTCTTCGAGTGAACATATTTCGGCACGGCATGAGCGATTGGCCCGCTCAAAAAAATTACCTTCTCTATTACGTTGTTCAAGTATGCGTCTATATATATTCACGCCCGACCGGAGAGTTGATAAGTGCACAAAATCGGCTACTAATTTTGATCAGAGGTAACAAAGCCTGTGGTCCTTATCTTAATTTAAACGCAAATCACCTCGAGAGATTTGTCAAAAATCAGTGCAGAAAGCGAAAGCTGCGCACTGATCCGCGTGCTGACACATGATACCTCGCATGGCGGTTTGTGTTACTAAAACGTTGGGACGGAGTAAAAAATAGAAAAGCGAAAAGCTGGAACGCACCTAGTTCTGGCACGCATCGTAGTGTCTTTTCCTAGTGGTGAGGGTAGCGCAACACTGCATCGGCATTTTACTTTTCAAACGAAGCGCAGCCGTTTTCACCCAACGCTGGGCAGCCGTTTCGTTTTCTGTACCGTACCAACATGGAGGACTTAGTTCTCGGAGCGCCGAGAGATGGCGCTGCGCATTTCGCATATCGTCGATTGGATGCAATGGGTAAGACCAATTGGGCTCAGGAATAGACGATATGCGAAATTGCTTGGTGGTCTGGCAACACCGCGCCCACAACTTCCGGTTTCCATCTTGATTCGGGCGAGCTCGTCGAGCTGGTGCATCGTTTGCTATGCGTACATTCTTGATATCGGTATAGCTGTCATGAATCTTGCGTGTGAAATTTCAACAGGCACAAATTCAACAGGCACAAATGAAATTTCAATTTGCACAAATACCAGACCTACATCACACGTTCTATGCAGATGACATCACACTTTGGGTAACCACAGTATGCGAAGGCTACATAGAAGACACACTCCAAGAAGCAGTGGACATCATTAGACATGCGCATGGGAATCCGGCCTCACTTGTTCAGAGCAAAAATCTGAACTCTTCGTGATCCGCCATAAACGAAGAAGTAGGAGTACTACGACTCCCCCCCCCCCCGCAAATAAACGTCTATGTCAATGGACGATCCATCAAAGAGGTACAAACCATGAAAATACTGGGGTTGTATTTACAAACAAATGGAAAGAATACTGACACAGTCACTCAGCTAAAACGCACGGTAGAAGCGACGGCGCGATTAATCCGCCGCATAGCTAATCGAAGACAAGGGGTGAGGGAAAGATATTTATGCCAACTAGTGCAGGCCTTTGCGCTAAGCAGGATGCTCTATGCCACCCCTTATCTCAAATTTGCGAAAGCAGAAAAGGGCAAATTGGATAGCATGATACGGCAGGCCTACAAAGCTGCGTTAGGACTCCCACTAAATGCCTCAACCGAAAGGCTTATGAGGTTAGGAATACATAACACCTACAATGAAAGAAGCCCATTTTAATGGCTCAAACAGCGAGATTAGCCAATTCCAGAACTGGTAGGAGTATTCTTACCAGGCTTGGAATTAACTTTCAACCTACGAATACAGATGCCAAAGTAGACTCACCCCGCGGCTATAGGACGGCCCTATTAATCAAACCCCTCCCCAAAAACATGCACCCCTTACACCATGAGGGTAGAAGACAAGCACGAGCCAAAGCCTTGCATAATAGATACAGACAGTGCGCTGGAACACTTTATGTAGATGCGGCAGAATACAAACATACGAATGCATTTGCAATTGTGGCTGTGAACGAGAATGGTGACCTCATCGTCTCGGCAACAGTCAAAACGAAATCCTCTCAAACGGCAGAAGAGGCGGCTATAGCCCTCGCCCTAGCGCATACCCAAGACAGCATCATACTCAGTGACTCCAAAATGGGTATCAATAATTTCGCAAAAGGCCGAATTACAAACACCTCTCTTAAAATCCTTAACGCAACCAAATTCTCACCAAATTATTCCGAACTGATATGGGTCCCAGCCCATTCGGGGAATCCGGAGAAGGAGGCAGCCCACAATGAAGCCCGAGGTTTTGGCGACCGGGCAGTGGATGAGTCTGGCTCCCTGAATTTTGCGAAGGACTCCATGATCACATATCATGATCTCACCATCATTTTAAACTAGAGAGGAGAATTTTTCCCCCTCCAGGCAAAACATTTACTAAAGAACAAGAGGCTACGTGGAGTTGTCTACAGACGAGATCGATACGCACCCCATCACTCCTCGCGCACATTTTTCCCGAGCTTTCCAACCCAAACCGCAAGCACTGTGGCCAACGTGCCACCTACGATCACATCCTGTGGGACTGCAAAATAGAGCCACCTCCGGGTGATCTAGTTACAGCTCCTTCTCTCGAGCGGTGGGATACCGTGCTGGCTAGCTCTGACCCCAGAATGCAAGTTTTGGCGGTGGAGTGGGCTGACAAAGTCGTCGAGGGCTATGTACTCTCGACCACTTAACGCGACCTCTTACCAAGCTCTTTGCGGCGAATAAAATGTTTTACAATCAATTCTCGCACCACGATTGTGCTCCTCTCAACCGTGGCTTGAGTGAACGAAATCAGCTGCTGGCAAGGCGCGACGACCTCAATGCTCCAGCAGGCCGATATGTCAACGGTGGTTGCGGCGTTCGCGTGAGCCAGTCTGCAAGCGTGACGCTACAAATTGCAACGAACGCGCCGGGCATTGTGACCTATGAAATGGCCAAAGGTGCCAAAAAAAATGCGACGAGTTTTATTCGCCACTGAGACGCAAAAAAAGATAAGTAAAATACTTGCATATCTTCTTTTTCCTCTCAGTGGAAAATAAAGCTCGTCGCATTTGTGTTTGCCTATCTTCTTTTGCCTCTCTGTGGCGAATAAAACTCATCGCATTTGTGTTTGTCACTTTTGGTCCTTTCATAGCTTACAATGCCCGGCGCGTTCGCTGCAATTTGCAGCGTCACGCTTGTAGACTGGCTCGCGCGAACGCCGCAACCACCGTTGACATATCGGCCTGCTAGAGCATTGAGGTCGTCCCGACTTGCCAGCAGCTGATTTCGTTTACTCAAGCCACGGTTGAGAGCAGCACAATCGTGGCGCGCAAATGCGCTGGTCACGTGATTTTTCTTTTATTTCGCGGGCTTTCTTTGGAGCTCGGAAAAAAGATACACGTGAAGCTTTCTTTATCGCAAATCAATGGAATGGGGATTTCTGAAGGTGCTCTCCAACTTTGCGGTTCACATTTGCTGTCTAAAGTCAATATTTTCGCGTTTAGAAAAATTATCTTAATTGCTAATTAATTAATTGCAAAACAAAAATTGCCTATAATGCGCAAGCCGGATGATAGATGTATGTAAGTGGTTTCCCTGGTCTACCTCAAATATTTTATTTGTAACCCTTGGCTAAAGTTAGCGTGGACACCCTGTATAACAGGTGTATGTTACTGGTACACACCTATGGGGCAGAAATGTGGAATCTAAAGAAGAGGGTTCAACTGCAGTTAAGGACAGCGCAGCGAGCTATTGAAAGCAAAATGACCGGTCTAACGTTAAGAGACAGAAAGAGGGCAGAGTGGGCCATGGATCAAGCACAGGTCAATGATAACCTAACCGAAATCAAAAGGAAGAAATGGACTTGGGTAGGACATGTAACGTGAAGGCAATATAACCGATGGTTTTAAACGGCAACTGCACCACTTAGTGAGAATGCCGTGACATTAAAAGATTAAAATTTATACAGCCTTTAGGTAAAGCGTGCCAAGGTTACTTTAGCTAGCATTTTAAATGGGGACGTAATCAACGATTAAATTTGAGACTTCTCTTCATAGCGCCAAAGGACTGCGGAGAAGCTGGGTCTGACGTCACGGACAGAAATTTAAATTTGTTTTTTTTTTATATATTTTTTAGGACAGGAAATGACGCAGTAACTGTCTGCATATCTCGGTGGACACTCGAACCAAGCTGTAAGGGAAGTGTTAAAGGAGAGAGTGAAAGAAGAAAGGAAGTGGTGGTGGAAAACGTTTATTTGCTCTATTTTACAGTATTTATTGGCGGCTTCAGATGGAGCCTTCCATCTTCTCTTCAGGGTCGGTTCTCCTAGTCCAGGGCTCCGCTGAGAGTAGCTGCCCTGCGAGCACGCCTTACTAGTCCTTGTTGGACTTTCAGGATGTCACTGGATAGCATCCTCTCCCACTGTTCCGCACTCGGGTTTTCTATTATGGCTAGCTCGTCTATTTTCTGGCAAGCCCATGTGATATGGTATAGGGTTGGTTTGTCTCCACATCACGGACACTCGCTCTTGTAATGCGTGGGGTAGATTTTACTTAGCATGTCCCGTTTGTAACTGTCCGTAGTGGAGGTCTCCGAAATAATTACGACCACCTCGGGATCTTTAGCTTGCACTGACATCGCACAGGGGCGATTTCCCCTCCACCGAAACGCGGCTGCCGCAGTCAGGTTGAGGCCCGGGTACTGCGCTTCAGTAGACGGGCGCATTAAACCGCGGCGGGTAGACGGACGCTAGCATTTCAATATTCCGCTGCGGTGCATCAAAGCCTGCCGTATGTCGCTGGATGTTGCCAAACATCACTAGGAGGACTTTGCATTCGGTGGTGTTGGTTGTTTTCCTTCAAAGCAACCATTTTCGAGTTCGAAATGCACTGGCATCGTAGATGACGTCATTGCGCAGCCCCCTCACCCCCCACTCCTCGGCGCTGCGCGCTGCGAACAAGCTTGAAGGCCATCGCGCTTTTAATCTTCGATTACGTCACCATTTCAAATGCTAGTCCAAAAGGACTTACCTGCAACTTTCACACATTCCAAAACCCCACCCCATCCCTCCCTCGATAATTATCATCATACACTTTGGACGCGGCTTCAAACACGCACCTTACCCTACCCTTATATACGCTCGCGCTATCACCAAGTCTTCACAAACCCCTCCTGTACCCTCTGCCGCCAACCCAAAGCCACTCTCGACCATATCCTTTTCCTCTGCCCGGCGGATCCTCCCCCGCGGGGCCTGGAGCACCTTACCAATTGGGAAGCTTGGGAGACCCTACTGCGGCCGCCGCGGTGGCTCAGTGGTTACGGTGCTCGGCTGCTGACCCGAAAGACGCGGGTTCGATTCCGCTGCGGCGGTTGAATTTCTTTCGTCTTGAAAGAATGAAAGAATTCTTTCAAGACGATGTACCAACTAACCCGTCAAAAAGTTCTACTACAGAATTTCTTTCGAGGAGAAATCCTTGAGGCCCGTGAACTGTGCGATGTCAGTGCACGTTAAAGAACCCCAGGTGGTCGAAATTTCCGAAGCTCTCTACTACGGCGTCTCTCATAGCCTGAGTCGCATTGGGACGTTAAACGCCATAAACCAAACCAACCTACTGCGCTCCGAGGACCCGCGGCCAAGCAAGCCATCGCCGCAGGCCGGGCTGCCAGCGTCATGAGCCTCCGGGACATGAACATTTGAGTGCAGTGGCGCCTTGTGGGGCCCCAAGGACCTACGTGTCCCAAACTCTCCTTTTCCAAATAAAGTTTTCACGAGAACCACACATTTACCTGTTTAAAGCTAGTAAATTTCTAAAAACTTCAGCTGCACTTTGAAGGGTCCCTGAAAAGGGTGCTTGAGCACACCCAGCAATTCTGGACAACAGTATTTTCAACGGGAGCCAGTTTATGAACTCAGTTTTTTCATGTATTGGAAGATTTCACTGTAACAATCAATATATTCACCAATCTCCCGTCGGCAGGCTTGCATTTTTTTTTCTATTAGCGTTTTTGTTATTGGCAAAAGCGTTCCCCATTGGTTTTCTACGGCAGTTCTAACTGCTCGATGCCAGCTATGGAAACAGTTTAAAAGAAAGCGTTTGCTGCACATCGGAGTATAACCATCAGTATTTCCATTACAGCCCCTTACAGTTTTCCAATTTTCAAAATTATTGTCCAATATTGCTGGATGTGTATTACAGAGTACAGGCCCCTGAGCGTTCATACCGCGTAAAAGGCTTCAAAAATGAGCCGATCATTTACAATATGTTTTTTTTTTAAATGGCGCTTCTACCCCTCAGGGCGACCAGCCGTGCCGGGCTGCCGCCCGAATCCGCACGCAATGCGTCAGGCAGCGCTCGTTATGTCAGCAGTGGAAGCGCAGCAGCAGAAGCGCATGCTCAGGAAGCGCACGCTAGAGAAGCTGTCGATTACTTCCACAAAATGAGCGCTGAAGACGCAGACAAAAGAGAGCATTCTTTCGAGTGTTATCTCTGCGGCTCTGACAAGCATTTTTCCCGCGCCTGTCCGCGTATCGCAGATAAGTGATCCAGCAATATGCGTTGTGGGGCTAGTTGGTTCATACTCAGATTTCTTTTATGCGCACAGAAAGACGACACAATAAGACAAGGTAGACAGGACGGAGCGCATACTTTCAACTGTTTCATTCCATAAAAAGTACATGAGATTTTGGTATAAATGTCATGTACTTTTTCCGGAATAGGTTTGGTTTGGTTTATGGGGTTTAACCCCAGTCAACCACGGATATCCGTGGTATATCCGAGTAAGGTCCGAATCTCCAGTGCCAGGCTGGGATGTCCATAGGGCATGCCTACGTATGTCCATATTCGGATATACGCATCGGAGATTCTGTGTATGTACGAGGGACGTTCGTTTTTGGATGGCTGGCGGACATCCGCCGGCGGATGTCCGAGGAGTATCCGTAAACATCCCTCTTGGGATGTGAGCTTACATGACATATATAATTTGTTTTCCCTCAGACGAACATTTTAAAACAAATTCTATTTTGCCAATGCCAAAATTCACACAATCACATTTCTACCACGCCGCCGCTGTGGCTCAGCGGTTATGGTGCTCGGCTGCTGTCCCAAAAGACGCGGGTTCGATCCCGGCCGCGGCGGCTATAATTTCTTTGGAGGAGAAATTCTAGAGGCCCGTGTACTGTGCGATGTCAGTGCACGTTAAAGAACCCCAGGTGGTCGAAATTTCCGGAGCCCTCCACTACGGCGTCTCTCATAGCCTTGGTCGCTTTGGGACGTTAAACCCCATAAACCAAACCAAACATTTCTACCACCAACTAGTTTAATATTCAGATTGATTAAGATCACTCAACTATGGTGTTGATGTTAAAGAACCAGAATTAAACGAATCGCTTGGCTTTCTGGCGCCAGTGCTCATAATTAACGCCCTTTTATCCTGCAGCACTCCTTCGAGGTAACCGAGGCATGTAGCCATGCATGCTGCCTTCCATGAAAACAAACCCTAATAAACTCCTACCAGGGGCCGCGGCAGAGCGGTAAGCCTAAAAGTCAACCCAATCCAATCTATCAGCCAAGCCAATATTTGTGGCGCGATGGTCTCGGTTTTCGTCGCGTGGTGCTCCTTTCGACCTTTACTTTTGCTGCAATGTGCGGTTTGTTCGCTCTGTGGTTGCTTGGCTGTGCTACAAATGTGTTGTGTCATCTACGCGTTCGAAAAGACGTTCGTTTGATTCTGAGGCTCTCGTGAAAAAGCTCCGGTGTCGCCTGACCCCTTGCCGAGACATGCTTTGTTGCTTTGGATGAAAGAAGCGGCCATGGTGTTAACACTTGCGAGGTAAGTAACTGTGCTTGAAAATTACTTTCAGGGTGTTGCTGTGGGATGACTAAACCGCATTAACGCAGTTGTACTCGGTTGCGCTACTTGTTTGCCACGGAGTGGAAGTTGCAAGCACTATGCATTAGCTGCCGCAAACGTGTTTCTCGTGTTTGTGAAAAAAAGTTGACCTACGTTTCTCATCAAAGGAGGTGATTCGTTGCCACCCCTGCAGAATTCTGCCATGGATGGAGACGGTGTGTAGTTGCATGGTGTGAATCTTAAGGCAATTGCGCGTAGGTTCATAATTACGATGAAACAGAATGCACGAAAAGCATAGTGCCAGGACGGTGTTAGTTTTTCAGTGCTTCGCGACTTAGTTTTTCTTACTTTTCTGTTGCCTTTGCAGTGTGGATGTGGCCCGGCTACCGAGTGTATTGGTGCCTACATTAATTATGCCAAGCCGTGGAAAGCACAGGTAGGTTGAAAATGTCATATAAAAGTTGTGCATACTTCCACAGCTTATTAATTTATTTATTAGGCTTGCCAAATGGAAGTCTCCAACCATCCACTCACTACACAGTACTTTGCACTGTGCAGTAGCATTGTTTAGGAAAGCTTAACTGTTGTGTTAAATTTGCGAGCTTCAGTCACATTTTTCACTTACTTCCCAATCACTGAGTGCAATGAGCTCTTGCAGTGCTTTGGTATAACTTTGCCGAACATGTTATGCCCACAGGGCTCAATGCTGAGCCAGATAGCAGGACCATATATGGCACCCCTAGAGCCACATGTTCCTGGATTGTGACCAGACCTCTCTTCCTTACTCCTGTGCAGCTGTGGATCATCAAATATGCTGTCAGTGCCCTGATGCGTGATTCATCAGTGAACCCTGTGGGCATTGTAGTTTCGACAGAGATTGTGTTTTGCTGCATCATTGACAACTTGCAGTATAAGGTGCTCTCTCATACTTTATTTTCTTGTCCATACAGTGTGGATGTGACTGACCTAAGCTAGCAGCTATATAGTACCTGCAGCTTACAGCAGCAACCTTCAGGTAAGTTTGAACTACAGTGCAAGTTTGACCCTGTCACATAATGGATACTTTCCTTCTGTTTGCTCTGTGCAGTGGAGGGTATCTAGCTATACTGCAGTGTACTTGTACAATAATGGATAAAAATTTGTGGTATGAGAGTTCTTTGTGAAACATTTTCTCTGTGCTGTTAGCCAGAGCAATTTAATCAAAAGCCTAGAACCAGGAGGGGACATGGATACTCGATCTTATTGAACAAATTTCAGCTGACTGCCTGGCGAGGCAATGCAAAAATAAATATTTTCGGAAAATCGACATCCAGCAAACTTTTCTCTATGAGTGTACCTTGTGCCCAACCTAAGTCATTAGCTAGTTTGCAACGATGTGGTAAGGATCCCTACTCTTGCACTTGAATTTTTTTGACCATCAGTGTGGAAGTGACTGCCTGTGGGAGTAGCTATGATGTCTTGCAATGTAAAAGACAAAAGAGTTACTACTGGGGCGAGTTGGAAATACATACTTGAAGGAATTGGTGAGCGCTATAGAAACACTGAAAAGGGACAAACGCACAGGACGAAGCGCTTTCTAACTACTGTTTAATCTCAGAAGAAACATGACTATATACACACATTTGACGACAAGAATGAAGGAAAAACAGGTAAAAACTACGCGCGCTTACAACAGCCGAAGATTACTGTTCTTGAGGGAGGTTAATTCTGTTCCCCCTAACATCACTGAAGGGGAGCTGACGCATTGCTTATCTGGAGCAATGTGCACTGCAAAAGCTTCGATAATTTCTTGTTCCCGTCTGTTTCTAGCCCTACCTATTACTTTGGTGTTTTTTAGCAAGGGTATGCATTTATAGTGTGCGAAATGAGGTGCCAGATTCCCGGACTTTGCAAGTTGTTCACTTGATCTTTCGTGTTCCCGGAGCCTCTTGTTAAGGCATCTTCCCGTTTGCCCTGCGTAAGTTTGTTGGCAGCTGAGGGGAATGCTGTAAATGACGTTTTCGTCACACTTTACATAGGTGTTTTCGTGTTTGGTGTTGCACCCAGGTTTCTTTTTGTGGTCTTCATTCTCGTTGACCTTTTTACACATTCCAATGAGCTTATTGGGCGCTGAAGAAACCACCTGGACTCCGTACTTGTTAGCTGTCCTCCTTATTCTGTGGGAGATATTGTGAACCTACGGCATCACGGCAGGGCGTCCCTCGTAGCTCATTTTCTTAGTTTTGTGGGACCCAGTAACTTCTCTTAGTAAGCTTTCAGCAATGCCGCAAAGTAACTGCTCCGGATAACCGCTCTCCTTCAATTGGGAGACCTGTTGGTCTACGCTCTGAATTATCGAGTGGGGGCAAGATTTTCTTATAGCTGGTTTCAGGCAAGACGTAGCTACAGCTCGCTTTACAATTCTGGAATGACTGATAATTCACAGCGTAGACCAACAGGTCTCCCGATTGAAGGAGAGCGGTTACCCGTAGCAGTTACTTTGCTGTACTGCTGAAAGCTTACTAAGAGAAGTTACTGGGTCCCACAAAACTAAGAAAACGAGCTACGAGGGACGCCCTGCCGTGATGCCGTAGGTTCACAATATCTCCCACAGAATAAGGAGGACAGCTAACAAGTACGGAGTCCAGGTGGTTTCTTCAGCTCCCAATAAGCTCATTGGAATGTGTAAAAAGGTCAACGAGAATGAAGACCACAAAAAGAAACCTGGGTGCAACACCAAACACGAAAACACCTATGTAAAGTGTGACGAAAACGTCATTTACAGCATTCCCCTCAGCTGCCAACAAACTTACGCAGGGCAAACGGGAAGATGCCTTAACAAGAGGCTCCGGGAACACGAAAGATCAAGTGAACAACTTGCAAAGTCCGGGAATCTGGCACCTCATTTCGCACACTGTAAATGCATACCCTTGCTAAAGAACACCAAAGTAATAGGTAGGGCTAGAAACTGACGGGAACGAGAAATTATCGAAAATTTTGCAATGCACGTTGCTCCAGATAAGCAATGCGTCAGCTCCCCTTCAGTGATGTTAGGGGGAACAGAGTTTACCTACCTCAAGAATAGTAATCTTCGGCTGTTGTAAGCTCGCATAGTTTTTACCTGTTTTTCCTTCATTCTTGTCAGCGCGTGTGTTCCTCCCTCTTGTGTGTATGATATGAAGTCAAATGTGTGTATTTAGTCATGTTTCTTCTGAGATTAAACAGTTGTCCTGTGTGTTTATCCCTTTTCCGTGTTTTTATAGCGCTCACCAATTCCTTCAAGCTTGCAATGTACACGCATTTTTCATGAACTGGTACAAAGCTTTGCAGTCGGGCATTTGTTTTTGCAATTTTTTTTGGAAAAGCAAAATATTTTGTATTGCAAGAAATATTCTCACCTCTGTTGCTTACAACTTACTAGTTGTTCAAGATGTAAACATGCTTTCGGAGCGGCAGATGACTAATTTACTTGGCACGGTGGACTTACTGCATACAACTGAATGGTGTCTGTCAAATTCGCTTGCTTTAATGACATATTCTGAACTTAATGTTTACTGTTTTCTGCAGAAGACGTCCCCGGCTTCTCTACAAATTCATCATGGTCTGTACAGTATCCTTCCTGCTGCTGTGTATGGCCGGCTTGATGAATTCCTCATGAAGACTGAAGACGGCATTTATGTCATAATAAAATCATCCCGACTGATATGCTTTGCCATTTTGGTCGATTGCTTTACAGATTCATGCAGATAACATACAGCAAGGTGTATGTCCGATTTCAGACACTCTGCGGGCTTTTAATAAGCCCAGTGGCCCTGGGAGGTGCACTGATTGGTGGTTGTAGTTCTGGCTTGCCTCATAATGGTGAAGAATGCATTACCTGCAAATATCCTCAAAAGATCCGCCGGCGGATATCCGAGATGGATATCTGTCGGCAGTCTAAATAATTATATTTGTACCTCCGTCGGAGGTCCGTGCGAGAGCCGTTGGACGTCGGCGGATCTCCCACGGATATCCGTATATCCAGTAAAGGACATACCTCGGACGTCCAGTGAATGTACACTGGTTGATTGGGACGAGCCCTTCACTACGGCGTCCCTCATAGCCTGAGTGGCTTCGGGACGTTAAACCCCCCAAAAAAACCAAAAAAAGCTTTTCACTTGTTTACATATTGGTCTGTTTTAAATAGCTTAGCGCCATTGCTGCTGGTTTCCGCCGCCGCGGTGGCTCAGTGGCTACGGCGCTTGGCTACTGACCTGAAAAGGCGCGGGTGCGATCGTGGCCGCGGCGTTCGAATTGCGATGGAGGCGAAATTCTAGAGGCCCGTGTGCTGTGCGATGTCAGTGCACGTTAAATAATTCCAGGTGGTCGAAATTTCCGGAGCCCTCCACTACGGCGTCTCTCACTGCCTTAGTCGCTTTGGGACGTTAAACCCCATAAACCAAACCAAACCAAACACGTTCGCAAGCGAGCCGTGAACAAGTCGGCTAACCAACTCAACCCACAACTTCATGTCACACTGCACGAACGGCAGGGAAACGAGACAGGTTGCTGGGGTGTTGCCTCGGTATGACAGCTTCCGGGAACCGGAACAATAAACAAACAGCGTTCGTGGACCCGGTTGGCATTGTTAGCCGGCCGGGCGAATTTCCCGGAGACACCGAACCAACCAAATAAAGCACTACGCGGTGATTCACCGGTTTTGTGCCTTTCGTGCTTGGAAACGTCGTTTTCAAAGTACAAAAAAGAGCGTTTCCTTTCGTGGTAATGTCGTCTGCTGCGGTACGGCGTCTTGCACGCGGGCGGGAAGGCTGCTGTGGCCACCGTCGGCTGTCGGATGCGGTCGCCGTGGAGAAGCACGTTCGATCTCCGTCGCATTCTTGTGAGCAAGCGTACACTTCTGACGAACGCGGCTCTGTAGGGAGCCAAAAGGAATGTCTTGCTCCAGGGACTGCCTCGGCCGCGAGCTCCAACAGTTTCTTGACGGGTTTGTGCGCGAGAACCACCCGAGCAGGAGCCGGCATACGAGTGTGCCAGTTGCTCGCGTGAACATGCCGCCGGGAAAGTGACCTGATCGCGATGATTGAAGAGAGGCGCTTTCCATGGGATATAACAGACCCAAAATATGAACGATGTGATCTGAAGGAATCTGTGTTTCCAGAGATCGCTAGTTGGGACCGTATTTCACAGGTTAGCGCGAGTTACCTGTCCTGCTATTTTTGAATTTGAGATGAACAAGAAAGCAGTGCTGCATTTTTTTCTTTGAGATAGCAATCAGAATAACTTTACTGGGGCTCCCATTTGATTGCAAGAATGATGCGTACAATTTTAGGTTTTGTAAGTACTCTGACAGTGGAACAAACTCGATGAATCTGCCGAGATTATGGCGTGATTTATAGTGACCGGCCGGGTTGATAATGCATTGTGGAACAGCAGCGCAAAATACGAAATTCGTAAAAGTAGACACAGGGCACAGAAAGTAGACGCGTGTAGCCCGTGTTTAATTCCCTCGTATGAGGTTTTCGAAAACGCTTTGCTCGGGCGCCCTTCGCATCCAGTCGATCATCCAGCGCGGTTTCCCTGTCGTGGCGGCTCGTCGTCCGAGTCAGAATCAAGCAAGGCTGCACCTCAGCCGCCGCGCACGGTCATAGTTCGTCCGATGTTCTGCAAAACTGCCAGTACCTACGGCAAGGCAAGGTGTCCCCAGTTTCCGCGGCTGTGCGCACGCACGGAGTAGAGTGCGCGAGCAAGAGCAGAGAAGCGCCGGGGAACGCGATTGATATAGTTTTCCTGGTGTGACAGAGAGTTTCTGAACAAGCGGTGCACATGTGGCCAACACAGGCTGGCGGGAGACAGCGACACGTTTCCCCTCTGTTCGTGTTGACGCGGTGTGACAGGATCGCCAACCCAACGAAAACACTGTTTTGTCGGACGGGTTGGCCGACTGTTTCCGCGGTGTGACTCGGCCTTAAGGTACAAGGATCAAGTAGGTGACCTTCCGTTGTACGTCGTAGACTACGGCGGTCCAGCGTCTTGCATGTCTAGAAAGCAGCCCAGATAGGGGCAACTGGCGCTGTGAAGGTCTGAAGATGACTGCGGCCTTGTTTCCCCTTTTATAGCCGCGCTTTACCTGAGCGAAGCACCCAGTGTCCCAAGATCTCCCTCCCTCACGTGTTTTTCCAGCACCCGTCGCTTTTATTAAACTACCGCAAGCCGTTTGAAGGTCCAAGTAAACGCATAGACGCGCACTTTCACACCATTTTGCTGTTTTCTGTCGAAGAGAAAAGGTTTCTCTGCATAGGCACAATACGCGCCTAAGTCGACAAGCTTATTTGTTGAGCCCGCCATTTTGTGTTATTTACAACCTCGATTGACGGTTGTTTTCGTTACCTGGCTGTTTGCGGATGCTGTGCCAAACCTCAGGATGGTGCATCGCCAGTCAGTTTCGCACAATTCTTCATGACTGGCGCCAGGCAAGATCATCTGAGGTTCTTTGTCAAATCACGCATTTTTTCTAACATCCGCTCAAAACAGGACACATATATCTTTTAAAAAATGGCAAACCACACGAAGGCGCAGGCCACTTTCCTTAGCTTCTGTGGTAGTAAAGACGGCCCGATTGCCAAGTTATATTTGCCCCATCACGGGGCTTGTGCTTGATAGGAGGACGAATGACGGGAGATTTATATGAAAGGCTGATGTAAAGAAAATAGACGAGGAATTGTGTTGGGAGCGGCGATAAGAGGTTTATCGTAATGATCGGGTATACAGGAAAGAATGAAGCTGATGCGCGAAAACATGACATGCAGCACGGAATTCGGTCTTTGAATGACCGTTATTTAGGACCATATCACGAGCGGAAGAAAAGTGCATTCGAAAGAGCTCATATAGATCATGGAAATATGGTGAAATTCTAAAGGTAATTAAGAGAGATGGATTTGGCACTTAAGATAAACAGGTGGAGAGGCAAAAAGAAACCCAAATGTTGGTGGGACGCGGATATTAAAGATGCAATATCAAGCCGCCAAGCAGCTTACAGGGCACATCAGAAAGCAAAACAAGAAAATAGACCCTTGCCCGAAATTCAAGAGAAATGGGTGGAGTAGAAGAACAAAAAGGTGTGCCCAAGGATAGGAAAAGACTAAGGCTACAACCGATAAGTGGATGGCAGATAGAAAAAGAGATCAGCAGGCACTGAGAAAGCTTTGGAACAACCTGAAGGCACTAGCTACCAGTTCGAAGGAAACGCGTTGCCATATACAGGATGACGAGGGTAAGTTAATGGAAAATGAAGCAGCCCTGCAATTGATTTGCAAACACTTATCAGAGGCTTCTAAAGCGTGTGGTGGCATCAGCGGTACGCAGCCTGATGCAGGTTGCTACCAAGGGAAGGTTTTTGACGAAGACAGGCCGGATATAGTGGGAAAAAGCGGAGAAAATGGTCCTTTTGCAGACAGCAACAGCTTTGGACCAAATACCAATGAGCCTATAATTCCGTTGCTTGGTAAAAAAACAAGAAAGACTTCGTATGCTGCTTTTAGTTACGTATTGAGAACTAAGGAAATCCCAGCAAGCTGGCGAGAGAGTAGAACGGACTTGACGTGCAAAGGCAAAGGTTGAACAGATCGCATTAAGTACTATAGGCTTCTAACGGCGACATCGGTACTGTATCGAATAACAATGCAAGTCATCAAGGATCAGCTGCAAGGTTGGACTGGAGATGTGCTTTTGGTAGAACTGCAGATTGGATTCAGACAAGTTTAGAAGACAACTTGTTCGCAGTCACCCAATGCATCGAAATTGCTGCAAATGAAGAACGACCATTGCGGATGGAGTTTTTGGGCATAAAAGGGGCTTACGGCAATGTACCAGGTCTGTTAGAAAAGTATCCGACCTTTGACCGAAGAAAAAAAAATTGGCATAACTGGAGTGTTGGAAACCTAGTAATCTTCAAAGTAGTCTCCTTGGGACTCCACACACTTCTCCCAGCGGTGCTGCCATTGTTAGAAGTATTCCGAAAAGGCCCCTTTCGGAATGGAGTTTATCTCAGCGGTCGTTGCAGCCATAATGTCCTCTCTTGTCTGAAATCGCGCTCCTTTCAATGGCCTCTTGATTTTGGAAAACAGCCAGAAATCGCAAGGGGCCATATCAGGAGAGTAAGGAGTCTGCTGAACTACAGGAGTCTGGTTTTTCGCCAAAAAAGTCTGAACCAAGTGCGAGGAATGTGCAGGAGCATTGTCGTGATGGATGCTCCAATTTCCTGTGGACCTCAGCTCCGGTCTCGTGCGCCGCACAGCATCACGTAGGCGACGGAGGACATCCCTGTAGTACTCTTTGGTCATTGTTTGACCCTGTGGGGTGCGTACTCGTGGTGTGCCACACAGCGGGAGTCAAAGAAAGCAGTCAGCATCACTTTGACGTTGCTGTGCATTTGGCAGGCCATCTTTGGTCTTGGTGACGTGGAATGCTTCCACTGTGACGACTGGTATTTGGTTTCCGGGTCGTACCCGTACACCCAAGACTCGTCACCAGTGATTATGGTGTTGGTGGAGTCGGGGTCACTGTTTGTGGAATCCAGTATGTCATGCGAGACTTCAACACAAAGCTGCTTTTGCTTCATCGTGAGCAGCTTCGGCACGAATTTCGCCGCAACTCTCTCCATGGCCAAATTTTCGGTGATAATGGAATGTGCAGAAAAATTGCAAATGTCCACCTCTTCCGCAATTTCTCGGACAGTCACACGAGGGTCCCGCATCACCGCAGCGTTCACTTCGGCAATGACCTGGTCATTTCGGCATGTTGATGGTCGATCGGAGCGTGGCTCGCTCTCCACTGATGTGCGGCCGTCTTTAAACCAGTTGTACCACTGCTTAATCTGTGTGCTGCTCATAGCATAGTCACCGAAAGCCGTCTGAATATTCCGAATGGTTTCCACTTGGTTGTCGCCCAGTTTCTGGCAAAATTTGATGCAGTAGAGCGGCTGCTGTCGCACCGCAATTTTCCTTGCAATTAAAAACCGACGAGAGCACTGCGCACTGCCTCACTCACACACTGCGCCCCAGCGACTGGCACTCTCGGCAGGCGGGAAAAAATTCGTGCATGCGCACGAAGGTTCAAGGTCGGCTCATGCAAGCGCGCTTGTTTCAAATCCATCAGGTGTTCGCAAAAAAAATTAAAGTTTGATACTTTTCTAACAGACCTCGTAAACCACGCCCCTGTTAGGCAAATTTTTGAAAAGCAAGTGTGGGCTGTGAAACAATTTGTTCATTACAAGAAAATTAGAAGAACAACCTAGCTGTGAATTGTCAGGAAATGGAAGCTGCTGAAAGATTTGCAGTTGAAAAACGACTTAAGACAGGATAGAAACGAGCGGATTAGGTTCTACTGGGTCGTGGTGGCGAAGGGGCCAACTGGTGACAAGTCGTACCGGGATGGACACATACAAATGATATCGTTCTTCTAACAGATTGAGCGAGAGGCCTTCAAAACTTGGCAGACCCTTGCGGAAAAGAGCCGGAGGCTCTAGGACTGAAATTAAACGCTGAAAAATCTGGAGTCATGGTTTATAATGATGAGCCTGGTACGATTACGCTACCGATCTTAAGAGTTAGAGGCGTACAAATATATTGGTATGTGGATTAATGATAGCAGAGACTAGATGCAAGGCCAAAAGGAGGAAGTTAAGAAGAAAGCAAAAAGAAACGAGGCTGTCATGAAGAATCGCGCGTTCTGAGGATAGAACAAATATTATTCGGGAAATCTGAATAGGTGCGATGCCACCGGGCTCGTCGTTTGTAAATGCTGTGGTGTGCTTATTGTGGCGACCCCACACACTGCACGGGTCCACACGGGACGGAGAGGCACAGAGACTCCGTTTCACTTAGCTGGAACAAAACAGATATATTCAAGAATTACATATTGGCGAGTACATGATGCAGAGGTAGTGGTGTCGAAGCTTACATGCTGCTGCGTTGGCGCCGGATTCGACAGAAGGAACGGAGGGCTGCGGAGTGAACCTTGTTCGTTCGCCGGTGGACGACAGACTGTTGTCTCGGGCTTTTCTCGGCACCAAAACCGACTGGATTTTTCTCGTTTTTTTTTTTTAAATCCATTGAGGTCATCCGTCTTTCCAGGCTGGAGCGCTTCCTTCGCCTTCCTCTCGGCGCTGGCGACTGCTGCATTCCCCGTCTTCCCCCGCATTTTCCCACCGAATCCTGCCTTTTCTTCTCTGGCCGGCGCTACTGCCACTCTTGCCAAAGGGTGTGCCCGACCAATTGAATGCTTACAGATGGCGACCAGGCAGTTTGTTGTTCGAGCGCGTCCGGAGTCAAACACAGGGAAGATGTCGCCGGATATAACGACCGTCCGGAGGCACGCTGCGCACGCAACGCCAGCAGGCGAATTTGAGACTGAAATTAGCGGTGCGTTTGAGGCAAGAAAATGATAACGTTGAAGACACCACACAAAGAACATCGTAGTAAAAATAGCAGGCGAATTTCTCGAATGAGCATCTGAATCTTCACAGAACAATATATTAACGGCAGAGAATTAATCCAAATTGGTTCCTATACAACCCAATTGCACATTAATTACCACAGCTTATCTGACCATGCTTCCCTTCACGCTTTTTGCCCTGATGCAACGTTTGGACGCCGACCGCGGTTTGCCGGCTAGCGCTTTGTAAAAGCAATGAGCTTTAAACAAAAAAAAATGGGCGGAAGCGCCTATCGCACGCATTACCGAGCTTTAACATTGTACTGTGAAATCTCGGACGCAAACAAGCATTCAGAAGGGAATTGCCAACTTGCACAGGATGACAACTTAATTGCTATGTTATTCTCTCAGGCGCCCTCTTTTTTTACACCCAGCAAGACTAATAGGGCAGATAAGACATGTGACCAATACTAACACTGGACGACAGTTACATACTCACATACAATATTTACAAATCGCATAAACATAGCATTGAACCAACATGTGGCGTTTGCGCTGCAAACACGCGGCGAGTTGATCGGTCACCACTTCTCGCGCTTGACCCGGACCAGACACACAAGTTTTTTGCGGGGCTGGGTCTCTTGGAAAATGAAACATCCTCAACCATTTCTCGAATGGTTTCTCGATTCCTGCCTTCGCGTGCATGTTCGCAAGAGGCTGAGTTACGTAATAAAGGAAAAAAGGCGGAGGGTTGCTGTACTTCATCACGAACGATGAGACGGATATATTCTTTTATATTTTTTGGCGTTAAAAGCAACTTAAGAGAGATCCCTCTCACGAAACTAGAAAGAGTATAAGACACCTATTGTCGCTTTCAATGAAAGGGACAGATTTCGAACACTTTATTTACACTGCTGATACCTTATAGCGCGCACTGATTGTAGGCGAATTGATAGCAATGGCTCAGACAGCAATGGGGAGCAGTAAAGGTGAGCTGCAAATAGTGCAGACTCAACATTCGCAAGTTTTGTGCAAACTCTTCAAGTCATGTGTCATGTATGAACGAATTTTCTGATGCGGTATATCGCATCGATAGCGCAGAATAATATAAACGAGGAATTTCTTAACACATACATTGAGGTTAGATGTGCTGGCACACATATCCGGATAGATTACTACAAACGTCAGGAACTGCAGTACTTGCCGGGAGAGGTTCGCCGACAATGCATTAAAGGGAATCGAAAACCATGTATATTCATTTACGGCATTGCATGGTTCTCCATAGAAGGAGAGAAAAATATTCCTATTATAGATTTATGCAAAAGAGATTCGGAGTATTGCCAAGCAACAGTTGAGATATTCTGTATGTTTTCATCGTTCGCTAAACTCCGTGGCTTGTGCTACGATATAACTATTGCGGAGCCTCATTTCCTTTCTGTGAACATGCATCATAAACATAACCAGGTAACAGCGTGCCTGTAAGGCCGACTGTAGCTGCATGTTTCGGTAGCAGAAAAGGAGCGTTTTCATTTTGCAGCCGGATTTGTTTTCGACAAAATGCAAACAATGCGCTCTGTTAGCACGACTCACTCAAAATGCAATGACGGGGTTTCAGAAAGGCAGAACAGAGTATAGCTCGCGAGCAGTTCTCAGTTCGCTGAAAACATTCTTAAATTTGGACATGCGGCGGCAAAGAAAAGCGGGAGCTATATGCTATGTATTCAAGCGATCGCGAAATATTACGTGGGGATAAGTGCAATAAAGCGCACAGGCTACTGAAATTGTGCGCATACTGTAAATAAACGTTTCCTGCAGTTAACCTCTGCAGATGTATCTTCCTTGACAACGTGGAGCATGGTTTTCTTATTTGGTGGCGTTCCAAAAAAGCTTAGGTTCCGAGTTCTTTTACTGGTACTGAGTATTGAATTGAAAATCCTGTCATGTGCAATTTACCGTCACGTTGCAGCGGAGTTTTTAGCCTGTTCTCTGCTGCTCAGCAAGAAAGAACAAAGGCCGACGCTGCCAGGATGCCTCGTGTCACGCATATATATATATATATATATATATATATATATATATATATATATATATATATATATATATATATATATATATATATATATACCCTAATATAACACTAATATTGGACCCTAATATAAGAATAGCGGCAGAAATGATCATACGGTGCTGCGTGTACTACCAAAGTTTGATACATCTTACTGACGAGAATAAACCGAATAGTCGTCATATCCCAGCTCGCAAATGATTTTAAAAAAATTGCGCCTCTCCCGTAACCGAGAGTAGAGTAAGCATGAAATGTTTACGGGCCTAACATAGGCTCCATTGCTCGGCTTAAGCAGCTGTGACGGTGGCGGCATTGAAATCCAGGACGATGCTGAAGCGTACGCGGACACAACGAGACGCAGGCCTGACAAGAATGTATAAGCAGCGCGTTCGAATACTCCGCGAGTGTGTATACTTCTGCCTGCCAGAGGGGGAAAGGGCTTGAAGGCCAAGCGGCTGGTCTTTTACATGCGTGAGTGTGGGACCGCAGCGCCATCCTTGGGGAGGGAGCGAAAGTTTTCCGCCGAAACCCCTTCTCGGCCTGTAGCTCCCCTCTTTCTCTAAGCGGCCTTCTCTCAAAGCCCCTAACACGTATGACAACGAAGTGTATTGTGGCATGTATGTGCTTTTTCCACACGTTATTAGAAATCGGAAATTATAATTCCGTGCATTATCAAATGCACAGCTCGACTGATATCTTCATAAACATTGAGAAGACACTGGTAGCAGTTATTTTTTGTGACTCGTTTGGCGAGCAACCGGCGCTTGTATGCCGGTCCCGTAGGAGAAGCGTTTGCGGGTAGGCAGGCTGGAAACGCTGATTGGTCGATGAGATGCGCTTCTCCGTGACGTTTTTTGACTTCGCCCTCGTTCTCAACCGGACGTGGCGTCTGCGCGCCTTTCTCGACCTCTCCCTAGAGCGCCTGGGGAATCGCTAGGTGCACCCGCCGCGCGTGCGTGGTGAGCGGGCATTCGTTTCGTGATCCATTCCTCGGCGCACGCGCTCGTTTCGAGGCGTGTGCAGCTATGGCGTTCGTGCGTGGTACGCTCGTCGGCGACAGCTAGCTGAAATTTCTGTGCAGTTTTTGCTTGCGGCTTTCGTGGTTTCGCCAGGAGCACGTGGCTAGTGTCGTGCTCGTATTTAAAGTCTTTGCCGCGGCACTACAAGGATCCGCATCAGGCGCGCTTTGAGGACCGCCGTTTGACAGCTACGCTGACGCGCTTGTCGGGCGTGCGCATTCTCAACCCCGAGGTAAGGACTGAACTACATTGTCGCAAGTTTTCTCGTGCATTGAGGGCTCACCAAATTTCGGTGCTTGTAACGAAACTTTTTTTTTGCAGCATCGTTCCCTGGATATGCTTCTCGGAAGCCGATGTCATTGTTCGCCGCGGACGCTGGGCCTACTGCTCGCCGCCACGCCGCTGTAGGTTGACGTTGAAGAACTGCTCCAAACGGCCCTTTTCAGGGCCGCTTCATTGCTTCCTGGGAGATTGCGGGCATCCAATCTCGCGGCCGTGTTCCCTCTCTTTGTCGAAATCAGCGCCAGACATCAGAACCCGCGCTAGGCCTCGTTGCAGGGTTAAACGAGTGCAGTGTGACTTTAGAGAAGTTATGACTTGCGCTTAGTCTAGCTATATCATTCACCCAGTGCAGTGTGCCTTTGCCTCTTTAGCGACTTCTCACGCCTTGTCGAAATCGGATTTAAAGCTCACGCCACGCCTCGTTGAATGGGTTAACCGAGTTCAGCGCCTAGCTTTGTTTTTTTGTGTTCTAAGCTGTAAGCAGTGTACCTTTCTTCGCTCCTTACTTTTGTTCTTTTCAGTCGTTTCCTGAATCCGTCGAAAAAGCCGGGCTTGCCGGATGATTGTTCGCCGTGAATGGAACCACGAGGCGATCGCATCTGCATACACAGCACGACTTTGTTCCCTCGTGTTTTTTTTTACCAAGGATTGCTTCGACAGCTCGGGCAAAACGAGGACTGCGCACGCAGTGTCGTCGCTGCTTAGTGAAGAGGCACAAAACGGATGTCGTCCTTACTAAAGGCCCTTCTCGGGCCACCTCAGTGTTTCCTGGGAGACCACGCGCTTTCCGCCGTGTGCACATGTTCCCCTCATTTCCAATCATTTGTAAGTTGCATATCAATGAATTAATAAATCAGTCAATGCACTTTATTTACCAGAAAAATCTGGCTGGTCACCCTAGGCTAAAAGCTGTGCACACAGCTTGACAAGGCCCAGGGGACCATTAAATGACAGTTTTGAACGTAGGAAAAAAAGTTTATACTTTAAAAGAACATGGAAAGTACACCAAACAATATAAGAGATAAACATTACAATCGCGCATTACAGTAAAGAAAAGGAAAACACTTTGAAAGCAGACATATAGTATCAATTTACACTATAATACATACAAAAATTACGACATTCAGCACTATGGCACGAAATATAAGAAAAGCGCATAAAGCAAAAAAGAGAATGCAAGTTACAATAGTACAGATAGATTAGCTGTTTGCATTTACATATGCATAAAATTACTCCTCGGCTCCTTGGGCCTCCTTCAAATCCTGCAGAAGGCTTGAATTTGCAACTGCTAATATCAAAGAAGATTTAGAAGAACTTCAGTTTGGGATACACGGTGCATAGTACTTGAGACAATAAACAATAGCGCCTACAATGACACACACAGAAGAAGAACGATGCAGCACAAGCGCTATCCTGCGCTCTACAGTATGGAACTGTGACTGTGAAAAATGAACCTTCACGTCAGTGAAATATGAGTCTTTAGGCTGTCTACAAATCGTTATTACAGTAAGAAAGAAATATTAGTGAATGTTGTGTAAGAGGCTTGCATATTACTCTGTTTGTTCATTTATTTATGTTACCCCTCAAGGCCAGTGGCATTACACAGGGGGAATGGTAAATATACGAAAACTGAGAGAAAAATACAGTTGATTACATGAATATTAAACAGCGCCTGAATATACAATGTTAGCTAGTGCTACGCGGAACTGCTCATAATTTTCAGTGCCGGCAACTTCTGCGGGAAGGTGGTTCCAGTCTCATGAGGTTAGCGGCAGGAATGACTGCGAGCAGCATTTTCTGTTGCATGACATACTTCCGACTTTGTGATCATGATCAATGCGGCGGGATACAGAAATTGTATGGGGAATGAGGTGATCACGAAGAGCGGGATGATGGTACAGCTTGTGGAACAGGGTGATACGAAACAATTTTCTACGCGATGTCTGTTATGGGAGGCAGATGTTTGGCTTCACAGTAGTTATACTCGCTGTGCGGTTGTAGTTAACAAGGATTAAACGCACAGAGTTATTTTGCACCAGCTCAAGATCATTAATGAAGTTGTCATGAGCAGGGTGCCATACACGTGTTGCATGCTCGAGTTTTTATCGTATTAGTGTTTGATAAAGCAATAGTTTCAAATTGGAAGGAACGTTAAAGAAGTTGCGACGTAAGTAGCAAAGCATGCGATTAGCATTTTCAATTATGTTCTCGGTATGAAGAGACCAGCTAAGATATAAGTAATGTGGACGCCGATGCACTTATATGATGAGGCTGATTTCAACGAAATGTTATTGATGTAGTAGTGAGGTGGGACGGAAGTTTTTCTAGATACACGCATGACTTTGCATTTGTTCATGTATAGCTGCATTCACCATTCTTCGCACTGAAGTCAGTGGCGGTCTCGTCAAGTAGTCCCCTGCTTTGTACGTTCACCTTGTTAGCGGCTGTCTTATTTCACACAAATCCACGTTCTACACGTTGATAGTTATACGAGCACAATTCGTTGTGATTGTCGAGGAATCGTGTTCCTGCCTTGCCGCCACCGTTGTCTTGCCATGCCGCCGGCGCGGCGGCGACGGCGGTGCCATTCACCTGCGGTTGCGGTGGCCAGCAACCTCGTCGGCGGGGGAGGGGGGGAAGGGAGCCACCCATTCATGTCTTTATCCCACCATGGGACACAGCGACGCCAGCGAGGGGACCATCCCTTTCTGGCTTGACAAGAAGCGCCGACCAGCCGCCTTGAAGGAGGGGACTGAGGGCGGAACAAAGCCACTTCCCAGAACTGAGAAATGAATGCTGCTAACCCCACTGGTGAAAAGTCCGGGCAGGTGCTTTGACCTTAGTGGACATGTCGTGGCGGGATATCTCAGACGTCGACTCGTTTCCCCTGGTATCGAAATGAATATTGCTCGCGTAAACGTATAACGTCTATACCTTTCGCCATTTATTTTTTAATAACAAAGCGCAAAAAAAAATGTTTGTGCAAATAAAATAAAAAATAGTTCTTTCTATTTTTTCTTTTTTTATATACAGCAGTCTGTCCGCTCCCCCTAAAACCACTCTCTGTGACCGCCACTGACTGAAGTAATGTAAGGTTGTTAGTGTTGGTTATTTCTCTAAAAATGACGCAAACATCAGCGAATAGGTGAATATGAGAATCCATAAGAGAGCGGGGATCATTAATGTTAAATCAGGAACAGTAGCTAGGGTCCAAGAACTGAACATTGTGGAACTCCGGAAGACACCTCTGTAAAACAGGTGTTATAACCGTTAGCAAAAACTAATTGTGAGCGATTAAGTAGACATTCAATCCATTTCAATAAGTTACAGTCAATATCCAGATGTTTTAGTTTGTGAGCCAAAAGGTTTTGACATACATCGTCGAAAGCCTTTGAAAAATTCAGAAATATACAGTCAGTTAGTGATGATAGATCTAGAATACAGTGCAACGCATGCGTAAACTATATTTACTGTGTTTCACAAGAGTAAGGTTTTCGAAAACCATGTTGCGCTCACATAAAAAAGTTGTTCAATGAAAGGAAGTTAACAAGGTTAGTGAATATTATATGTTTGAACATTTTGGGTCAAGTATTGGTAAGGGATATGGGACGATAATTAATAGGGGATGCTTTGCTACCGGATTTGTAGACTGTAACCACCTTTCCGATCTTCCACTCAGTAGCAGCGTTGACTGGTCAATGCTGGAAAAGTTTGGTTAGTATAATGGGCGAATAAGCTGCAGTGCTTTTTAAGTAACGCAGTCATAACCCGGAACACTGAGTCCATCAATAAGCTTATTCACACCAGTAGGAGCAACAGTTATAGGTGGCATAAAAACATAGTTGAAGTGGTGAGTTGTAGGCATATGTATACATCAGATATGGGTGTAAAGTTGTCAGTGATTGCGCGGTTAAGAATCGTGACGCAAACGTCGGAAGGTATGGGGTCGCCTAACGGGTCAGATAACGCAAAACTATCATCGGTGGAAGGATTAATGACCCGCCAGAATTTTTGACATTGGTGGTTACATGTGAGTGGAAGTGCTTTTAGCGCTTTTGAGCGCCTGAACATACATGTTGGAAGCCGCTGAATACGAAGTCCGATCACTCACTAGTTGGCGAGAACTTTACGATGCGGTTGAGGCTTTCTTTTTGTTAGATAAACGTTTAATGTTATTATTACACCAGGGAGCTATTGAGTGGGTGGTAGCAGTGCGTTCAGGAGTGTATTGTTCTGTGAGTTGGGTGACTATAGCTGTGAACATGCTCCAGTTGGTTTGAATGCTGCGGACACCAAAGCTACGGGAAAGCATCGATAAAAAAAATTGTTCATTATTTATCGCCTGAAAATTTGCTCCGTTGTAGTCTCGTATTATTATTTTTTTCTTTTTGTTAGTGTTCGGAGTGGCTAGATTAATGTCAGAGTGCATTAGCTAGTGGTCGCTGATGCCTGGCAGGTATGTAATAGGTGAGACTATGACAGATCAATTTGTCAGGAATAAATCTAGCGTATTCGCCGCGTTGGCTGTTATAGTCCCTTGTGAGCACAAATGCACTAACGAGAATACTGAGCGCACATCTAAAAATTCGCGACTTCCAGACGAGAACGGGGACATTAAAGGGGAGTTGGGATTCCATGTTATCTTCGAAAAAATTAGATCGGCAAATAAAACAATACTGAAATAGATCATGGTGCTTTGTTTTTAAGTGTTTCCATAAAAAAGTATGGCAACAGATAAGGAAAGGCTTAGGTGATCGTGATCGAGGAGGTTAGACTGAATTATAGTGCAACAGCTTGAAACAGGTCTTCACATCATTCGTATATACTAGAACATTGCAGGAGACCGGACAAAGCAAAACTACACAAATTAGGTTTGAATAGAGATCATGGCAGGAAAGTGGATGAAATATATCTAAAAGAAGAATTGTGAACCGAAGCAAAGTATGTAATGAGCCAGAAATATGCCTATCAAAGAAGACACTGCACTGAGAAAATGGACAGCATGAAATAAACGAGCAGCACAAGTGCAGCGTACAGGCCTTTATCAAAGAATTTATTTTTTGTTTATTTACCACATCCTGGTAATGTTAGCTCCATAAAGCATTATCAAAATTATCGCAATTTTCAGTTTTATTTGCTTAGGAGAACTTAGAGCAATAAGAACTTGGTTCAAAAATGCACTTCAAATATTGCATAAATCATCGTACTCTTCGTCCTGGGCCACAAGAGCTGGGGCTTCATGAGATAATTATTACGGTGCATTAACGAAAATTTCAACATGCCGTCAGCAGCAAAGATTTTATACTGGCGCTGAAAAAACCGCATTTTTTAAATTTTCACTGGCAGGAGGGAGCAACTTTCTTGACTGCGCTGCTTTCTTCCTAAGCAAATGAAAGACGTGTATGCCGACCTCTTATACCTGTTTTGCAGCAAAAACAATTCGAAAATATGTAGCGTAAGATATAACACTAATGCACTGTGAAGCTTGATGCATTATTGGTCCAGTAGAGTGGAGAGCTGGGCGAGTTAATTGGTTCACGATTGTAGAAAGAAAACCAGCGCAAAAGACGGGGATACAGAACTGGGAACACAGAATACAGGAACACAGAACACAGCGTCGTCCTGTGTTCCTGTTGTGCGTCGCCGTCCTTTGGCCTTGATTTTTTTTCCTTAATTGGCCATGCACTTGTGGCAATTTAAGTGCACTTCCTGTGAATTTTGCACAAAAGTAGTGTATTTTTGCATTCACCTTTTTCACACGCTGAGTTGTTTTATCTTTTGGTCACTTCAGAAGGGAGGAGTTAGTATAGAAGTAATTTACTTCGAGAATACAAGGAAATATATCTTGCGATGAATTTTCTCATATTTTAATTCTTCCTGATGGGAATGCATTACGCGCCATACGGTGTTACTCACAACCAAACGCCCAGGGCTCTAAGTTGGGCAAAGCATGTATCATATATGTGGAAGTGCGAATATGGCTGTGGTGCGCTGGGCGTCTTGCATGCACAGCAGGAAGTGATTTGTGTCTAGACCATCCAGGAGGGAATGTACAAGGACGGGAGGATAGTACAAACGCTAAAAAAAAAGCTAGCTGGGGCTGGACACGCATTTTTCGTTCTAGCAAGTACCAACGTTGCGGCAAAGCAACCAGTTTTGGGCGCCTTGTAAGAAGAAAGGATGGTTCTGGGAAGCGGAGGCAGGGCTGCGTACGGCGCACGCGAGGTCGCGGGGTCACGGAGTCGCGCTGCAGCAGCACATCGGGAAAAGGTTAAATTCTTCCACTCGCCACTCGCAGCGCACCGCAGAGCCGGCAGCCTTCTCTCTTGTCCGCCTACCCGGCAGGAGCCACTCTCTCCGGTTCCGGCCGGGGAGACGGACAATAGTCGCGGGCGAGAGCGAATTGGGGGCCCCCACCACATGAATGGCATTAGAAGAATGTCACTGGCGCCTCCACTACGGCTCAGCTCGTACTATTCTGGCGCAGTGCTGCGTTTCGCCGTAATCGCTTGTCAGCGAAGTGAACACAGCACCGTGCCTTCCCGTGAATAGTAGAAGCAGGGACGTCGCGGCCACATCGGCATTCGCAGGATAGCGCCGCCATGTCGCTTATTTGCTCGCTTATCCTCTGACAAGTCAAAAAGTCTTCCTGTCGTGGCACGCCATCCATGGCTTACGACACCACGTCTGTCATTCCCCTTCGTACTTCAAGCGTTTCTCTTCTTGCTATGAAAGTATTAGCCGTTGCGGCCACCAATTCAAGCAGCGAGAAAAATTTCAGCGCCCGCAGGATTCGTAATGAAAGAGCGCCGCTCTTGTTTCGATCAAGCCATCATCAATGAACAACTTGCATATTTAGAGTGATAAATCTATACCTTTATGCGTTGTGTCTTGTGCATAATCCCAAACTGTGATCTGTAATGCGAGGTCAAAATTTGAATGTCATTGAAATAAACTCATTTTCCTGAAATTCTCTTTTTGTGTCGTCGCCGCTTTGCAGGTCGGGCCGAGCACGAGCGTGCTCAGGGTCCTTCAGTGTCGGGCCGGGCTTCCTGTCGGTAGGTTAAGTCCCGGGCAGGGCGCGGGTTCGAAATTGCGGCCCGTGCACAGCTCTATTCAGAAACCTAATCACATTTCCTTTTGTGAAAAAAGAGCTATGTGCAGAGTTTAAATGGTGCAAGTATGAAGCTACAATGAAGTCAATTACAGACTTCTGTGCAACAGCTAGAGGAATTTCAAGAGCATGCTATACGTGATGCTAGTTTCCTCAGTCACAATTGATGCAGTCAAGTATTATTTCGTATATTTTTTTTTACCCAACAGACATGAAATGTCTCAAGATGAATATGTACCAAACACATCGAAACATCAGTTGTGATGCCTGAAAAAAGTTGTACTACAACATATAAATGCTCAAGTCTCGATAAGCAGGAATACTGAAGGGGAATAAAAACAGTTTTCTTTTGTTCGGGCTCACGCACCTGCTACAAACATATTCTTTATACATAGCAATAAAACTTGAAATAACTGTTTAAGAAGCCTTTTGGTCAATAGTATAGCTAAGTATGACTGAAAGGAGTCCGCAAGAAATGCACGGAAGCAGGCATGCAGTGTGAGAGCGCAGCGCGACAGGTGCGCTTTTTAATCTCGCGCGCGCACTGAAGAACATGGGTTTATGGTTTATTGGGGTTTTAACGTCGCAAAACGAGTCAGGCTATGAGGGACGCCGTAGTGAAAGGGGTTCGGAAATTTCGACCACCTGGGGTTCTTTAACGTGCACTGACATCGCACAGTACACGGGCCTCTAGAATTTAGCCTCCATCGAAATTCGACCACCCCGACCGGGATCGAACCCGCGTCTTTCGGATCAGCGGCCGAGCGCCATAGCCACTGAGCCACCGCGGCGGGTCGAAAGACATGACGGGGACACGCCGAGGAGGCAACGCTGCAGTGCACGCTGCCTCCTCGCCTCTCGGCTCCTCGCGAGCAGCCCCGTCCGCTGACGAGCGGTGGCGGGGAGAAATCTAGGGAAAACATGCCTGTCCCCCAACCGGACATGACGTCATTAAATATCACGTGACCTATGACGTCACGCGTATGACGTCATATTTTTTTGACCAATCAGCGTTTCCAGCCTACCTACCCGCAAACGCTTGCCCCGTACTAGGGCTTAGAGAGTCTCGTTGAATCTCGTTAAGTCTCGTACGGTGCCCGGATGTTCTCGTTTCAGAGCCCGGATGAGTGGAATTCAGTGCCCGGATGAGTGGATTTCAGTGCCCGGATGATGGCTCTCGGTCTCGGTGTGACGTCACCACAATGCCGACAACGGGAGCTAAAAGCATTTCATGCTTAAAACACAACTTAGTGAATGCAAAAAACATGCGCAGGCCTGCAACGCGGTCCCACAGCAAAAGCGTCAAGGCGCTTCCCACGCAGGCGGCCGCTCCGCCCGCGTGCCTCGAAGCCTTGGCTGCTTTTCCGTCGTCCATCATCATCACTGTCTCTGCTGCTTGACCGCCCAACCATGTGTCCGCGCCCTTGGAGGCTAGAGTTTCTTTTGTGAAGCCATACTCATTCGCATACTGGCACAATTCTTCCTTAAACTGATTGTCTGAGTTCCGCAACTCGTAAAAACCATCTATACATAGCATTGCTACAGCAATTGTCCACATACTTCGACAGCCTCGTTTCGCTCGCTTAATCTCAGAACAACACGATCAACAAACTATTTGCGCGGCGATAAATGTGAGTACGCAAATGAGATCCCTTAGAAGAAAACTGTTCAGACCACTTTCAAATACAGGCACTTCTCTTTTTTTTTTTCTTTTCGCGAGGCCTCACCTACTGTGCCGCAAGCGGGGGTACCACTCCGGCAGCGCGAATGCTGCCTTTTAGGCATTGTTCGCGCGAGCATTGTGCGCGATGCTCTTGTTCAAACAGCGCAGTGTAGGCATCGTCTGGAAGCTCAATGTGCACTGTCAATTGATGCACACCGCTGGAGCGTAACTGCATTAACATCTGCGCAAGAGGTGGCATTGCAGATGACCAATTCGGTAGTTTCTTCGACATGACCTACTTCAGAGAACTTTTCTGAAGAAACTGCATAAATTAGGACAGTTTCGTTTGGACCACACGTAGAATAGACATTAGTCTGTTACTTTACATTTCGGCATGTGCACTCGTTGAATTTTTGTGATCGGCGGCCTTTTAAATACATCAAAACTTAGTTATTTTGGGCACAAATATCTGTCGCTTATCGGAGCGCGCAGCATCAATATTTTCACCATTTGGGGAGGAAAATATAGTAGTGCAGTGTGCGCAGTTTAATCAACGTATATTCATTAGTCCGTTTTTAATTGCCTTTCCAATTTTAAGATTTCTGTAATACTGAAAGAAATAGAGACGGACAGGGCAACGGACGCCCGCGCTAAGATAACGCTTGTCTGCGTCGTCCTATCTTACTTTAATGATTCCTTCGCGCTACTTTTTAATCATGAACGTCCACCAACTCGCCCAACTTTCGCCTTTACTCAGCAACATGCCATTGGTATCTCCACGAAGTTTGACACGCCCATGCATGTAAACTTCCTGCGTCGAAAGTGAGAAACAAAAGCAAACTCAACCTAATCGGTAGCCTTTCTTTAGTAGCCTTACGTGAAATAACAAAACGATATCGGCTTACAGAAATGGCCAAGTACAGGCACGATCTATGACAAAGGTGATTTCCCTCTGCCGCGCTCAAACAATGGCCTTTTCAGCCGCGCGCGTCGGGGCCGCGGACTAACCACCTTTTCAGCTACAGGGGCTTAGGGAGAGGAAGCCAACCCACTCTTTGCCTTCGCTAGCGTCTTTCCGCCCTTTCGACAAGAGGAGAGGTCTTTGGTAGCGCTTGCAAAGCCCATAATTGCTGTCGACAACAGGCTGCAACAAGTACTGTCCCGCTCCCCCTATCGCTTCGAGTCCCGACTCTTCGGCTGTGCTCCTGTCTGGCTGCTTCCCAAGAAAAATCCCGCACACGCGTCTTTCTCTCCTGGAGTGTTCGGGGAATCCGCATATATCCACGATAGTTCCCCTCAAGTCACGCGCAAGGAAGCTCGCACAGCGATTTGCCTTTTCTCTTGCCGTCTTTGACCCAGGACAGCGAAATTTGATTCTTCTCGCGAACTGACGGATTTTCATGGGCTTCTGACATGCATGCCTGGAAAATTCGTTTTTAATTTCCTGCCATTGCGGTCTGCTTTTGAAGCACCAGTGCCTGTCGCCTGGCCAGGAACCCTGTCCGCGAGTTACAGTTGCGCACCGTGGGAAAACTTCGGGTTCTACCGCCTTCCGCTCTTTGCTCACATCAGCAGCTGTGAGCACAAATGAATCGATTTCTCTGTTTGCCCTTCGCCTTTGTCCGTTTTCCTATTCTGCGCATAGACTGCTGAGCGTGTGTCCCCAGATCAGAACTAGCTTCTAGTTCTTCCATCGCACCTCGGAAACCTTCATCCGGTTCAAAACTAGCCACTTTGGCTTCGCAGCATTTCCAGCTCCACACAGCTGACAGACGGACCTTCAGCTTCCCGCGAGTTGTGCCGTTTGCTCCACTGAAGGTAATTCTCTTCCGCCTCGCCTGCTTATCAGCCGTCATGATTCTTCTAAAGCCAGCTCGCTGAAGTAGCCACACCGCTTTCTGTTTCACTGATGCTCTAGTGACGCCTTGACTCGCAGCTGCCTCGACTCACACAGACTGAACGGTTCGGCTTTGTTTCTCTTCTGAAACCTGCACCTTTGGAGAAATCTCCCTTTTCGCGGGCTTGTAGGTTCGACGCCTGTAGCAATTCAATTGAAAGGGCTTCACTCTTAATTACCCGATTAACGGTCTCCGTTGCCACTCCTACATTCCTCGGAGGGGAATCCTCGCAGTCGGGTCGCGTAGGCCCCTTCTCGGAATGCTCTCTATCGGCATTGCGGCTGCCTAGCTCGAACACGGCCTCGGATACTGCGGCTTTCCTTGGAGCACCTACCGGTCGGACGCGTTCTCTGCCGCTTCCCTCGTGGTGTCGCAATTAACCAACTCGCCTACAGTCACAGACTTTGTGGATATAATCTGAGAAGTAGCCTCACTCCATTTCTCCAAGATTTTGCCTTTCCCGGTGTGGGCTGCCCTTCGCTGCATCTCAAGCTGGAGTTTAAGCCGCTTCACTTCTGCGTGTTACCTTTCTCTGTCCTGGTCATTTACCCAACGTTGCACATTTTCCCAAGCAATCTCACAATCATCCTCTTACTCCGTTCAAGGATTCTTGATTACCTGAAAAATACTTTTTATCTAGAGCGACGCGCAACTCATCGCACAAGAACAACAGCCCTGCCCTCGACAACCTCGTCATGTCTGTGGTCGCTGCATTTAAATGCTGGTCTTGCTCGCTCATCGTGATTCTGAGCTACTGTACCCCTGTGCTACAGACATCCTATCAACCAGCAGTTAAGACATCAACGCAGAATTTGAAGCCTCGAGGATGCAAACCAAAAACCAACACTCACCCGCAGATGCTGCACCTTGTTACCCGGTTCATCTCACCGCCTGGCAACAGTGTTGGATGGGGGTTTCGGTGTAGCGGCTCGACAGAATCTTGGTCAAAATGACGCTCTTTACACCAGGACAGTAGGGCCGCTGAGTGAAGGAGTTGTGTGATGGTGAAAGAACACGACTGGGTGTATTTACGTACACCGCCAAGAGCGGAGAGTCGGCCGCACTCGCTGACGGCGGCCTGAAACGTTCACTTTTGCGCACAACACTTTCCCTCCCTTGTGGACACGCCCCCGTCACGTGTTTGAGGGTGAGGAGGATGCCATCGAAGCAGCGCAGACTGCGGTAGGATCGCATGTGATAATCTCTCGGCACTCGTGGCGGCCCTCGTGTTGCCGACACCTGTTCGTCATCACCCGACGCGCGAGGAGGCACGCCAAAGGAGAACCACCGGGAACGAGACCCTGATCGCCGCGGCGGCGCTCGGCACGTGAGGAGACACCGGAAATTGGGCCCTTTACTGCTCGATCTTAACAGGTCGAAGACGGCCGCACTCCGGTGGGGCAAAGCACGGTAATTGGAACCACATGACGTATGTGTCCTCTCCGTGTCTCCGTGTGGTTCATTACGTCAAGCTGGCTGCTTCCACAGGATACTTGCTGAGTAAACGTAAAGCGCGGTAAACACATGGACGTAAGAAAGACGACGGACGAGCGCAAACTTCCAACTAAATTTTATTACAAAGAGAGGTAAGAATATATAGCGACATGAAAAGGTAACAAAAAAGACACCATCACAAATAGCGTACAATGCGAAATGAAAGTCATTCTCGTAGTTTATTCTGAGATACATAACCTACTTTTTTCGGAAATGCGACTGATGGTGCACTTACGCAGCCACTCTATGTCCTGTCCATCTCCATAGATTCCGATGGCTGTCAACACAGAATGTGCGAAATCCGGAGCACAGTGGCTGCCACCCTCGAAGTCACAGTCGCGGCAATGAACTGAAAGTGTTCCACGCATCTCACGCACACTGTTGGCATGCTCTCGCAGACGTTCGTACTCAAATCGTCCTCTCTGGCCCACGGAGAAACAGCCGCATGACAACGGTACCTCATAGACGATACCCTCAACACATGTAGTAAACATACTTGTTGGCATGTTGTGTCTCACAGCCTACATTTTCACTTTCCGAAGGGCTCGTCAGCCTGCAAAGCCTGCTTAGTTTTTGAGGTGCTGACAGGACGACTTTTACGTTCACTCTCCATGTTATCTTGATGATATTGTGAGACAAAGAATGGTTGTATGGCAAGGCTACAACCCTTTTTTTTCTGGTTTTTCTTTGATCACGCTGTCACTGTCAGCCTTCTGTTTTTTGAAGATGCCCTCAGCTACAGCACAAAGCAGATTGTTGGTATAGCCGCTCGACTTCTAATCTGCCTTGAGACACATTCGTTAATCAAGTGAGGCAAGACTTTCCAAGGACATTCGAAAGGCTGGTCTGCATGATGCGCCCTTTTTACGAGCTTCGTCGTCTTTCTTACATGTGTTTACCGCAGTTTACGTTTACTACCGATCACAAACTAGCCCGCACCCGCACCGCTGTTATCAACAGTAAGAAGGCGAGGTGGCGTTGTGCTTAGCTGTACCTTGCCCCAGTAGTGTTGCGGTGCCGCGTTGCAGACCGTGTGCCCAGCGGCGTCACGACGGTGGTGAGGTGCGCAGCCGGGTGCAAAGCTCAAGGGGGTGCAGCTCCAGCAGAGGAGGAGGATGGGCGGGAGCAGTGACCGTGGCGGGCACGCTGCGCTTCCCGAAGCGCCTTATTTAGCTCGGAATGAACTGAAGAGTTAAATTCCGAAACTCGCAGCCTTCTGTAGCTACAGCGGTGGTAGTGGTTTATTTAAAAATAAAATAAAAAGTGAAGCAAAAGAGTGTTGCCGGCCGCGGCAATTGCTATCTAATATCTTAAGCACCCGAGCTGCAGCCGGCGGAAACGAAAGGGAAAGGGAGAGGATAGTGAGGAGAAGTATAGAGGGGAGCGACAGCAAGAAAGGACAGGGGAGAGCTTTGTACACTATTTACAAAATAGAAAAGTAATCAGGTTCGCACCGCTCGCGCGCTAATGTCCAAGCATTGTAGCTACAGTCCGAGAACGCACTTTTCGTCGAAATAACTTGCCTGCGGATACACCTCAAAAAAGGCATTGACCTCAAAGAGGCCAAGCATTGTTTCGCATAGTACTTCGTCACATTCATAACTCAGTGGGAATTTATTGCCTAACAGCGCCTTTTCACACGACCTGTAAATATTTCTGCCACCATTAGAGGGGGGGGGGGGGGGGAGGCATGCTGTACTTTGAAAACTACGAAAAACTACTTGACATCAAATGCAACAACGTTGAAAAACAATCTGCATCTTTGCGTTGTGTTGTGTTTAGTGTCGCATAAGCATCTAAGGCTATCATGCGCCAAACACAAGGTATTGAAAATTCTTTTGTGCGGGATTTTATAAAAAGTGTAAAACAATGATGGTTTAAAGCGCCGAAAAAGTTTTGTGAGGCCTAACGTACCGAAGCTACAAAAGGGTACACATGGCACTATAACATCGCACACCGCAAGGGCGTTTTTGTATTTCGGCTTCATCGAAATGCGGCCGCCACGAACGATATCGAACCCGCGACCTTGAGATCAGCAGCCGAACGCCAAAGCCAGTGAGCCACCGTGGCAGGGTGTTTTCGCATTTAAAAAAGATCTTTTTTTTCTGCCATACACACTCCGAGTAAGTGAATTCGTTTACCAAGTGCCCCCCTCCCCATCCATTCGTTCTTGATGAGGGTAATCAGCGGAGAGTTCAATTATGAAATTTTCTACCGTAATATGGAAGCAAAATTTGCGGAGATAATTACAGCTTACTGCATATCAATGTAATGCTCTTGACATTAACAAATTAATTCCACTTCGCCGTTGCGGTTGCCATCACAACGGAAGGAAACTTTTCGTTGCCGCAGGGAGCCTGTTACCAATCCTTTACAGCAATACCATAAGGAAATCGCCGCCCGCGCCGAAATTTCTTCGGGTTATGAAGGACATAAAATCCGTGGAGCCCAGGTCTGAACTGCAGGGTGAATGGTAAACCTCCATGGTGCGCGTTCCAAGATATCAACTTGTGATTTCCGAGCCACGTAATCTGGCGAATTGTGAATTATTCTATTTTTGTCGTCGACGTTATCAAAACCGTGTGGCCATATGATTAACAAGAGCTTCAGTGAACAAGCTGAGAGACTAAGGGAAGCAGGTACAAAAAACGCTGGAGATGCCTTTTAAGTTGTCGCATGTTTCTGTGCGGCATCACTCCGCCTTATCATAAAAAATACGGTACGAAAAAACAAAACGGAAAGGTTAAATTATATCTTTAAAGAGGAGGCCGCCGCGGTTGCTCAGTGGTTATGGCGCCCGGCAGCTGACCCGAAAGACGCGGGTTCGATACCGGCCGTGGCGGTCGAATTTCGATGGAAGCGAAATCCTAGAGGTCCGTGTACGATGCGATGTCAGTGACCGTTAAAGAACCCCACGTGATCGAAATTTCCGGAGTCCTTCACTACGGCGTCCCTCATCGCCTGAGTCGCTATGAGACGTTAAACCCCCATAAGCCATAAGCCTTTGATGACGAGGAAACTTATGCGAGCACAGACTTTGAAAAACGATGCTGCTAACCAGTGCTAAAGCGTTGCCGGACCTGATAACTCAGTCGCCCATATCGCCTCACTGCAGTGCAGTGACACGCGAGAAATCCTGGAACTGAGTGCCCAAGTTCCAGTTTACGAGAAATAATTGCCGAACGAATACATACAAAGATTTCTCGTAATACGCGGCTAATTTTTATCGACTGAAGGCTAAGCTAACTGGGCTCCCAGCCGCCGCAGTTGACTTGCAAGGAGGCATGAAAATGGTGGGATCACACGCACGCACGCACGCACGCACGCACGCACGCACGCGCGCGCGCGCGCACACACACACACACACACACACACACACACACACACGCACACACGCGCGCGCGCGCGCACGCGCGCACGCACGCACGCGGGTAAAAAAAAGCCGGTAAAGAGAAAGGCTAATTCAAGGTGTTGCGGGTATTAAAAAGGGCAGTCCACCATGCAGGCAGTCGCAGACGCCTTAAACACGAATTGCGTGTGTTTCTTCGGTAGTGCTTGGGTGAGCGGTGCCGTTCGCTTCAGCCGCCCAAATTTGTTTCAACGCTCGACAGTGTGCGCGTGGCTCGTGTGTACTCGCCTGGAAATGCCCGCGCTTGGAAGACGCGATTGACTCCATGTAGCATCGCAGCGCAGCCGCACGTCTGATCCGGTGTCTCGGCAGTCGGCTGCGGGAGGTAACTTCTGCAGCAAGATCGTGCTTGCAGAGGGATGGAGACCTTGGAGATCTTTTCCCGAGGGCCTTCTGCACCGCTTTGCCATTGAGAGCCGTGCTTGACGAGTGAAGAAATGCTCGCCACTACACGTACGGCAGAGGACGCCGACGCTCATCCAGAGCAGCCGCCGCCGGCTACGCAGCAGCAGGGCACGCTGCAGTGGCTCCGCAATGACGACGCCTTGCCTTTATAAGCATATCCATTTTCCTCAGGTTGGTGCTTTGCGGACGGACCTACGTATATTAAAAAAAAGAAAAGAATTAGAAACAACATTTTTTTTCATTTTATTTGCACTACAATTTTGTGCGATTTTTTTGTTGAAAAATAAATGGCGAACGATGCTCTTCTCCTTCAAATGGTTCACCTCATAAGTAGCACAATTCCTAAATATTCACGCTGGTTGTAAGGTATCGGTAGTGCACGCGGGGTCATTGGGGCCGGTCGTTCTGTCTCAGCACCCCGCCGCTGCCGTCTTAGTGGACCCCCCCCCCCCCCCCCCCTCCGCGACGGGACGGGACGGAGGGGTGCCCTCGAAGCGAAGAATGACATTTCTTGGAACGATGCGCGTGCGCGCGCGCGCAGGCGCCGGGCCGCTCGGGCGTCCATCGCCCTTTGGGGCTGATTCGCGTCGGCTAGGCAAAGGAGCGGTGGCAGCTTGGGGCTGAAGAGCCGCCACACGACGACAACCCCCCCCCCCCCCTTGTCTTAATCCCCTCGTCTCAACAGACACCAGCCGAGACACAAGCTCGCGACGAACGTCTCGTTCGAAAAGTCTGCAGAATTCCTGAGGATTAAGCACTGCCGGACGGAACGGCGTCAGGGCGCCGTTGACGAGGGGGGCAGTAGAGATGAGGAATAGCCGGCGACAGCGCGTCTAGCCGCGAGCGGCGAAGGCCCGAGTTGGGTGACGCTACGGGTACCAGAGAGCCGCCGACTAAACAGCCTTGGGAAGGCTAAGTCGCCTTCGAATGCGTTCTGCAGAAAATCCGGCCTCCTTATCGTCATCTTTTTCAGCGAAAAATGACCGCAGAAGCAACTCAGGTGGGCCACATTGGTCACCACCTTGTGGCGTCATGAGAACCTGCCCGCCGGATTCTGAGAAAACTGACCACCGTGGCAGGTGGCAGTTAATGAAAGGTCGAGAAAGGCATCTTGGCAAGACCAACTCTGGTCTTCAATTTCAACCGATGGCAGCACCTTCCACCGCAGGACATTAGCGCATCGTTTAGCCGCGGCATCAGTGCGCCAGGATTGGAATGAGAACTGCCAGAGATCAGTGAATGTATGGAGAATGACCCATTACGCATTTATGAGCGTTAACACATTAACGCTATCGCTTCGCTACCTTAAAGAGTAGCTCTTGCGTCCTCTGTAATTGTATTGTCTTTGTCTTCTCCACAACCGAGCGCGTTGTTCGATGACAGTCGCGACTAGCTTCGGCTTTCTGTCCGGTCATGAGATCTGGTGGCGCCACCCCCTCCGCCATCGTCATCGCCGCTCAACCCACAAATGGGCTGGTAGCAGTTTCGCCGAAAAATGCTGCGACAACAGGCGTCTTCTGTCTTCTGAGTCAAATAGAAAAATAAAGGAGCACGCTTCAGCTTCGCCATTAAGCGGAACACGGCAGCGTGTTGCAGCGCTGCCAGGAAGTCCACTAAACCCCATCACACGCTCGGCGCGACGCCTTACCCGTTGGCCAATTCGCTTGGAGTGTCTAGAAGGCCCCTTAAAACAGCCCATTCGCCACCCGAGGAGATCCCGAACCAGATGCAGTGACGCCCCTTCCTGAATTGGCCGTTGTGTATCTCCGTTGGGATTGTGAATTTAGAGGAAAAGAAAGGCACAGTAACTGCCTCACACATAGATGGACGCCTCAACCACGCCCTAAGAGAAGGGAGGAAGTTTGGAGTGAGAGAGAAAAAAAACTGAAATAGAGGCAGTAATAGAGATCTGCTTGTCCGTTGGCTTCGCATTCCTTCACCACAACAGCGCACAAACGCGTACGTCACATGCGTCACATGCGCTTGGGCGCCACGGGTTCCATGACATCGCAATTGTTGACATCCGTACAAATATGACGCACACAGGTCTGGTCGCCGCTGCCTGCCCGTCTGAAGCCCCTATGGGTCGCGAAGGGTTGCACCCAGGCTGCCGCCCGCTGGGACGGAACAGTCGTGTTATCACAGGGCTCCGCGCTCGAACCAGTTCACGTCTTCTAAGATTACCTGCCGGTGCTGCAAATTCAAATCCACAACCCCTGTGCGAGTTTAGACCAGGTTAAAGAACCCGTGGTCACCGAAATTACCGAAGCCCTCCACTACGGCGTCCCAACAGCGTGTAGGAACGTAGAACGCCATAAAACCAAACTCAATCAGAACACGGCCACAATACCGCCTGCCGTACCTGAGCGCAAGTTATTCGTATTTATTTTAATTTCTGCAACGCGGCAGCCACTTTAAAATATTGGCAGTGGTTTAGCTCTGGTTAAACCTTCAGTATTGCGAAAGCAACGAGGAGATAGAGAGAGGCGATATAGAGCGCGCGGCAGTGGCGGCGGTCCCGGCACGCTTGCTGTGCGCCGCTACTGCGAATGCTCAACTGGCGAGCCCGGCGGCGGCACTCCTGAGCATGACCGGGCTAGAGGGGTGACGCGCGAGTCTCTCGCGCGTCACCCCTCTAGCCCGGCCATGTCCTGAGTCACCCGCGCAGCGACGGCGGCGGCGCGCCAGCTGTGCGCCTTGTGATGTCGCTGCTCCTCGCGCATGCGCAGTATGGCCTTTCTTCAGCTCCTCGAAATGGCTCGGCGACTCGTGTAGTGTTGCTTTCGAAGCAAAACTTTATTGAGTAGAACGCGATTGTTATCGGGTGCCGTTTCAAAGTTCGCATACTCATAATTACTCATGTACGCATCAGTGCACAAAGACACTTTACGAAGTCACAGACCACAACGCATTCACTAAGTTCATTTTTAAGAGCGTTCGCTCGTCTACATCGCGCTTCTCGATTTCTTGAATTCTGCTACCACCTCCCTTCGGTGTGAAATATTGTGTCCGAGGAATTTAAGAGGACGGCACCCATAGCAAATGAACATAGTAACCCAATTGGTGATTTATTGGTGACGTCATTCGAATATCCGATTGGTGACGTCACTTGTTTTGTGGCGTCATAATTAACTTGTCACGACTATGTTAAATCACTTTACACTCAGTAATTAATGAGGGATCATAAAACGAATTAGATACTTGAATCCTCTACATGAGTAGAACATGTTAGACACCAAACTTGAGTAATAAGTTAATATTTTGTTATGGTTGTGCTTATATTTACTAGCTTATAATTCACCAACCGATAACGTCGTGATCTAACTAATGGATATTCGAAACGCGTGCTCAACGAGTAGGACGTGTTAGACGCTAGTATTGTCTAATTAGGTTAATATTTACTTATGGTTCGGCTTAACATGACGGCCATGCTGTCAGCGCTCGGCAGCTCACAATTGCATACCCCATGCCGATCGGGCACCTATCGCCTTGGGGTAAGGGAAAGTAGCCCTCCAATGATTCGAAAAACTTTTTCGGCCCAAATTGGCCGAAGTCCTTAACACAACGATCTGCATCTGTGTCATACTTACGCCACATGAGTATCAGTCGAGGTGGCCAGCTAACAAATGCTCTTTATTGCTGAACATACAATGCTTTTATAGCCGAAGGGATGTGGCAACCAATGCGCATATCTAATCTAGGCGAGCACGTTGAATCGCCGCACTAGGCATGGCACGTGCGTCATTCTCGATACAACATGTAAGGAATAAAATGAAGTCCGTGTCACTTCAAGGGGTTTTTTTTCAAATGCGACAATGAATGATAAATTTCGCGGGTGAAGCGTAAAATTTATGTTCACAGCCCGAGGTTCTTTAAGGTGAACGGAAGCTGCAGCGCACTGTAGTTCTTGAGCACTCCGGTAAGCAAAGACACGCTGTACTCATGTATCATAGATGTGGATGCCTTGAAATATTTAGGATTCTATTCATATCTGCCTTTATTAGTTTGCAGGGTCTTTTGTTTTACATAGGCAGGAAGCGGCGTTTGCCTGCGGCTGCTCTCTGCGAATAGTACCGTCTATATGTGCTATAAGTGTGTACGGGCACTGGCCGCTGAAAACACCAGCATGGTAAAATCGAGAATTATGCAGCCGCTAGTGAAATGAAATAATGTTTGCCCTTGGGGCCAGGCATGGGTTGTAGCGCCGTGTGGTAGGGACTTAAAATAGAGTCGAAACCACTTTCTTCTTGCGATTACACGGCGGCTGTAACAGAAAACATGAAATGAAATACGTCTTTTGTACATAGTTGAAAGGCGCTTAGGTGCGGCGGCGATCCTACTGCCAAAGAATGCAATTCATGTCGGCCGATTATTCTGTACCTCGAAAACACCACCGCTATGAATGCCTCTGATCAACGCACGCGGCGGTCCAATGTAAACCAGCAAGGTGGTGGCGCTCTGCCTTTTTCTCCGACTTTTTCTCCGACCGCCGCGCATGCCAGTTACGACAATCCCATCATACCATTGATCTGGTACTAAGAGTCGCAATAATATAAGGCAATATTTACTCGATATTGCCCTTCAATTGTACAATTTGTTCACGTTAGTAGTTAAGTGAGTGCATCGTTAAGCGAAAACAACAGAAAAATACTCACCTCAGGAGATACGTTTGGTAACGATCGAGCTGACCAAGCGACTGATGTTTTTAGGTGCTTAGAGCCAACTTTAACTTCAAATTTGTTTTGAGCCTAAAGTCAAAACAAGCATAATCGTTTGCACCTCGTGACGCAAGTGACGTTTGAAACATGTTCAGAATCTCTATTTCGCTAGCGGAAGCCCGTAGATATATGCATACTTGCATGCGCTGCTTACATAATACATGCGTGGATACCTACACGTAGCCAAGCATTTTTTCTCACTAAGCTTTGCAGTGCCACCTTCTGGTGGGATGAGCGCTTATGCCGACCGCGTCGGAGTTCTCTGCCTTTCGAGTTCGTTATTACGTCACCGCTAAATTACTGCACACGCACACAGACGACGATGATACAAGGGAAGGTGCGCGACAAAGGCAAATATGAGCCTCCCTATGAGTTGGCTCGGTAACAGCGGTGCCTGCAAGGTGGGTAGATTGGCAGTCGATAGTTCGCCCCAAACTCTACTCGGATGAGCTTCGATGCCGGCAATGACGTAGGCGCGAATGTGCACGTGAGCGCGTGCGTCCACGAAAAAAAAATGGCTGAGGCTTAGCTAAGGTTAAGCCTAGTCAGATGCGAAGCATATTGATGGCTAGGCTTGGGAATACATGGCTTTCCTTGGTTGACCTTCATCCCGCTCTTCATCGGTCTCTGTGGCACGCTGAAGCTTTCGCTTCTCGTTCAAATCAGCCCTGCTTCTAGGCGGCATCCCAACACCTGGCCGCCTCGTAAGTGCCCGGAGAGCGAGGCAAGCTCAGCTTTATACCGCTGCTGTAGCGTCACGTGGTCAGCTGCAGCGCCTCTGATGTGGAGCCTCCACCGCCGCGGCCGACCGCGCGAGCCGGCAGCCCATCTCTCCTCTGCTGTGACGTCATGTTGTCACGTGGTCAGCCGCCGCGCTTCTGATGTGGAGCCTCCACCGCCGCGGCCGACCGCGCGAGCCGGCAGCCCATCTCTCCTCTGCTGTGACGTCATGTTGTCACGTGGTCAGCCGCCGCGCTTCTGATGTGGAGCCTCCACCGCCGCGGCCGACCGCGCGAGCCGGCAGCCCATCTCTCCTCTGCTGTGACGTCATGCTGTCACGTGGTGTCCCGTGGTCACGCTAAAGGTCAATGGTAGCTCCACCGCCGCGCTCGACGGGCTGTAGTGTAGCTCTAGTAATATGCTTCGCATAAAATACTTTGGGATACCTGTCTACGAAGCAGATGGGAAGCGGTGGTCGACAAAGCGATCCTGAAATACGATCCCGTAAAAGAACGTCCGCCGAGGCGCTCCGGTGTGAGTACAGTGATAACTCCTTCTATTCCCAGTGTTTCGTTCGCAACCAAATTGTGCAGCTACAATCACCTCGTACCACTCATCGAGAACCGTGAATCACTTCAGTCCACTTCACCCAGGCACAAGAGAGAAGCGAACCAATCGGGAGTTTGAACGTCAATTTTTAATGCGAAAGCGTTACTAGTCTATGTTCGTGGGCTCGTGTTTCCAAAGCGTGTCATCAAAACGTGTCGGCAGTAACTGTAGAAACTCTGAAGAGATAAATTCAAACGAGTGGCTTTATTCTAAAGAGGATGATGCGCGCTTGGTACGAAAAACAAGAATTTTTGAAATCAGATGAATGGTTCATAAATTACAGCCGAAAATATCCAAAAAGTAGATGGAGTTAGGCCAGCTTGTGGCGCCAAATTTGAACACGCGGAAGTGTGAGAGCATGTGCCCGGATGTGTGAGCGTAGCCAAACCCTAGCGCCAAATATGAAAGCCCGAAATTACAGAACCTAAGAATAGAAATCAAACAAGCGACGGATTACGGGTGGAGTAAGATGATTTAAGAGTTAACGGAAGTGAGATAAGGAGAATTATGATAGATTAAAAGTGAAGTAAGATGAAGTAAGGGTGATTTAGGGCGAATTAAAAAGAATTAGGGATGAAGTAAGGGGAATTAAAATCTGATAGATCGGTGGCAAAGAGAAGCAACGAGAGGCAAAGAGGGGCGACTAATGCCGAGCAAGCTCCAATGCTTTCGCAATACTCCAAAGCTGCTTACCGCAGTGATCTCGAATGCTTTTTGTAACCCGTTCCAATTTGTGTGGCTGTACTTCGATTGGCGTTCAAGGATGGTGCGAATTGCAGCGTTAACTCTGCGCTTAACATACTCGGTGGTCACTGTCATTAGAGAGCGGCAGAGTTAGGCTTGTACTATCATCAAGAACAAAGCAACCTGGGGCTTCTCACTATCGCAATATGAAATTACAAATTTTCCTAAAGATGATGACGTTGCCCTATTCTTTCCTGATAAAAGGCGAGGTCTGGAGGCTTTGCGTGTAACTGAACATTTTTTTCAGCTCAGGTGCGTCTCTTAACCTTCATAAATGAAAGGGGTTCTGAGTAGGTAACTGGGGAAGAAAACCAAGATATTTTTGACGGCATCAGATGGGGCTCCAAAGCTTTAGAGTTTTTTTGGGATTCACTTGCATCAGCATCGTAATATTGCGTCTCAGTGGGATTCTCAGATCTCGTTAGTTAGCCGACAAACGCAGGTTTGATTGGACAGGGATTTGTCTCTATTCGCACGAGCACATGTTTGCAATATCTTTATGGTTTCCAAGCTTACATATTTCATGCAGGTGTTGCATTGTCCAAAAAAAAGTACAGGCAATTCATAGAATTTTTTCGACTTTTGTGTGGAGCTCTCAACGGGAATCTATGCGTTGAGACAAGTAGTTTCTCCCTCTGGATGCTGCTGGAGGTGGTGTTCAGCATTTGCTTCTTCGTCAACTTCTTGCAAGGTTTTTCTTGCTGCACTTGCTGCGTGTCTGGTGGCAGCATCCAGATCACAGTTCCTTGGCAGCGCACTGCTTCGTGCAGATTTGGCAGTAGCACCCATGCGTAAAGACAATAACTATGATGCAATTCGCAGTCAAGCGCGAAGTGGTCGCCTCGTTTGGACGACAGCTCCATCTGCCCCGTTATTTTCAAGATTCTGCGGACTTCTACAGCATAAAATCGGAAAAGAGCCAGTTTTTTCTCTTCTGCTCAATGTGTCGCCGGTTTGGTTTGGCGCAGATTTGTGGAACGGAGTTCGATAATCAGTCGCTAATAAAAGTGATTATGTCTCAAGGCTGCACACGAGACACAAGAAGACTACATGAGAGACTTCTTGATTGCCAATGGAGTGAAAATTGCTTTTTCCCGGCGGGAAGAATTTACCGCGTATAGGGTGGGGTGGGGGTGGCTGAATCAGATCCAAAATTAAAAGAAATTTTTGTGATAGACCAGTAATTAAAAAGGAGCACACGGCTTTGAGTACGTCACAAGAACAAGACAAGGGCTGATAAGGGGGCATTAAGCTTATACACAACAATAATGTAAAACATAAGCACCGTAGTTGTTTTAATTAAAAAAAAATCTCACAGGAGCAGGGTATTTTCCTGTCACTATGCTGAGATGACAGCCCCTTAACCAAGAAAGCACCCCAAGTGATGACAATTACGCCGTGTCTTCAAAAGAAATTCAGAACAAGCAGAGAGCGGCGAATCACCACACTGAAAGAGGAAATGGAAAAAGGAGAAAAGACTGAAGGTTACGCAGCAAGTAGCTACTCAAATGGAGCGTTGGCCTTCATATTTGCAGATAAACTTTTAATTTAGGAATACAAAAGGAGAGCGCCAAGGATGAGACATGATGTAGGCTTAGTTGGGCGAGCTGAGCTGCCATGTGTTGTTGATAATTAGGCGGGAAAGTCAGCTTAGATTAAGGCTAACCGCAGCATTAGCCCGGACCTCGGATACATTGCCATAGAGAGTAAGATGGAGACATTAGAGCAGTTGAGAAATGCGTTAGCCAGCATTTCAGCAGGACCATTTTAGAAACTTCCGTACGTTGATACTCTAAATCAAAGAACTCAGCGCACATCTACGGTGTTGGAAGCAGGGTTCGGGCGTGGCAGGGCTCATCCTGCGCTCAGGTCGTTGACCATCCAGCCATGGCTGCCGTCATGAGAAGGAGGTTGATGATCTAGGGGTAACCGGTTTATGTACAGTCCCCGTAAAAAGTATACAGCACAAGGGGTTTGCTTCTAAACAGTTTAGCGCGGCTCCTCAGGACAGCTAGCAGTCCAAAGCTTCTCAGGATTGAGGACTCGAATGCATTTATGGTTCGACAGATTACGGTCGCTTAGGATGCATAACTGGGCACGCTGCAGGCCCCGTAAGCAAACACCTTGGGCGGTATATTTTTGATGGGGGCTGTACATCATGTACATAAGTTTTGCTTACGAGAAGGACCTACAAGTTCCCGCAACTTTCAATGAAGTCTTAAAGAGTGGCCATCTTGACAGTCCGCATAGGGAGGCGTTGCTTGTTGATGAGAGGGTATTTAGTAAAATACAGAGTGGCTTAGAATCACACGTACTCACACCTGTGCACATATCGTCCCTTAAGAAAAAATCTAATGACTTTCTTTAGAATGTCTAGTGACTTTTGACATTAGGATCTTATGCCTTTCTCACGACTTTCTGGTGATTTTCGTAATGAATTCCTAATGGCTTTCAAAAACGAATTGGCCACCGTGGTTCTAGTGTGTTCTTAATGTATGCTCTTCTGATGATTTGTTCGTGACTATCTCATGTATTACCTGCCGTTTCAAAACCCGATCCAATTATGGAGATCAGTAATGCAAAATAACAGGCAAAACAAAAAAGTAGAGAAAAAACAAAAAAGAAAAAAGAAGAAAAACTGCACGCGGATTCGAACCGCCAACCTTAGACACCCTGTTTTACCACGCTAACCACTACACCACGCCACTTTTTTTTTCCTTTATTGCATTTTCACAACGGGTACAAAAGAAGTAAAACATGTCAGTGTGTACCCTGTTCCTCTTCTCCAAGATACGGTATGTCATTAATGTGTTGAGCGCCTCGCGGATCAATAGTCAAAGGATCCATCGGGTTTTTTTTGTATTTATTTGGGCGTCAACATGGGAAAGAACTAGTCGAACAAACTTATTGTTGCCCGTGTAGAGAGGAGGTCTCGGTCTTGTTCATTTATTTGTGCGACAAATCGTGTCCCGCTTTATGTTTCTTCGCGACCAGAACGATATTTTTCTTCGCACAGTTATGCAAGTTCGTTTATGTCGATTGCTACCAAGAGTTGTAGTATGCTCTGTTGAAAACATGCGTGGTACCGTGAGAGGTTATCTGCGTGAAGTTGTGCTTGCGTACAGAATGTTACAAGTGCGATTTGCAATGCAGTACCTCTCCAATGTCACTAGAAAAAATCTGTATAAAGATTTAATTGAATCAATGCTAAATATGTTGGATGATTAAATGTGTTGGATGACTTGGTTGAACTGAAAAAAATTTAACCTTCCGTGTCAGTGCAAGTGTTGCACTACACCACGCGACCAGACGTTAACTAGTCAACTTATGTGGCGTGATATGTGCAGCCACAGTTGTTTCCTGTTCTTTCCATTGCGTGTAAAAGTAGCAGAAGCATCTTACATGCACGCACGGGAAAACAACGTTGTTCAGAAGGTCCTTTCAGGCCTCTTGGGGGTACCAACGTATTCCGAGCCTTGACATACAGCGCATTGGCCGTATCAAACCGCTTGGGAAACTACAAGTCTCAGAACGACAGCTGCCCGTTTTACTGTCTTAGCGCTCCTAATCCTTGGTACAGACCACAGCGTTGTGCAAAACTGCACTCCGGGGCATAAATTACTAGAATAATGCGCTAGGTAGCTTCAAAACCTGCGAGCATGGTAGCGACACACATCTTTCTAATCCATCCAAACGTTTGAATAATATAAACACACATGATGAGGTGACTGAAGATTGAGAGACTGCGCTGTCTTCTTTTTTATCTTGTGCACTGGTACATCGCATGCTTGTCACGGGTTTTTTTTCTTGTTGCGTTCCTTTCTGCACTGTTCGGAGTTATACCCCTGTCAAGCGCGCAAAATAAAGTGCACTTACGGGGAGTGCACTTCAGCCTCCCGAGTGCACTTTACTCTGCGCGGTGCTAAACGGGAAAGCAGAGTGCGTTCGCAGATACGAAAATGGCGGCTGGATGAAAACAAATTTTGCAACATGGTGATATGTAAGCATAACCTTCTGAGTTATGGCTGTTTAGAGCAATAGAATACATAAAAATGAACATATAACTAAATTTTTGGCCACGACCACACTAAATTTGTTTTATGATAATAGTGTAGCAAGTCAAGACAAGTTTCCAGCACATCCAGAATCCAGACAACATGGCGGACGGTGGTGATCCTGCGTCCGGTCCTGCTGAATGGAGAAAAGCTTTAGTGGCCTATCTGAGTGGAAGAGCCCGGCGCCAGCGTGTAGACCATCACTTTCAGGAGTCCCTGAAAGCTGCCGAATCTGTTGCGAGAAACATAGAGGACCAGTTGTTGGCGAACAGCTTCACCATCATGGCAGTGATGGCGGACTACCTCCCTCCGGAACGTTCCGATACCTAGTGGAGTCTTGCCGTCCTGTCTTCGAACGCCAGACCACCGACATGATGAAGCCCATCTCTGTCGAGAAGCGCGTCGCAGTGGGGCTTTACCGCCTGTGTTCGAGCGCGGAAGACAGAACAATCGCCCATCTATTTGGGATTGGTCGCTCCACTGTGAACGTACTTCACAAAGAGTTCTGTGTCGCCGTGATCGACCTGCTAGAACGCCAGTGGCTTCGAATGGTGCGTCCTAGTGAAATGGTCGCCCATATGCGGGAATTTTTCGCCCACACTGGCTTCCCTCAAGCCATCGGCGCCCTTGATATCTGCCATTTCCCGGTTTCGCCGCCCAAAGACCAGGCCACTGACTACTATAACTACAAAGGCTGGTAGGTTTCTTTCCTTTCCCCGCGAAAATTTTTTTTGCATCCGTCAAAAAGAGGTTTCTTCTCCATATTAAGTTTTTAGGTAACCGATGGGTTAGTTCGCAATGAAGAACATGCCGTTTTTCTCTCGTCATTTCGAGATTCGGAGACAGGTCTATCATGACTTATTACTGTAAAAAAAGAAAAATAAGTGGTGCTTTTATTTGCATGCACTCCTTCTGATGGTTTTTTTCTCCGAACTGGGGCAAGCATTTCCTCTCATGGTGCATGCATTTATACAACAGATTTGAAAACCTTTCTACATTGAGTGCATTGTTGACATACCTTTTGTTCACTGCATTTAATTGCCAATAAGTGCTTCTATTTAATTTGTGCTGTATAGCTTTAGACTCTACTCAGCTGCATTTTCTTCAATGTTGGTACCGCTTCTGCCATTGAAGCTCAGTGGGACTGTTGTTACCAGCTGATTCATCTTAATACAGCGCGATACACAGGACGAGAGAAAGAAACAAGAGACGACACGAGCGCAATCTAACAACTGAGTTTTATTTCTAGAAGGGTTACTTATATACGCACCAAACACAACGATAAAACACAAACACATCGCGATAGCCCTCACAAACCCGTACGCGCATGTAGCGGACTGCAAAAACCTCTTGTTTCTCTTGTTTCTTGTCTCTTGTTTCTTTCTCTCGTCCTGTGTATCGCGCTGTATTAAGATGAATCCGTTCCAACTTGCCCAGTTTTCTGTTCTAGTTACCAGCTGCTTTGGGTGATACATTGTCATTGACCACACGTACCTCATTTGCTTCTTTTGCAGGCACAGTATCATACTACTTGCAGTGGTGGACCATCGATACAGATTCCGATACCTCAATGTGGGCTGCCCTGGCAGGTGTCATGATGCCAGTGTGTACAGAAGATCGAAACTGCACCGACTGGTTGAGGGCGACGCTTTCCGCTCTCCTGTGGCATCCGTAGAGGGCACAGACATACCACCAATAATTTTATGTGACCAGGCATTTCCCTTAACATCCAACTTGCAGAAACCGTTCGCAAATGCTTCAAGCGGATCCCGAGAAGCCGCATACAATTACAACTTGTCGAAGACAAGAATAGTTGTAGAAAATGCCTTCGGTCGTCTCAAGGCACGGTTCCGTTATGTGATGAAGAGGATGGAGTGTCGTGTGACAAAAGCCAAAACGAGTATCCGTGCTGCTTGTGTGCTTCACAATATATGTGAAGAGTTCAGCGACAGTGTGGAACCACACTGGGAGCAAGAACAACATGCACTTGACAACGTGTACGGACAACCGTCCCATAGCACTGAAGTGTGCAGTGGGAGAGGACATGAAGTTCGAGGCGCCCTAGCAGACTACTTCTTCAAGAACCAGCACACACCGTGACATGCGGCGGGAAGGATTTTGAAGAGCGTTTTCGGCGAACCTTCGTGAGCCAAACACGTGCGGCAGAACGCTGGCGGAAAATGCACGAGCGTGTACAACAGCACAGCGAACGCTCAGTGGCTTATTTTCACGCCAAGGTGCGATTGTGCAGGGAGGCGAACTTGGACTTCTGGGACACTCGTGAACAGGTGATCACAGGACTACGCTCGAAACAACTCAGCACGATGTTGCTCGGAAAAAGTCATGAAGACGACGATGATATCCTGCACGACATACAAGAATTCGAGAGGATTGAGCGTGAGAGGCAAGAGTTTTTCGGTTCAGAGCGTGAGCGTAGACCCATGAGCGACGAAGCACGTGCTCAGAACGCTAGTGCGTTGCATGAAATCAGTCGACGAGGGAAGTACCAAGGATCGGAGGCCCCCTCTGTCAAATGAAAAAGGAGAGCGAAAGTGCTTAACTGTAGCCAGTTCGGTCATATGGCGAGAGACTGTCCGCAACCAAAGCGACCAATGAAGTGTTTTCGCTGCAATGGAACGGATCACACACAGCTTCACTGCAAGGAAGTATCGCAGCGAAATGAAGCAAATGCGGTGAGTGAGCCAATATGGCAGGCCAGGAGCGCAAGTGTACTACTGAAAGAAGTTACACTAAATGGAAGGTTCACCCTCATTGGACTCATTGACACAGGCAGCTCTATAGCTGTCTCCTGCGTGCATCTGCAGCAGCACGATGTTGCTCAGAAATTGTCCCTGAGGCAACGGCCCTGTACGGTTTCGGAAGTAGCTCTGTGCCCGCGACAAAGAGCATTGGAAAATGCAAGGCGGATTTAGTCATCGACGGCGTTTTGGCAAGGGACATACCCATACTTGTAGTCCCAGATGGAGCCCAGTCCGTGGATCTGTTAGTCGGAAGGACATTCACTGAATTGCCTTATGTCACATATGCAAGAATAGGAGGTTGTTTGAGATTTTGGCACCGCGATGACTGTCCGTTCACCCACCTGGAGCCCGATGAAGTCCACCAAAGACTTTGGCTGAAGGCTAGGGAGGAGTCTATTTTACAGAAAGACACTGTGAACTGGATTACACTGACTGCTGAGCAAAGGCTCACAACCCCCGTGCTGTACAGGCATTGTGGACAAGATGTTCTACTTGACATGAAGCTGGGCGAAGTCACGGTCCCCATGCAGCCTATAGGTGATGGTGAAGCTGTCATACTGAAAGGTCAGCCACTTGGGAGAGCAACACCGGTCGAGGTACTGGAAGTTTTTGCTGGAGGCCCGAGCGTGGATTACGCAGAGAAGGGAAATAGCACGAGCAAGGAAGTGTGCATGCTTCCTGAGCGACAGCCGATCCGGCGTGGTGAGGTGCGCGTGGGACCCTCTGTGACGGAGTCACAGCATTCAGAACTGGTGGATGTTTTGAACGAATTCCGACAATGTTTCGCAATGAATGCGGCAGAATTGGGTTGCACGACGGCGTTGGAGATGGACATTGTTGAGGTCCCGGGTAGCACCCCTGTTGCATTGCGACCACATTGAACAAACGCCGAAGGGCGAGAAACAATTAGAAAAATCGTTAAAGAGTGGAAGGACCTTGGTCTGGTGACCGAGACAAACTCTGATTATGCAAGCCCTGTGCTTGTTGCAGACAAGAAGAACGGTGAGAAGCGCTTGGTTGTTGACTATCGCAGACTGAATGCTCAGACTGTGAAGGAGAAGTATCCCCTTCCAAACATTGATGATCAATTCGAAGGTCTTGCAGGAGCAACCTTCTACAGCGTCCTAGACCTGGCTCTGGGCTACCTGCAAGTACCCCTGACAGAAGCGCCAAGAAAACGGCGTTCATCACTCCAATTTGAACGAATAATTTTCGGCCTTACAAATGCGCCTGCAGTGTTCCAACGGCTTATGAACCGAGTACTTGGACCACTAAGGGGCGGAATCGTAAAGTGTTATTTGGATGACGTGCTTATACCAGCAAAAGATTGGAACGAGATGATCCTCCGGTTACGCAAGTCCTTCAGGCATTTAGTGATGCAGGGTTGACGCTGCGACTGAGCAAGTGTTCATTTGCAAATGACAGTGTGGACTTCCTGGGGTTCCGTCTGGTGGGAGGACAGGTACAGCCAGGTGAAGCCAAAACAAAGGCTATTGCCGAGTTCGCAACCCCGAGGGACGTGCACGATGTAAGACGCTTCCTTGGATTGAGCGGGTTGTTTAGGAAATTCATCCACAAGTATGCCCTGGTTGCCGAACCACGCACAAGACTAACCAAGAAGGAAGTAGCGTTCGAGTGGACAGGAGAACAAGAAAGCAGTTTCCAGGAGCTTAAGAGGAAGCTCACATCAAAGCCAGTGTTGCTGTTGTTTGATCCTGGGGCAGAAACAGAACTGCACACCGGTGCCAGTTCTGAAGAACTAGCAGGGATGTTGCTACAACGAAAGGGAAGCAACTGGCATCTCGTTTACTGTGTAAGCAAGAAAACAACTGAAGCGGAGAGCAAATACCATTCCACGAGATTGGAACTGATGGCCATTGTGTGGTATGTGGATCGACTCCGTTTCCTACTCTTGGGCATTCATTTTACAGTTGTTACAGACTGTCAGGCGCTGGTTTATTTGAATGCACAGCGCATACAAAATCTCAGATTGCTCGCTGGTATGACCTCATCCAGGAATTTGACTACGCAATCAAACATCGGCCGGGTACACAGATGCAGCATGTTGACTCGTTGAGTCGAGAACCAGTGGAGTGTCCGCGTGATACTATGGATGACTTTTTGGAGAAACGCTTGGAGGTGTACCTAACCTGTAGTCTAGAAGACCAGATAGTTGCCACGCAAAGAGGAGATGAAGAGCTGCGACAGCTTATACAAATACTGGAGCAGCCGGTACACGACCGTTCAAGAGAAGACAAGAACAGAACAAAGGACTATCTACTCAAAGACGGCCGACTTATGCGGATCATCAACTATGACAAGGAAAAAGTAGTGAAGTTTGTGTTACCAAAATATATGAGGAAGGCAGTTGTGGTGCGATGCCGTGACCTGCTTGGTCATTTCTCAGTGGACAGAACAGTGGCAAAGATCCAGGAGACTTTTTGGTTTCCTCGGATGCGCAGCTACATGCGAAAACACATTGCACAGTGTTTTCAGTGCATCTTCAACAAGGTCCCTGGTGGGAAGAAAGAGGGGCTTCTCAACCCTATTCCACCCGGCAATCGTTCTTTTGAGACGGTGCACTTGGACCACATGGGTCTGTTCGTTCTAAGCAAGAGACGGAACCAACACCTTCTAGTAATCGTTGACAACTTGACGAAGTTTGTGCGCCTTTTTCCCACTCGCGATACATCTACCAAGTATGTACTTCAATCAGTGGAAGAATTAATCCTCGAGAGGGGTCTACCTCAGACCATCATCACGGACCGAGGAAGTTGCTTCACCTCAAGAGGCTTTCAGGAGTTTTGTGCGACTCGGGCAGTTCGACACGTCTTGAACTAGACACGTCACCCTCAAGCCAATGGACAGGTGGAACGAGTGAATCGTACAGTGTTACCTGTTATCGCCACGGCAATGAAGGACCCAGAGCATCGGGATTGGGATACCAATCTTCAGTACGTTCAGTGCAGCCTGAACAACACTGTGAACAAAAGCACGGGCAAGACTCCTTTTGAAATGCTTCATGGCTACAAACCAGCCTTTTATGGGTTAGCCCTACAAGAGCTAGCAATGGACGGTGAAGACGCGTGGAAGGACCCGAGTGAAGTAAGAGAAACAGTACGGCTGCGCCTGCGAGAAGAACAAGAAAAGATTAAGCAGGCATGCGACAACCGGCATTACCCCGCAAGGATGTATGATGTGGGCGAAGTGGTGTTTTTGAAGGCAGCGCCCCAACACACGGGAAACCCGACTAAGACGCAACCCAAGTACCGAGGCCCTCTGGTGATAACTGAAGTGTTGCCTGCTGACACATACAGAGTGGCAGAGCTCAACAAGAACACCAGAAACAGATTCGCAACGACAGCGCATGTTTCGCAGTTGAAGGTGTGGTCAACAACAAGTAAGACATCTCATCTGGACGACGATGAAGCGTCAGACGAGTCCGAGCAAAATGTGGACAATAATCAGCTCGATGAGCCTTTGGCAGTGAGACGCCCATGCAGGCAGCGAGTAGAACCTGCCAGCTTGCGAGACTGTGTTCCTTGAAAATAGCCATCGTCTGTTTTCATCCTCTGTGTGTGTGTTGTTAACTCCTGCGATTTTTCTTTACTTAACGAGGACGTTAAGACCCTTTTTCTATATTTCCTAACTGGTGTGACCTGTGTGTGTGTGTGTGTGTGTGTCAAGAAAGTGTTTACATGACGTATGTGGATCAGCTGGCGAACCAGCGCTGGAGGTCCTTTTGTCAGCACTTGGATCCCCGCAAGCCCATGTCCCTCATATGGCATACTGTGCGGGGCCTCCGTACGCTTCCGCAGCAAAGACAACCATTCTATGCATTGGCTGTCTATCAAGATCGACAGCAGTCTGAAGTAGCAACGGACTACTGCAGGAAAATTGCTGGTGTAGCAACTGCTTCGAGGTCCTGGCGTGTTCCTCCTGCCTCACGGGTCTCAGCCATGGATGTCCTTTTTTTCTCGCGAGGAACAGGACGCTGCTCTTGCAGAATGTCGGCGTTCGTCCTCACCAGGGCCAGATGGAATCGCATATGCTGCGCTGTCCCACCTTGGCCACGACGGTGCTGTTCCTCAAGAATGGAAATCGAGTCGATTGATACCCCTACTAAAACCAGGGAAATCTCCACTCGAGCTCTCATCGTATAGGCTAATAGCTTTGGACAGTTGCGTAGGAAAGGTCATGGAGAAAATGATTTTGTCGCGCCTTGAGTGGTACCTCGAACACTACAAAATATACCCCGATGCTGTGGCCGGCTTCAGGCGGGGTCGCTCTTCTATTGACAACGTCGTTGATCTCGTATCCACGGTTCAACAACAGAAGCGATTGAAACGTTTGTCAGTGGCACTTTTTCTGAATGTAAAATGTGCCTACGACAACGTGACCCATGAGGTCATCCTTGATGCGCTGGAAACTATGGGCATCGGTGGTCGGATGTTTGCGTGGATAGAGAGCTATCTGTCCAAAAGATCATTTTTTATCCAATGTGAAGATGGCCCGACGCCTGTGCATTACACCTACCGTGGCGTGCCCCAGGGCGGTGTCCTTAGCCCTACATTGTTTAATCTGACTCTCATCGCCCTCCCTGAGAACCTCCCCAACACCGTCCAGGTGTGTATGTACGCCAATGACATCTGCATTTGGGCCTCCTCTGGGACGCGTCCCCAGGTGCGTGCAAGACTTCAGCGGGCAGCCTCGATCACTTCTTCCTATCTCCAGAAGAAAGGTCTCAGCGTTTCACCGCAAAAGTGCGCGCTAGTGGCATTTACACGTAAATGTATGACCCCATATCCAGTACGCATCGACGGTCAAGTCATTTCTTACAGCAAATCTCGTCGTTTCCTAGGGATCCTGATCGACCGCAATTATCATGGAGCCTGCATTGCACTCTACTGAAAAAAAAAGCTAACATCTATCGCTCATTTACTCCGATTTCTGGGTGGAAAATCATGGGGCTCGTCGGTCCAGTCAATGCTGGAGTTGTACAGAGCTCTATTTGTGGGATGCTTGCAGTACAGTACACCTGTACTCTCAAACACGTGCAAAACTAACATGCGTGCCCTCCAGTCAGTGCAGGGTCAGGCCCTTCGCACATGCCTAGGTCTCCCTCGGAGCGCGTCAACACTGGGTATCATTGCACTCGCCAAAGACTACCCGATCTCTACTTATATTGTCACATCTGAAAAAATGTACTAAAGAACATATCTGTGTGGCAAACATTTATTTGCAGAGCCTGTCCAGAATGGCAATGAGTTTGTCCTCGCGAACCTCATTGCGTTTCATAATTTCTAAATGCTCCTTCTGCATTTCCAATGTTTTCTTTCTTTGCTCCTCTAGTGAGCAGCGAAGCTGCTGCTGCTCATCTAAGAGCTGTGCCAACAGTTTCGATGGTGCAGCCTGCCGCTTCCTTACTGCAGCACGTGCCTGTGCCTGTGCAGCCTGTGGTGCAGCCTGTGGTGCAGCTGACTCCTGAGTGACTGGTGCTGGTTCCAGGGAGTCACTGCTTGTTTCCATTTCTGGAGGGTCATCAGACGATTCATCATTCTGTCTCACTTCACCATGCACCATGTTGTTGAAAATCTGAGGAAAGAAATTGTGTAGTCTGTGAAACTTTTGCTATATATAACACTAATTCATTCCAAACTGGAGTATGCATCATCAGTCTGGGACCCTCCTTATGACAGTCATATTACTGCTCTTGAGATGGTTCAGAATAACTCTGCGCATTTCATCTCACTAATTATGACCTCACTGCTAGCATACCTACTACGAAGTCTAGTCTTTCTCTTCCATTGCTGTCACTTCGTCGAAAGGTGTCTCGTATCGCATTATTTCACAAGTTGTACCATCATCCTGTACTGTGCGATCGCCTTATTCCACAGTCATTTTATGTATCCCATCGCACTGACCATAATCATAAAGTCAGTTACGATTCTTGTAACACCAAATATTTTTCTCACTCATTCTTGCCGCATACCTCGTGTGACTGCAATCACCTTCCCGTAGATATTGCCGACATCAATAATTACGAGATGTCAATAATTACGAGATGTCAATAATTACGAGATGTTCCGCGAAGCTATAGCTAGCATTGTATACTCAGGTGTTATTTAAATTTGTCTCTCTGCTGTATTTTTCTAATCTTGTGTTTCTGCCACTCGCCTTCTGTAATGCCTGTGGCCCTGAGGGGTACGATAAATAAATAATGCTTCTGCAGAATAGATATGCCTAATCAATTGCATGCAAAAAAAACCCTCTCTTGCGGCTATGAATAAAAACAGCTTTCTTCCATGTATACCAATACGCCCTTCATCCTGTTCAAGTACGCCCACATTTCTTGTAGCTTGTTTGTTTACATCAACTCCATACCAAATGGGCCTGTATCATATTTAAAATGCTATATAATGATAGATGCTGTACCTCCTCAGGGGAGGCACTGACGTTTCCATCGCAGATGCTTTCCTCCATGAGGCTTGCGTCGTTGACAGGCAGGGAACCAAGAAATCTATGTAGTTCCCAATAAAACTTCCATGGCATGCCCCCGGACCCCGTCCGAGAGCCTGTCCTTGTCAGCTGCCTGAAATAAAATAACACCCACGGGGAGGTACAACGTTTATAGCAAGAGACAATCGCGAGTACCGAAATCCTATTTTTTTTGTCAATGCTTGAAAACAGCCGACTGAAAATGTCATTTCGTGGCGTGACTGCCGCGGCAACGAACAATAGCTGGCTAACAGCGAATCAAAACGCAATAATGTTTTTGAGAAGACTTCAACCTGTACTTATTCCCCATGTTTTGAATTTTCTTTTGGATCTCCCTGGTGGTCCTGCTAATGCCGACGGCACGGAGCCGTTCGGCCATCGCCATGTAGACCTTGAGGTTTCTTTTGGTCCGGCGGAGGTCCGGCAAAAGGTCCTCCCAAATTCTAATAAGGGCTCGCGTCTCTTCGTCTGTCCATGTAGTCCGCTCCTTGCTTTGGCAGCTTTCATCAGTTGCCATATCTGTTGCCGCCGCGTTCACTGCAAAGATGTTCACTGCACACTGCAGAGACGGGTACGGCAACACACGATACAAAAAAATCTTCCTGCAAGCTTTCTGCTCCCAGTAATTGAAAAAAGATATGAACAGAAACATACCGGATAGGAAAAACACTGGCAGGAACACCGAAAGCTGAGACTGGTCCGCAGAAGATGAAGCGACGCCGCTGGACCACCTTCGAGAACGAACGACGCGAACTGCCACCAAGATGAAAATGGCGTCGCCGCAGTGCCGCACCAAGCTCCGCTTTGTGAATACGATTGTCTCGTGTTTTTATTGTATGCTGTTTTGCTAGTGGCTGTCTTAAAGTCATTGCACAAATAAAAAAATATCTTCAACAGATAAAAACTACTTTTATCCACATTTTGTAACATGATACATTTTACGTGCAAAAATTACTGCCGTCGAGGCTACGCACTCGGCCCTCAAAGTGTGTTCGGTGAACGCACTCCGACCTGAGTGCGCACTTTGGCGAGTGCACTTACATTGGGCCGTTAAGCAGTGCTAGAGTGCACTTTCAGCAAGTGACTCTCTTCGTAAGTGCACTTTATTTTGCGCGCTTGACAGGGGTATTATATTGACAACAGCGCGCGCTTACGCTTGCAACGTGACGCACTATATGGAGCCTGCGACTGAGTGAGCCTTTGATATTACGTTGTTCGTTGCTGTATCAATGTCTTCGAGCCTATATTTTACACTTTGCAGACAAAAAGAAGTTCTTTCTTTCACACTTGCTGGTAGCACGTTTTTTGGTCACTCATATTAACGCCACCGAGCGATACGTTCATCGCATTGAATAACGATCAGAGGTAACGCCACTAATCTGGACACTAAAGAACAAAAAAAAATCCAATTTTCCGTGTAATGTTTCAATAGCTAGCTGTCGAGAAGCATACTGTTTTTTTTTTCAAGAAAATCTTCGCTGGCCAGTAAACAACCTCTCTCTTTCTAGACTGCCGACGCTGTCATAAAAGCGTAAATTATAGCCCCCCCCCCCGCCCCCCTCTTCCAAGTGCCTCCGGCGCTTGTTCCATTTATTTCATGCATGCCTTTGTGCGTACCACAAAGGCAATGGCATGAGAGAAATTCGTGTAAAATAACATCTGAATATGTTGTGCTATATCTCTGCATGGAGGTTAACGACGAGAAAACTCACTTGAGTGGCTGATGGCTAATAACATAAGGAAATCTTCTGTTTTAACGCCAAAGAGTCTCTGCTGAGTTTTTATTGTCGAAAGACATGAGTACCTGCCTTCGTGGTGACCTTCTAATGAGTCACAAGGAATACATGAACATGACACCAGAAACTGAACGCTCATTTTTGTAAGGGGTAACGAGGAGGCGAGCTTCTGGGTTAGAAGCGCCACGATAAATGTACGCGAAAACGTAAATTTCCCACGCGAAGAACACGCGTACAAATGATTAGAACATGGCCCGCACAAAGATGTTACCCACAGACAGATGACACATGCCAGATTTTTTTTCTGTTTAAGTGAAAGTAGTCCCGTATTTCCTTTTAACTCTCATTGACCTACAGGTATAGCGTAACCCTGCATTCTTAACTGTGTGCCCAAGCAATTATATCGGCTAATAGGCAGAACGAGAACTGACGATGCGATGCGATTGAAGTTTAGCGCACCATTTATTACCGCTTGAGTAGTATGCAGCGAAGAATTTTTGAATTGTGGAGCACAAAAGACAGCGACAGGTTCTACGGCCTGGACCTGTGTCTTTTTTTTTTTGTGGAGCCAGGATTGCGTCGATAAATGTTAGGAGAAACCTTGCTTAAATAACAATGAGAAAGATAGGGGTAATAGGTGCCAAAGGGAAACAGGTGCCATTAACATTGCCTTTCTAGTCGCTTGTGGTGGGTTCGAGGCTTTTAGCAAGACATTTTGTGGTACAGCCAGCGAAATCTTTAGCTGGCGTGCGCGACGGCTGCTTTTTCCGCACTCGTGCACTTTGTGACGAAGCAATCTTGGGGAAAGCTCTTTTTTAAGCAGGAGTTTAGTGAGCCTCTGCTTAAATTTGAGATCATAGCAAGTTTGCGCAGTCACAAGCTGCAGGAGCACAGAAAACGCGGGCGTCGCGCACGCCAGCTAAGGATTTGGCTGGCTCCACATGCCTGAAGTGTTAAGGTTTCGTGCCCAAATAACAAAATAAACTCTGAAACATTTAAAAATCAAATATATTTGTTACTTGTAGTCTCTGCAGGCTCAATACCTTCTCCACAAAAAAATTTGGCTGCCTGGGGCACTGCTTTTATACAGCTGCTCGAGTGTACAGGGCTTTCCCAAGTCCAGACAGAATCGTTGCTTCCGCACGAGGAAGAAAGGGGAGAAAAAAAAACGAAGAACAGCCCCGTGGCTTTCGTTCCGGCACGCGCACGGTGCAGATCCCTTCTTTTTGCGATTAGCGGCCATTCCTTGCGTTTCTCTCATAGACATCCTGAGTGGCCCTCCGCCCGCTACGACAGATGCACTGCAGTGGCTACCGACTGCAACGTCCGTGTCTTGGCGAGTTTTTACAGGAAGTGGGGTGCTCCCACGGCAAGAGAGGCCATGCTGCAGCCTGGGCGAATCGTTCACCTGGAACGACGCTGGTCGTTGAGCTCGCCCATCGCGACGTCACCGTGGTCCGGCGCTAGGACAACAAACTCGGAGAACAAGATGGCCGCCTGCACAGCCTTCCAGGTTGACGTCCACCGAGGCCGTATGCACGGGAAGTGCAACCCACTTGGCAGTGCTGTAAGGCGCCCTTCCAGCTACCACCACGGCGATGTGACGTCGAAAGGTTCTCTGGTGAGTTTTGCCGGCAGTCACGAGCGTCGACTAATATCGAGATTTGTTTCGATTTTTTAGCATGGTCCCAACTTTCTTTCCCTTAGTGCGCGCCTCACGACTTGAAGCTGTTGGGCGGAAAAAACCGACTTAAAGGAACGTCTTCTTAAGTGGGTGGCGCCAGCTACCCTGATTTGTACTCAGATTTTTCACTGCGCCAAAATTCGCAACAAAGAACAAGGCCGTCTTTGGATGGCTATTGCTTGCTGCACACCAGAAGTCAATCAGGCCATCGCTTACGCTTTGAAGGAAAGCTTCGCTTGTGGCAGCTTTTCCCCAGTTTGGTAAATTAGTTGTTATAGGGTTCACTTTGGCAGTATGTAGCATATGCAAACGCGCCTTGAATACCAGTTTGCAAATGGAGGTCTCGCCTATACGTTACTCAAAACCAAGTAACAAGCCACGCTCTGTATAGATGCCTTTCCACCGTCACGACTTGACTATGAAGCTGCCGCTTAGTTGTTCAACAAGCATAAAGTACTTCGGTCATTTCACCCTTCTGTGCCTTAGCAAGCATTCTCTTGTCAACCTCATGCAAGCTTACACTGGATTCAGCAGAGGTCCTTTCTGCGTCAAGAACTAAATCACGGATGCGCGCATGCAGCTTCAGCCAGTGCCTCACGGTACCAAAATTGTTCCCGTGGTTGAAGCTTAAAGCCAATGAACCCGAACGTGCTCCGTGGTTCGTAGGGAAGGGACATGAAAGCGAGGAATTTGCACAGGAGTTCGAACTGTGCACATTCGAACGCTTTCTTGGGCGCGAGACAGATCGCGCGCGCCTGTAAGTGCCAATCTACAAGCCCTACGGCTGCTTTTCATGCGTTGTCATGCACTACATCAAGATCGTGGACCGTGCTCCTTGACATATATTGATGAGAAAGCATTATATAGCTCAGTTTTGCCTGCAGATCTCTTCCGCAGAACTTGTCCGTAAAATGTGTCCTCACGATGACGTCCCTCGAGATGAATGAATGGGTAAAAGATTAATAATCTTGAGGAATAAATGGATAGTGTTATACGCCGTGATGAATAATGATGTCACATTGTTAATTAGTAACGAATTAAGAAATTAATACAATTAAGAAAAATTGATTTATTAAGTAGAAATCAAGGAAATTAGAATCCAAGATGTCATCACTATTTAGCGAGACTAATTGGGTAATTAGTGGGTCCCTTGGCACGACCACTTTCAAATTGAAAGTCAGTTGTCAAGGTGATTACGTGATACAAAAGCCGCGTGACAGGAATTAATTGCAAAAAAAATGAGTTACGTGTCAAGATAATGACGTCACACCAAAGTCTCGAGGCATAACGCAAAATTTGGAGTTATTACTTCACGCCAAAGTCACGTTACAGGACCAGGCAAATTTAGATAGTGGTGACGTCGCACCAAAGGGATGAACTCACAGGCAAATTTAGTCCCAATCGCTGCTACGTGCAGACAGGAGCGAGGAAGAATGATGGAAAGGGACGCGCAGCGCAAAAATGCGTCCACCGAAGGGACGACGTTAGTATATGCTACAGATATCGCAGGTACCGACGAAATCCCAGTGCTGTCTTCAATGGTTGACCTTAATGTGGCGGCAGTATTACCGAATGCATTCACCAAAATTGTGAGCTACCGTTCGCCTTACAGCATTCTGGGTGGCGACATAGCATTTCTCTTTGCATATGGCTTACATGTCAAATTGAGGGCAATCTTGCGACAGTTGTTCGGACCATTCGCATACGCACCTTAAATTGGTTGTTTTCTGATACTTCATTTTCCCTTAGGGTGCGGTTGAGGTGTTCACCAAGTTGTAGAGATGTGAAATTGGAGGTTAACTAGCGGCAAGGGTTCGCAACGATGACATATACAGCTTCAGTTGCATGCTTTAAGGCGCGGTTGAAGTGTCCACCGACATGTCAAGATTTGGCAGCTACTGCGCCCTCTCCTCCCCTCAAAAACCGTTCCTTTCCTCAAAACCCGTGCCTTCGCATTCCTCCGCGTAATCGGACTTGAGTGTAATTTTTTTCTGCCTTTAACGCGAAGGAAGGCACCGTCGACTCCCATTCCGATGTTTAAGCACTAGTGCTTACTGTCCAGCATGTGACGCAGGATAGTTAAACTCAGCTACGTGCCGTTAGCGTACACACCCGGCCAATTCTTAAGAAGTATCGCGCGGCCCTATGTGGACCAGGGGTGGCCCAGTACTATAGCGGAAGGTGTCTTTGCGTACGCCGACAACGAAGTTGTCATCCTGATTTTGTAGTAGGAAATGTAGCTTTTGTGGTGCGCCAAGTGCGGAAGCTATAGTGCCCAGTTTTATATTTCTGGAAGCCAGAAAGGTGCAAATAGTCAGCGCTATTTCTTGGTGAGAGGTGGAAACATTGCAAACAAAGGACGTTCAACACAGTACCAAAACATGTGTCTGGAAATAAAAGGTTGAATACCACAATAATGACAACCTGTGAGCTTTTAGAGAAAAAAGGAAAAAAAAATGTGCAAACTCTTAATAACAGTCTAGCATCATGAACAGAGCAGCCCGTAAGCAATGGTAGTGAGATCAAGTTTACTTCTACTCTGTCAAACGGAACATATGACGCAATTTTTTTCAGCATTGCAGTGCGTAATCGAGGCTAAAAATTTGCGACTCAGGCTTAGTTCTGGTTTTGCATTGGAATTCTGCTCATCGACGCACTGCAATTTCTTTTACTTTCCTCTGAAAAATTTTGTGAGTGACACTATCAGCCAGCACACCGAAGAAACATATGCAATATTTGCTGATTATTGTTATGTGTATGCTTTTCTTACTCTAATATTGCACATCCGATCAATACCTTTCTGATAATTCAGAAAATGACGACAGCCTGCACCATATTTTTACCGCAAAACTGAAGTTCCACCTTTAGGAAGCGGGTGTTGTCTATCAGGGCGTTGCTTGTGTCTTCGCAGTTTTTTCAATACACGGGGTCTCGTAATATGTCTCGTGCCGCCAGCGGCCCAGGCTTTGCTCACCGGTGCACGGGGAGTGTAGTGCCGGAGCCCACATTTCGCTGGCGGGCCTGTCTAAACCAGCGCTGCGCGCCCGCCGGCGCTCAAAGCAGGCCCAGACTTTCTCGGACAAGTCGCGATATGCAGCGTGACTCATCCCGCCGCCGCGGCGCCGACACGGACCCTTCCTCCTCTCCTCCTCTCCGTCGGTGCGAATTCCTCCGACGCTCGCCGGCTCTCGACCATTGGTCTAATTTGAACGGTGGCCAGTGATTGGAGGATTTGAACGGCTGGCTGCCGTAACCGTTACCAGCGGCTATAAAACGGAGCCGCGCTGAACCCGAGCAGGAGACGGGCAGCAGAAGAGCCATCACGCCGGAGCTACGCTCGCCGCCGGGGCCGCCCTTCTTCTGTGTGCCTGCCCATGGTGCTCTTGACCCTTGTATCATGTAAAAGCCCTTGTACATACTGTACATAAACGTCCTTTTACTCACCGTCGCCTCGACCGTTTCCTGGCTCGGACTCCCAAGTCCCAACAGTGGTGGCAGGGATGCCTCAGTCCCAACAGTGGATGGCAGCTGCGGGATCGACCGGCGTCAGCTACCTCGGCGCGGTGAGTGCCTGATGTTTTCCCCTCAATTCACCAGACTGCTCTAGCACACGTGATTGTAGTCTAGAGTAGGGCTGTGTGTGTAGCACTGTAGGAGAGCTTTGCTGTTTCGAGCCAAGTCGGAGCGCTTTGAAACGAAAGCTGGTGCAGAGGGAGTTAACGAGGCGTTTTTGGAAAGAATTACTTGCGCGTGTCATACTAGTAGCGCTATAGTAGTGAACGGCAAGGGAATTCTAAGAAAAGGGCAAACTACAAGAGGCTATTGTGAGCGATGGAGAACTTCAAAGTGAAGGAACTCATCGAAATTTGTGAAGAGTTGGGCATTGATTTGGGCCCCGCAAAACGAAAGCATGCGATTCTTGAGATCATGCGAAAGGAGAATGTAACGGCTGAGGAAGCCAATGAGGCCTGGGAAGAGATCACAGAACGCCGTGAGCGCGAGGAGGCCGAAATACGCCGTGAGCGCGAGGAGGCCGAAAAACGCCGTGAGCGCGAGGAGGCAGAAAAACAGAGGCAGCTTCAGAATAAACGACGTGCTCGCGCTAAGAAACTGATGGACCTGGAGTTTGAAGCACACGAGATCTTTTATGAGAGAGATAGAACATTGTTCGCTCTGCGTAAGACCAACGGTCATCAGCTGAGAGACAGGCCGCAGCCCTTCGTGATCGCCGAAGATATGGCGAAATATCTTGCGGAGTTCGAGCGCGTCTGCGAGAGAAAGCGCGTTGAGCGGAATGGTTGGGCACAGAAGTTGTTAGCCCTGCTTTCCAGCGAAGCGTATGACGTTGTCAAGCGCCTGTTGGACGACGGCTTGGCGGACTACGATGAGCTGAAAAGCTTCTTACTGACGAGATATAACGTGTCACCGCTGGACCTTCGCCAAAGGTACCTGCGAGAGAATAGCACCCCATCGTTTAACGATTTTCCCTACCAGTTTAAAGCCGACATTTTAGAATGGCTCGAAAATGCGGAAGGTTCGGAAGATCGGGACACAGAGGTAGAGTGCGTAGCTGTAGAGCAGAGCTGTCAGTGCGGCACAGAGGAAGGTAGTCCGTGCTTGGCAAATGTAACTGCTGCTGTAACAGTGGGAATTGTCCCGCATTCGCCAACCGAGAAAACCTCTATGCCATCGGATAAGGTAGTCACAGCAACGGACGATGCACTAACAGAGGTCTCGCCCATTGAGATTGTGGCGGAGTTACCGGAAAGCGAATCTCCTAGCGTGTCGAAAGCAGGAGAAGTTGCCGAACAGGGCAGAGAGGACGTCCGTCTGGACATTAGTGAAAACACTTGCGCCGACGCAAGCGAAGTAGATGAGGACGGCACACCGTGTTGTGCAGCGCGTTCGGCAGACATGCAGAAACCCGAAACTTACGATCAACGGAAGCAGGCGCATGGAGAGTTTGCGGACGCTGAGTTGTGTGTTAGTGTCTCTGGCGAGGAATGCGAAACGAGTCCCGTGCTTTCGCTCTGCTCTGAGCTTTGCGACTTTCCAGAAAGCAGCTGCAGTAGCGGGAACACCGCGACTGAGTGCAGAGCCGACCCTCATCCGCTATCAGCTGAAACGCGCCAGGAGCACGACGCGAGCTGCGTGTCAACACTAATGTCAGGAGAAAACACTGGTTCGTCTGCGCCTGAAGAAGCTAAGGCGCTGGACGACAGTGGAGAACAGAACGTTCCAGACAACATAGCGGCGGTAGACGTCAACCCGTCCGAGAAAGATGAGGCCGAATGCGCACTCAGAGACGCTGAGCAGGAACAGCGCAGCTTTGAGGAACTTGGTGAAGGCGCCAAAGACAGGTCTGATCGAGGTAGCGCACGTGAATCGGCTGAGAATCATAGTGACATTGTCAGAGAACAGGAACCTAGGCGACGAAAGCAGCATGTGCTTCCTCAGGAGAAAATGAAAGGAAAGCACAATAAAGAAAGCTGCAATCGGAAGGAAAGTAACAGCCAGCTCCGAAATGTGAGCTATCACCACAAGGTGATAGACAAGCAGTGCTGCCGCCGAAAGGACAGTAAAGGCAAGCTCAAGAGAGAGAGCTGCCACCGAAAGACGATGGAAGGCAGGCAAAAGAAAGAGTGGTGCCGCCGAAAGATGAAAGGCAGGCATCAGAAAGACAGGCGCCGCCGAAAAGAGAGAAAGGGCAAACGCGCGAAAACGGGTTTCTACCATCGGAAGCGCCAGCGTCGCCGGCAAAATGACCTCTGTAAAGTCAGTCATGTTGTCAGCCCTGAAACTAGCGTCAGAACCAGAGCTAAAGAAATGTGCGAGGCATCACTATCGCGCAAAGCGAAGCGCATAAGTGTGTCGCGGCACATAGGTCTGGGCAGTAGAATAAACTGCAAAAAGAAATCGTGCAAACATTTGCGCAGAAAAGTGCACCAAGGCACCAAACCGAGATTCAGGAGAGCGCTGCCCGGGAGGCGAAAAATTAAGGAGCGGGACAAGTGTGAATCTTGCCGCCAGCACAGAGAGAGGGAGACGCGCAAAGGCACGTGCTCTCATGCGGGCTCTCGCTTTCCGCTGCATTCACGGGAGAAACCGCGCTCCCATAGAAAGCGGCACGCGCGCGGAAGGAAAGCGCGTATACGGCTCAAAGAGCGAAAGATTGTACGAGGCCGCAGTGACAGGGGCAAGAAAATTGCCAAGAAGAAACCGTCTAAGCGCTCGGCCAAGCACAGTTATCGCGATAGAAAGCCGCGGTTCGAAATGACGCCACTTAGTAGGCGTAAAATCAAAAGGCCGTGTAGAGGCGAACTACACACCGAGCGGAAAGGCAAACGGATGCGCGAGAAAGTCAAGACTCGTGCAAGGTCTGACTTGCCCCCACGAACAGAGAGAAAGAAAGAACGGTCCCATCGGAAGCGTTGCGCACTCGCTATGGGACGTCGCGACTGGCGCGCGAAGCGCAAAGAAAGGGACAAGTTGCCAGTCTATGAAAGCGAATCGCTCTCGTACTGTAGCTCCCGTAGAAACTGGAAAGACAAGTACAGAGAGAAAGAAAAGCGCGTATACCGCGAAAGAGGCAGAGACATTAGCTACCGCGGTAGTAGAGAGAGAAAGAAAAGCGCGTCTACCGCGAAAGAGGCAGAGACGTTAGCTACCACGGTAGTAGAGAGAGAGAGAGAGAAAAGCGCAGCACAGCGAAAGAGGCAGTCATTAGTTTCCGCTGTAGCGGGTGTCGTTTAACGTCCGTTAGAAGCGACGAAAACGCGAATGTAGACGCACTAAGCCGTGTGTTCCGAGCAAGGCTGCCTTTGACCGCCTCGTGACTTACATTTTGTCTCTTCGCGAACAGCTGTTAAGTTCGCTCGTAGGTCGGGGAAAAATTGATATCCTCATTTGTGGCCTCAGCTGAGTGTCTTCTGGCCGAGTGATCTCAAGAAAGCGAATTTATTTTGCATTCATTTCATTCCGAGAGTTTCATGTGTTTGACACTTTGTCTGAGTTAATTACTTTGGAGTTCTTGTATCCCACATGTGTCTCTTGTAGAAGAGGGAAGAAAAAGGGGACAGAAATATAGCCAGCAGAGTTTTTTTGACTTGAAGTCTGGTGTTTTGACGGGTGACGGAGGGCACTTGCTCGTGTTGGGTGTTGCCTGTTGTCGGTCGGTTCTTGGCAACATGCGGAACGATCAACGACCGATGCTGAGAAGCAAGCTCTTCCGAAGGACCGAGCGAAGCTGATCCAGTCACCTGGGCGACAAGGCTGCGGAGCAGTGATCCTGTCCTGACGAGCGGGACCCGTTCTCGGAAAGGAGCCTGGAGCTTCCTGCGGCTGAACACCGGACGAGAACTTGGAGGAGCCTGGCGTACGAGCGCGCCCCGCATCCGAGCCACGCGGAAGTAGCTCGTCTTCGCGGCGCATTGTCTGGCGGCGGTGGTGCTGTAGTGCCGGAGCCCACATTTCGCTGGCGGGCCTGTCTAAACCAGCGCTGCGCGCCCGCCGGCGCTCAAAGCAGGCCCACACTTTCTCGGACAAGTCGCGACATGCAGCGTGACTCATCCCGCCGCCGCGGCGCCGACACGGACCCTTCCTCCTCTTAGCCTCTCCGTCGGTGCGAATTCCTCCGACGCTCGCCGGCTCTCGACCATTGGTCTAATTTGAACGGTGGCCAGTGATTGGAGGATTTGAACGGCTGGCTGCCGTAACCGTTACCAGCGGCTATAAAAACGGAGCCGCGCTGAACCCGAGCAGCAGACGGGCAGCAGAAGAGCCATCACGCCGGAGCTACGCTCGCCGCCGGGGCCGCCCTTCTTCTGTGTGCCTGCCCGTGGTGCTCTTGACCCTTGTATCATGTAAAAGCCCTTGTACATACTGTACATAAACGTCCTTTTACTCACCGTCGCCTCGACCGTTTCCTGGCTCGGACTCCCTAGTCCCAACAGTGGTGGCAGCGGTGGGATGCCTCAGTCCCAACAGGAGTCAGGCGTCTGCACTGCGCCGCCGCACGGATCTCCACCTGCTGCGTGGTGGTTCCGCAGAAAGCAGCGTTGGCTCAGCCGACGAAAACGTGCACCTCACGCCTGGAGGTGCACGGGCACTGAGGACGCTCGGACGCAGCGCGCGGACCCGCGTCCGCGGCTGCCCTACTGCTGCTGCTGCTCACCTGCGCCTCGGTGAGCTTAGCGTCACGTACGCTCACCTTAATGGATACTGCTTCTCATTGTTTCAATACACACTCGCAGGAATCGTGACAGAGAACAACCCAGCAATGTGCGGCCACATGCATCCTGCAAAACCTGTAGGGAGCATACGGAGTACTCTAGCTTGATTCTGTTCCCACGAAAGCACAGGAAATGAATGCGCGCATCTTGAGCGCATCCCAGTTCAGGCGGATGGTTTATCACACTTAGCCCCTTTTCTATCCTTTGAACAGTTTTTTATTAACCTCAAGGTGCAGGTCGCTTCGTGATTTAAGGCACCTTGATCATTTTCTAGACAGTAGTGCACTTCTTCATATTTATCACTATGTGATTTCTTCCTTTTTCTTTTCCTTCGCAATTACATGCCTTTTGTTGAAATTCAATACCTTTCGTATTGAATTTAATCACCTGGTACCCCCGCCCTTTTAGACGCTTTGTGTAACCTAGTGGCATATTGCATTCTGGTCTCCTGCAGACTTACCTGCAAGTTATTTAGTTCTTTTCCTCCTCTGCAATTTACCGCACATCTGTTTAACAGGTGCACCGCTTTCAACCCATCTTCGGCAGGCTTTTTCCCAGAATATTTTTCGTTGCGGTCAGCTTCCTTCAACAAGCGTCCTTCCCACACCTCCTGCACTGTTGTTTGTAGTTTCGTGTTGAGCACCTAAGCATGACTTCTAGAATTATTTTTACTACAATAGCACTTCTGTCCTTGAGCGAAATATCTCGTCCTCAAAAGTAAGCCCTGACACCACTACTCGTTCCCAGATAATCTGCACTCGTTATCTGGAAACTGAGACAACTGGTAGCTAGCTACGCTAAGCCTTGCAGCCCATGCAGCTTCAAGAGAAAATTTGCGCATTTGGTACAACTGGTCGCGCAATTAAGAAAACGGATTTTGGTCGGAATTCAGCTTATAGTTGATTTCCAGCACGCGTTAGAGTCAGCGTCGTCTCCATGCCTCACTTAACGTATATTCCAAAACCCTTCAAAGCTTAAACATAGGACTCCTGTTAAACGGCGGAAATTTAGAGACCTTTGGGTTAGAAAAAAATGGCTTCGGCTTAGCTAAGGTTAAGCCTGGATATCTCGAAGCGAAAAGCTCTTGCTGCTTTTCAGCCAGCTCCAAAGCTACCACTTCTGGATCGGTGTTTCAGTGCCGTCCGACTGCTGCTTCTCCATCCATGGCAAGTGTCTGCGCCTGTTATATGGGCAAGCGCGCCTTATATACCCCTGCTTTCAAATGCGCACTGCGCACGGCTGCGGCGAAAGGTCAAAAGGTGGCGAGGAGGACAAGCGGGGGCGCACATGCGCAGTAGCGTGCGGCGGCGGCGAAAGGTCAGGCGACGGAGTCTGCGGCGGCGGCGACGGCGGCCACCTGCTCCGTTCGTGACGTCGCTCGGTTTCGCGCATGCGCAGAAGTGGCAAATCTGGCCTCCGCCTCACGCGAAGCGCGGTGTTGAGTAGCCTAGTGATGCGTTTGGCTTCAAAAGAGAATTTTTCAAGAACACATAGCTTCAAACGTTTTGCAATGTGATTGCTTAGTAGGGTCATGGAGCCGAACATTGTCCGTCGGTGTCCTCGGCGTCGGCATCGGTATGAAGCATAAACTTCCTAGGAGGTGCTTAGGAGGGATTTTTCTCTCTCCACCTTCCAGCTACCAATCGTCTCCCTCTCCTGCTGCCGCTGTGCCCTTCCCCATCGCCACTTGTAGGGGAGGGAAGGGAGCCGCTTCATGAAAAATGATTCAGAAAAAATGAATCTGACTAAAAATAAAATCACTTTACGAATGACTAAACATAAAATGACACAACCAACAGCTAGACTACGTGCAAAACATCCTGTCTCTTGAAGAACTGTCCGGACAGAAATTGAAAGGGTGGTGAGACTATTTTTCAGACTCGAGCTGTTTATCGCATTTTTTTCGGTATGTATCTCAGAGAAACTCGGCAAAATGTCACCTCTATTGATGCAGCGAGCAATTGGTAATTAAATTTTTAAAAGTTCCTCTGAACCGTGTGGCAGGCAAGCAACACTAGCGCGCTCGCGTTCCATAGCGGTCGCGTGAGGACTGAAGGACTGAAATGCGCACAGCGCGTAGTCACGTAGTCAGCGTAAGGGAGTGGGTTGTTGATTGTTCTAGCTAGTTGTGCGGAGGGTTCAAGGGGGTAGTCACGACAGGGGGACAAAGGCAACAAAGACCCGTGTCCTTCCTTTTTCTGTCTATTGCCTGCCCGATTTTGGCGCCTTCACTAAAGTTTGTCACGGCCGGCCATCGCACCGACAGAATTACGCCGCAGCTTTACAGGAGACGATGGTGCTGTCGTTTTACGACGCCACTCGGGCTGCTTTATAATGACCGTCTCTTACATTTCGAGGGGCTTAGAGCGGATAACTTCTAACTGCAATGTCTTGCTCAAATGTATGCGTACAGAGAGCCCTGCGTCTTTTTTAAAGTAGGCATAACAACGTGGTGGCTGCTATCCGGAACGTAAAACAACGATTTGCTGGGGGGTCATGTCATGATCCCTTTTAATTTGAGCGAGCCATTCCTTTTCACATTGCTCCAAAAGAGCAACCTGGGTGTCACAAGCCCCACCGGTGACTGCGTTTTTAAACAACCACCAGCCTGTGCAGTGGTGCGTCGCTTCACCGCTACGCCAATGCACAGGTAGTGGTATCATGAATTCTAATAGCATAATCGGAATTGGAATAGAATTAGAATTGCAATAGACTGCGAAGTTAACAACAAAGAACTCAGAAGTTAAATATAATAAGAACTGTAACAGATTCGCAAGTGAAAGAAGCATGGTATCGCATTTGCTTCGCACCAGTCCAATTGATCGCCCGTAAATTTTTTCCTAGCTTATTCACATAGAATAGTGACTGTGTTATATATATTTGTTGCTGTGTTTTGTCTTTACAAAGAGAAAAATTGCCCAAATTATCATTTTCACAACATGGTTAACTACGCTTGCGCTGCTGGGCTATATGGCAGGCTATCTGGCTAGTTCTTGGTGTGAAGCCCAGTGCCGGCATATTATTTTCTTTCTTGCGAACGCTTCCATTTGTTTTTTTTTTCCAGTTCGTTCGTGGGGGCAAAGAAAGTACGAAGCGCCTCATTTGCTATCAGGTTGATGCACGGAAAGGTCTGAAAAGGGCGCACCACACGTGAAGCGCTATTATACCGCACGCGTGTCAGCCCACTATTCCTTGCGCCACGTGCTGCAAATGGCAGCCTTATGTCGTTGGTACAACTCCACTTCACGGTATAACTCCGCTTCAAGTAGACATCTTGTTTAGCAAGGCGAGCAGCACGAAGGGTAAGGTGTATTAAATTTCATGATCGTGGACTGTTTGAAGAGAATTAGCACTTCCCGCAGGACACCTTAAATCCCCGTGGCTGCTGGTGAATGTTCAGTATACAAGGATCTGCGTGGTGTTAGCGACGCCAGTATGATAAGAAATGACAGGTACAATTCCTCTCTGCCGCACAGAGTTCCCGAGCTGCTGGCGATGCAGCATTTTATTCATGTGGTTCAAAGCACCCTCTAGAAAGCAGAGTAACCAATTAAACTTCGATGCCACACGTTAGTGGTCTCTAGGCATTACATCGCCGCTAGATGCGCTGTGACACGCACCCTTTCCTTGTTAGGGCTCCGGCCCAAGAGTTTTGCAATCGAAACAGTCCGCGAAATCGCCCCCAATAAGTATGCGTCCAGGAGAGACCAGAGCGCATAAGAATAAGGCTGCGGAAAACTAATACCTGCTGCAATATTCTTTTTTTTTTCATAACTATCGCCGGCATACCATTCAAGCGTTCAGTCAACATGGGCACTGTATTTAGAGGTTGAACGTGTGGCAGACGCTACGTGTAAAAAAAAAAAAGAAGAGGGATCCGAGGCTTAAGCTGCGCCTGTAAGAGCACGAAGCAATAGCGTTGATGTCTCCCTACAGCTGTTTCTCTTCACACACAGTCACTATTTTTTCTTCCGGTTCACACAATTGTCACAATTATCACAACTCCACGTTCTTTTCTTAGAGCCGCTGCAGTGCCTCAGTGTTTATGGCGCTCTGCTGCTGACCCGAAAGACGCGGGTTCTATCGCGGCCATGGCGGTCGAATTTCGACGGAGACGAACACTAGAGCCCCGTGTGCTGTGCGATGTCAGTGCACGTTAAAGAACCCCAGGTGGTCGAAATTTCTGCAGCCCTTCTCTACGCTGTCCCTCATATCCTGAGTCTCTTTGGGACGTTAAACCCAGCTAAACTTTAGTAAAATTTCTTTTCTTAAATCTTTTCAACTCTGCAATTTACGCGAACAATGTTCCTTCTGCAGACAGACACATTGATTAGTGCTGACTTCACTACAGAGGCCGTTAGGAGGCCACAAAACAGTGTTCCAAACGGACGCAGGTTCCACGCGGCTCGCGCCATCTTTTCTGCCGGCGGCACCCACCACACAGCGGGATTTTTCCTCTGGCTGCTGCATGCCGGCGCCACTATGGCACGTCAAACACAGATGATATAAAACGGTAACGTGCACTTTGCTGCTCGCTTAATTATTACTGCCCTAATTAGAGCTTTCCTAATCACGCACACACTTATTAGTACACAGCCATAAGATTTCACTTCATCTGAAAGGCCACACGACGTACATATCAATGGCCTTTATATGTCAGCCGTAAAAACGTGCCTTCGAGGCCTAATCGACAGCGAGCATTACTAGCGGCGAAAGAGTTAAGGGTTCATATCCCCAAAAAATCCTACCGAGATCTTAATTTGCGCAAAACCCTTTATTTTCCAAATTCTGTAGTTTCAGGCATTCCGTGGCTTGAGGCAAAGTTCTCTAGTAAACTCTTTTCATCCCAGACATCCACATATGACGTCTGTTCCTTGACAAGACGTAGACGCTGCCTTCTTCGGCTGAGCGGGATCCCTAAGTCTATCGCTTCTAACGCAAATCTTACAAATTGTACAATCTTCGACACATTTGCACCATCGTGTCCCTCATAGCCAGTGTGTCGCTTCGTGATGTTAATACCTGCTACTGATAATTGTTTCAGTACTGAGCGATGTTAGTGCACGTTAAAGGACACCAGGCGATAAAAATTTCCTTAGGGCTTAACTACGGCGTCCCTCAGAGGCTGAATCCTTTTGAGGCGTTAAAGCCCAATCAACCATGAAATTTTTTCAGGAGCTGTTGCGGAAAGGGTTTTTTCTGCGTCCAGCCGCTTATGATTTTGGCCGCAAACCGAATTTTACATTGATGAGCGCTCGTTCCTCTAAGGACCGCAGCCACTTTGGCTGCCGTGGATGAAGAATGCAACCATTCAGCAGCAATGTTCAGGAGCAAGCCTGATCGTCTACGGCGGGCGCTCCAAGGGTCGCATGGCGTTATTTCCGCAGGTCATTTCAGAATGTTATTTGAGTAACCACAGGGGCAATGACTGTGCATGTAACTATGCAGGCACCATTCTTGACGGTACTCCGGCAGCATTTGTAACCTGAGCGGCCTGTGTCCGACTGCTGCGACCTGTGTAAGACAAGTTGCTAATTCACCAACGAGTACTCCTCGTTCTTCTGTGTCTACTGCGCAGGAGGTCGATCGCCTGGCCGTTCTGATCGTTGCCGACGGGTCGTAGACTGGCGCCTTGGGTGAAGGCGGTATTCTGGGCATTTTCTTCCATTAATTTTTGTTATACGTAAAAGATTGTGAGTTTTCAATGCGAACCTAAGCGAATAAAATCGATGTGATCAGGCATTAACAGCTTTTGTGCTTTTATTCAAGGACGTAAGGGTATTTTGTGGAGACATAGTAACCGTGTTTTATTGGAATAGCGTCAATATATTTTGACCCTATTTTTCCAAACCATCCTCTCTGCGGTAAAAGAAAAGCAAACTACATTTAAGAGTTTCGATCGCACCCTGTCGATAAAACAGTTCAGAAAAAAGTGTTTCGCTTGAAAAGAAAACAGCACCTACGCCAATTTCTCCACCGAACGCCGCCATTGGTTATTGAACTACTGACCGCAAATACTGTATGTGTGTATGTGTAGGGCATGAAATTCCCCGCCGTAGAGCATTGCTGCCATCTGCCGAGAGCCTTCTCCACTGCTATGGAGACCTCCACATCTATTCCGAGAAAGTGATTTCTGCGAAAGTGGGAAAGCGACAAAGGAAAGAAAATACCTAGACTTCACAAGCTGGTCTCATTCAAACGCTTCGCTCCCGAGCACGATGGCGCCGCCACACCTTGAATTTATGGCTTCAGTTTATCTCTTTTCAGCTTGTGCTTGCAACGTAAAAGAAAAAGCTGCTGGCTTTTCCCTGCTATAAGGCGGCTCATAAACATCAAGGTTCGCACCATCGCTTGGTCTACGCAGCTGGACGTTATCGCTTGGCAAGTGATCTCGAACAACGGCTTGAAGCTACTCCTTTTCGAATACTAATGACTCAGTTGTGCCCGTCAGCTGATTTATTATTGACTTCTTGACTGCGGCTTCAATAATAATAAAAAAAGGGCTACCGCTCTGGCTCAGTGGTAATGGGGCTTAGCTGCCGACCCGAAAAAAGCAGGTTCGATCCCGGGCGCGGCGGTTGCATTTCGATGACAGCAAAATGCTAGAGGCCTGTGTACTGTGTGATATCAATGCACGTTAAAGAACCCCAGGTGGTTGAATTTCTTGACGCCTTCACTACGGCGTTCCTCATAGCCTGATTAGCTCCGGGATGCTAAACACCCCAAATCGTCAAAAACAAAAATTGTCCTCGTAGTAGGCTCATTCCTGCTTGCGCTTTTGGTTTTTCGTGTAATATTGTCCGAAAAACATGCCCGTCACGCATATGTTTCCCGGAATTTGGGACGTCAGCTGCTTCAGCCACGAGTCACGTCAGTGAACTGGTGCTGAACATGATAAACACCTCTGTATGATTAAATGTCAGGTCACCATGGTGAGGAGGGATGTCGTCAACACAGAACTGTTCTAAAGGAGAAAGTCCAGATTCATAGTCTGCCAACGAATAACACTTACCCAGTTTCAACATTAATTCCAACCTTTCATCGCACAACCACGCGCTGATTTCACCAAATAGAAGTGCCGCGGAAAGGAAAGTTTGGTATGTAAAATGCGTCGGTCGTTGGGCTGGTTATTTCGGCGCTGGTCGGCCGTGGAGGAAACAACCACCCTATGTTCTTTTTTTTTGTATGAGTTACCCCTCATCAACACAAAAGGTATTCGATAACACGGCTTGCTAAAAATGGTAGCGTAGTTTAGTTTATGGCAGCGGCTGGGACGGCAGTTGGCATTTCGTAACTTATCAGGAACTGGCCGATTAATGGCAAAGAGTCGAATGATTGGAAAACAAAATCCTTTCAAACTACGGCGTCTGGAGTACAATAATACAGCCTGCGCATTCCAGAAGTTGCCTGCAATTAATTTAAGGGAAAAAACATTAGGAATAAAGAGTATTGAAGTGTTATCTAGCCCTAAAGTCATATCCATAGTAAGTCACAGGTGCATGTGGATCCCATCAACATAGAAGGTATACATGGCCGAAGAGAGCAGCCAGTCTGAGCTCACGTAACCCAGGCCCAACTAAAGAGTCCACTTGCTCCAGTTGAGTCCTATAAACGGCAATCATTGTGAGAAACAGCAGCCTCAAAAAGGGGTTTATACGCCTCTCAAAATATCGGGGCTATCTCATCAGCTTCCGCTGATTCGAGTACTTGCTGCGTGATCGCGGTAATGTAGATGACAGTTCCAAGGATGCGTCAACGCTGTGTTCAAATAGGACCAAGTTGGTGAAACGCATTTTCAGACTGAAGTTTCCTTTTTAGTTTTCGTTTCTTTTACAATAAACCACTGCGTATGCTTCGCAATTTGTGCAAGTGCGTTCTTGGTTATCGTTTATTCACATTTCATATGTATGAAGATTGAGAACATATGTCGATGGTCCGTGACTAATACGCTACGCTTCCGCCAAATGCAGCAGATTTTTCTCTTAAGTCTTGGCAAATTTCTGAAATTATTTCCGCCATTCTTTCCTTTATCTACGCTTTGGACCACTGATGCTGCGCTGAACCTGTTGCTATGTAAACCTTTAAAGAAGTGAACAGTGAGCAATACGAAAATTTTAGTCAGTGTTAGCCTCAGTTATTCGCTTAATATATATTTCGTGAACTCATAATATCCATGCAGACACCCACAGCTGCACATGAAAGTAGGCGAAGTCAGAGCGGAGAAACAGCGTGTTTATAGTGCAATCCGGTCCATTCATCTGTTTTGAAATTAATGGTCCTATACTGAAGGGCACGTGTGGTGTTCAAAGTACTGTGCGCAATGTATGAGGTTATGAGCATAAAGAGGAACTTAGCTGCGCTTTTCGTCATTGGGTTGTCTCAATCAGTTTATTCCGAGCGACATCTCGGCGAATCTCAAACAAATAACACCAGCGTTTGAGGGCTGTTTTTTTTTTTCACCTGGACTTCCACATATTGAGATGTTCATACACCGGGATAAGGTATCGTGTTCATGGAGTAAGGGCTACAAGGGCGGGGCAACGACTTACGTTGGAAGCCTAGCACCCCGCGCGAATCAGGTCAGTTCAGAAGTCATTCCCACATAATGATAGCTTCGACTCCGTAGCCACAGAAAGTTGCCTCTAGCATAGACGGCAAGAAGAGGCACCTCTTTAAAAAGCTAACACCACCCAAGATAGCTCTGACGTTCTTTTAAGCTGCTTGTATGTACGCAACAGACCGAGTGTAGGTGTGGGCGTGTTTGTCCATGTAATAGGGCTGTTTCGAGTAATTGTTGCGTGTAAGTGCCGGGCGATGGCAATTTACTCCACCCGTAGTACCTACAGGCGGGTACCGAGGATTTTGGAGTATGCAGTACTGATGAAAAGAAGTCTTCTGCCTAGTTGTGAACGAAACAGTATGGAACAGCAAATACTTTTTTTTTTCGCAGAGTGGCAACGTTTTCAATATTCCTGCATCCTGCAAAGTATCTATCTGCCATGAGGACGTCCAGTTGTGTATCGGCGGCCGTAATGACAGCCAAAATGGCAGCCTCCAGCAGTTGGAACATCGTCGCCAATCACTCTGTCATTCGTTACCTGCTTTTGAAGATGTTAAGAGAGAGGGAGACCAACATAGGAACAGTAAAAGAAAGTTGCAGGTTTGTGCAAGAGCATCAGTGCACAACTTGCTCTATGCTTGCGCAGTGCGTCGTCTCCGGTGTATGCGGTGAAGCCGAGTTCACAACGGAAGAGCCAACATTCGCTTCTGGAGCTTCACTTTTGCCTCGATACACCACAGGTGCTCTGTAAACAATCGAATGTTGTCAGACCCTGTTTTAATGAAGCTATCTAGAGCACTTAAAAAATACACGTAAAATGCAAAACGAGCCCGCATAGGCGCCTGTACCTCAAAAGCAATACAAAGCTATGCACATGAAATTGCTTTTTTTTGTAACTTAGACACACATTTTTCCATGTTCCCGATAGCAGAAGCTTACAAGCGGCTCCTTCTGGCTAGAGTCACTTCTTTATCAATGTGCGCCTAGGGATGGAACGAAAATTATATGGCTCCTCAGCAGGAGTTCCAATGTTTGAGTCCGACCGTGACGGCCCTGTTTCGGGGAAAGCGAAACTCAGAAACGCGCGTCAGTTGCACGTTAAATCTCGCCAGGTGGTCAAAATTATTCCGGAGCCCTCCACAGCGAAACCTATTCCTCTCTTTTTTTTTCTTTCACTCCCACCTTCCTCTCTTCTCATACTCCGCGGTTCGGATGTCCACCAGATGAGAGAAAACTACTGCGCCATTTCCTTGCCTCGAAAAGCAATTTTCATTTTTTTCTCTTATATCATTATTATTTTCAGTAGCTGAGTACTCTCAAGTGCTTCGATTAGAAAAGTGCATAATGTCGTCATTAGCAAACATGACATCAAAGTTGGTTAGTTAGAAGGGAGCAGAGCAAGAAAGCGGGAAGTAAAAATGATGTCGTTTGTCCGTTCGTTTCGGTCTTTGCTACGGACGGCTGAACATTTAGTAACTGGGCTGCGCAGATGGCTTACTCGCCCGGAGTTAGTATTTTCGTTGATAAAACTTCGTCTCCGAGGTCTATAGGTCGCGGTTGCTTCCGCAATGACGAAAAATGTCTCTGGCATTCGCCCTCTAAGTTTATTTTCTTAGTCGTTCAATCGCGGTCGATCTTCAGCGTCTTCATCCAACTGGAGCAGCAGTGCGCTTTTCACAGTGATCGCAGTGCGCGTTCTTCCACATATGAAGTGAAGAGGAAGACGCGCGTAGAGAGGGTACGATGCGCTTGAGAGTGTTAAAGCTAAGGCTCCGGTTCAGGAGAATATGCAGCGTCGTCATCGTCAGTTTTGTGAGCGAAAATTCTCCTGAGAAACAACCTGGGTGGGCCACAGGGGTCTCGTCCGTGGCGGATGGCACTTAATTTAATGAAGAGTCGTGAAAACTGTATTCGCAGCAGCAACTCTGGTCTGGAAGCCCCGCCGAATGGCACAACCTTCCACCGCAGGACATTGGCGCATCGCTTAACCGCTGCACCAGTGCGCCAGTATTGTTATGACAACTGTTGGGGATATCGCGTCGCATCACAACCGAATGCGTTGTTCGGTGACAGGCGCGAGTAGCTTCGGCTACTCGCGGAACTACGGCACCACTTCCTCCGCCACCGTCACCGCCGCACAACCCCCAAAAGGGCTAGTAGCAGCTTCGCCGAAAAATGCTGCGACAACAGCCATCTTCTGTCTTTTGAGTCACATGTAAAAAAAAATCGGAGCACGCTTCAGCTTCACCATTAAGCGTGAGGCGTCGCGCAAGGCGTCGCGCCCGCTCGGCGCGATGCCTTGCCCGTTGGTAAAATCATTCGGAGTCTCTAGAAGGTCTCTTAAAGCAGCCCATTCGCCGCCCGAAGAGATCTCGAACGGGATGCAGTGACGCTCTTTCCTGAATTGGCCGCTGTGTATCTCCGTTGGGATTGTGACTTTAGAGGAAAGGAAAGGCGCAGTAACTATCTCACATATAGATGGACGCGTCAACCACGCTCTAAGAGAAGGGAGGAAGTTTGGAGTGACAGAGAAAAAAACAGAAGTAGAGGCCGTAATGGACATCTACGTCTCTCCTGGCTTCGCATTCCTTGACCACAACAGTGCACAGACGCGTACGTCACATGCGCTGGGGCAGCACGGGTTCCATGACATCGCAGTTGTTGACATCCGCACAAAAATGACGCACACAGGTCCAGTCGCCGCTGCCTGCCCGTCTGAAGCCCCTATGGGTCGCGAAGGGTTGCACCCAGGCTGCCGCCCGCTGGGACGGAACCGTCGTGTTATCACCGGGCTCCGCGCTCGAACCAGTTCACGTCTTCAGAGGTTTCCTTCTGATATTGTAAATTAAAATCCACAACCCCTGTAGGGGCTTAGTGCAGGTTAGAGAACCCCAGGTCACCGAAAGCACCGAATCCCTCAACTACGTCGTCCCTCCATGATAGCCTGAGCCAAGTAGGAACGTAAAACTCCATAAACCCAAACTCAAACAGAATACGGTCACAATACCCCCTATCGTACCTGAGCGCAAGCTATTCGCATTTATTTTAATTTGTACAACGTGGCAGCAAGTTTAAAATCTTTATCGAGTAGAACGCGATTGTTATCGGGTGTCGTTTCAAAGCTCGGATACACATAATCACTCATGTAAGCATCAGTGCACAAACACACTTTACGAAGTCAAAGACCACAACGCATTCATTAAGTTCATTTTTATGAGCGTTAGCTCATATTCATCACGTTTCTCGATTTCTTGGGGTCTGCTACCATTTCCTTTCCGTGTGAAATACTCTGTCCGATGAATTTAAGACGGCGGCCCCAATACTAAATCGATATAGCAACCCAATTGGTGATTGTTTGGGGACGTCATTAGTACATCGAATTGGGGATTATTGATGTTACTGTTTTTGTAGCGTCATAATTAACTGGTCACATGACCATGTTTGATCGATTTTAACTCAGTAACTAATGAGGGATCATAAAATGAATAAGATATTTGGAATCCTCTATATGATTAGAACAGGTTAGACATCAAAATTAACTAATGAAGTTAACATTTTCTTTGGGTTATGCTTACATTAAATTGCTTTAATTAACCAATCGACAACGTCATGGTCTAACTAATGGATATTCGTAAGGGGATCGATGAGTAGGACCTGTTAGACACTAATATTGTCTAATTAGGTTAATATTTACTTAAGGTTAGGCATAGCATGGCGGCCATGCCGTCAGCACTCGGCAGCTCACAATTCCATACCTAATGCCGACCGGGCACCTACCGCCTTGAGGTAAGGAAAAATAGCCCTCCAAAGAGTCGAAAAACTTTTTCAGGCGAAATTGGTCAGAAATATCCGTCTTCAAGGTGATAGGCGCCCGCTCGCTGTAAGGAATGGAAAAGTAGCCTAATCGCGCGGCAATACATCACATGGATAATAGATGGCGCTACCGAACAGCTAACGCTCGTTACTTCAACGTCTTCCAGACGGTGGCGGCATTTTCATTCACTCCGAACCAACAAGCCTTCGTAGCGTATTCAATGCGTGCGCATCACGCAGTCTTAAAGATCTGGGTTCAATTCCCAGTATCTCAAAACGATTAATTATTCGGAGGTTCACGTGTTAAGACGCCAACGCCAACCCCACCGGCATCGCCTTTCTGCGATACGAGCTTCGTAACCCTGTCGCGTTAAAACTGATAGCCGCCTACATTCAAAACGGCAGATGAAATTCTGGTTATCACTAACAGCATTTCGGGTGTTAACCGCCACGACTTAAATACAATGTCTTGGAAACACGCAGCCTGGGCGCATGCTAATCCATGACAACGCAACGTGCCACATAGCGCGCAGTTGTCCGGAAGCAATCGACGCCCGCCGCTTTGCACTGTTGCTGCACCTGCCTTAGATCAGTCTACGTTACCAAGAGGTCATAAACGCTAATTACACCCTGCGAAAAAAGAAAAGTGATGAAAAGTGGTGTGTAACAGTTCGCTCGAACGCCGCGCAGTTTCGCAGGAGAAGTCATAAATGACACAAGGGAGAAAGTTGACTCTTTGCGGGGAGCACGTGGTGCACTCTGTTGGCCAGGACAGAGTGCCGGCCGTCAGGCGCCGCCAACTTTTGTAGCCCTGGTCAGAAAAAGAGGAACGCGGACCACACTTGAAGAGACCTCCGCTTCCGTAGGCTGTCCTCATTACGGCACTGTGTCCTACTAGTTTTTTTTTTTCGTTCATCTTAGTCGCATATTTTGGTCTCATGTCAGACGGTGGCTGGAAGAAGCGATTCGGACAACAACAATCGGCGTGTAGATCTGGTTCTTCCTTGCTCTATTCCGTATTTGTGCTCTTTACTCTCACGACAACCGCTAACCATCGCCAGACATCGCTGCGTCTAGAGTGTAATTAGGAAAATATATCTCTATCATTCGCCTAATCTGGCATGAACCCTGTTGTTTTTAAGAGTGTGGCAGAATTTGGGGTGCAAGCTTGTACATGCGCACCCACTACAGGACGTGTCGTTCGAAGGAAGTACCGATACCACTCCTGGCACGGCGGGCTCTCAAACGAACTAAGCGTAAGTTTTCCGCTTGTAGAAGTATTTAGAGACGCATTGTACAGTTACACGCCGTTCTCACTACTTTCACTGAACGCGGACTAATCTTAGTGTACTATGGAAGGACGAGTGCATTAGGCACATTTATTGTACAACAAATATGAGCCATGGAAGCGCCCATCATATTGGCGAAATAAATCTTGATGCTGGAAAGACGACGTTTCTGTCGTTCGAAATATTGCTGGACACTCGCTATTTGCAAATTCCTTTGTCTTGAAAAACATTTGAATCGCTCGTAAATTTGTGTTTTAACTTCTCTTGTCATATTTCGGGGATAATCCTTCGCTTCGGGGATAACTCACAGCATGCATTCTGAAAAAAACACAAAAAGGGGTTATTCATCGCTCTCCTGAGGTCGCACTGCAAAACAGAGCTTCCAAAGTATATAAAATTGGATGCTATGGGTTTAACGGCCCAAATCAACATGAGCTATTGGAGACGCCGTAGTGAAGGGCTCCGGAAATATCGACCACCACCGATTTTTCAACGTGCGCTGTCATTTCACAGTGCACCGGCCTGTACAATTTCTCCTACATATAAATACTGCCGCCGCGGCCAGGATCGAACCCGCGTGTTTCGGATCAGCAGCCAGCGCCGTAACCACTTAGCTACCGCGGCGGGGCAGATTTTACAAACCAAAAGTATTTCTGATCAACTAGAGTATATCGGACGCACAATATTAAAGATGTGTTCGAATGAATGAGCGTAAATAATGATTAACACAACGATGTGCATCTGTGTCATAATTACGCCTCATGTAAGGAGTAAAATGAAATGAATATCACTTGAACGGTTTTTTTTCGTTTTAAATGCGACATTAACTGACAAATTTCGTGGCTGAAGAGTAAAATTCATGTTCACAGCCCGAGGTTCTTCAAGGTGCACGGAAGCTGCAGTGCACTGTAGTTCTTGAGCACTCCGGTAAGCAAAGACACGCTGTACTCATGTATCATTGATGTGGATCCCTTAAAATATTTAGGATTCTATTCATATCCGCCTTTATTAGTTTACACGGTCTTTTGTTTTACATAGGCAGGCGGCAGCGTCTGCCTGTGCCTGCTCTTTGCGAGTAGCACCGTCGATGTGTGCGATGAATGTGTACGGGCACTGGCCGCTGAAAACACCAGCATGGTGAAATCGGCAATTAAGCAGCCACTAGTGAATTCACATGTTGTTTGCTCTTAGAGGCAGGAATAGGTTTGAGCGACTAGTGGTAGGGACTTAAAATGGAGTCGAAACTATTTTCTTCTTGCGATTACACAACAGGTGTAACAGAAAACATGTAATGAATAAGTCTTTTGTACACAGTTGAAAGGAGCTTAGGCTGCAGCGGCGATCCTAGAGCCAAAGAATGCAATTTAAGAAGGCCGATTGTTCCGTATCTTGAAAACGCCACCGCTATGAATGCCTCTCATCAACGCATGCAGTGGTCGAGTGTAAACCGGCATGGTGCTTGGGCTGAGCTTTATCGTGCAACCTATTCCTCGACGCGCTGCTCGCATGCCGGTTACGACGATCCGTTATACAATTGATCTGCTACTAAGAATCGGAGTGATATAGGACGATAGGTACCCTGCGTTGTTTTTCAATTGTTTAATTTCTTCAAGTTGGTAAGGACGTGAGCGTATCCATAAGCGAAAGTAACAGAAAAATGCCCACCTCAGGGACAGGTTTTGTTGAGATGGGCGGTTATCCCGACCGCACCGGAGTCCTCCGTCTTTCGGGATCGCAATTACTTGACCGCCAGGTTGCTGCACACACCCACGGACGACGATGATAGAAAGGGAGGTGGGCGACAAACGCAAAAATGTTCCTCCCTCTGTGTTGGCTCGGTAACAGCGGCGCCGGCAAGCTGGGTTGATTGACCATTGCTAGTTTGCCCCAAACTCTATTCGGATGAACTTCGACGCCGGCGATGACGGCGGCGTGAATGCTCTCATGAGCGCATGCGTCCGCGGTGAAAATACCCTGGGATACGTGTATATGAAGCAGACCGAAGCGGTGGCCGACAAAACGATCCTTAAATACGATCCCATAAAACAACGCCTACAGAGAAAGCGCTCCGATGTCTCTTCAGTGAAGTCGGTCTATTGCCAGCGTTCCGTTTCTAAAAAACTGTGCTTTTTCAATAACCTCGTACCACTCACCAAGCACCGTTAATATTTCAGTCCACTCAGCCGGACACAAGATACAGGCGAACCAGTCGGGAGTTTGAACTTAAATTTTTTATACGCGTTCCAGTTCGTGTGGCTGTACTTCGATTGGCATTCAAGAATGTTGCCAGTTGCAGTGTTAACTCTGCGCTTAACCTCCTCGGTGATCGCTCTCTTCACAGAGCGGCAGAGTTAGGCGCGTAGTATTCTCAAGAACACAGCAAATTGGGGCTTCTCTCTACCGCACTCTAAAATTAAGATGGTAGCTTATGCTTCTGATAAAAGAGTGTGCTAAAAGTTCTGCGTGTAACAGAGCATTTTTTATAGTTTCAGGTGCGTCTCTTAACCTAAATAAATGAAAGGGGTTGTGTGTAGGCCACTGGGGAACAAAACCAACATTTTTTGCACCGCAGCAGGTGGGACTCCAAACTTTGCAGTACTTGGGGGTTCTTTTGCGTCAGTATCTGAATAGTCGGCCTCATTGGCATTCTCGGATCTCCTTACTTAGGCGACAATTTCAGGTTTGCATGGGCACGGAGGTGCCTCTATATGCACGAGCATAAGTTTGCAATATCTTCTTGGTTTCGAAGCTTATATATGTCATGCAGGTGTTGCATTGCGCAAGAGAAGAAGTACAGGCAATTCATAGAATTTTTGCGACTTTTGTGAGGCGCTCTCAACGAGAACCTATACGACGAGACAATTTGTTTCTCCCTGTGGAGGCTTGTGGAGCTGGTCTTCAGAAATTCTTTGTTCATCAGATTGCTCCAAGGTTTTACTTTTTTACAACAACAAATCATACATTCACATTCCATTTCCTTACTGTGCGGTTTTCCTTACAATTCCTAACTAGTCTATCCTGAAGATTGATGAGAAAAATTCTGATTGAAAAGTTGTTTCCTGTACTGATGAATTGGCAGCCTTGCCTCTCCTTCCTGGACAACAGAGTATTAAAGCGAGTGCAACTGATATGCGTTCAAGCGACAGCAAAGACTTTCTGTTTTAAATTTAGTGCGTCAACTTTCCGTTTCAAAATGGGGCTTCGTGAAAAAGGGACATTTGTACGATGGTCTCCCAACTGCCGCCACGAATTATGCCATGGTTGTGAAGAGCCGCATGACAGTTCGGCACTCAGAAATTCCACGTGCATGGAATTCTGTTCAGAGAGCAATGTGTCACGGTGCGGGGGTATATACTGCGCAGGGGTGGAGTGCCGGCACTTGCTGCGCGTCCTGTGGCAGCATATCCAGCTCACAGTTCCTTGGCAGCGTACTGCGCCGTTTAGCTGTGGCAGGAGCGCTCATGCTTGAAGATAGTAACTCTAAGTGATGCCTTTAGCAGTCAAGCGCGAAGTGGCCACCTCTTTTGGAGGACATCTCCATCTGCTCCGTTATTTTCCAGGTCTCGTGGACTGCTGCGCCAAAAAAGCGGTAAAGAGCGAGTCCTTTCTCTTCTGTTCAATGTGTCACCGGTTTGGTTTGGCACGGATTTGTGGAACAGAGCTCGGTAATCAGTCGCACATAAACGTGATTGGCTCATTGGTTTATTGGAAGTTTAACATCCCAAAGCGACAGAGGCTATGAGGGACGCCGTAGTGAAGTACTCCGGAAATTTTGACCACCTGAGAGTCTTTAACGTATACTGACATCGCAGAGCACATGGACCCTTGAATTTCGCCTCCATCCAAATTCGGCCGCAGCTGCCGGAATCAAAACCCGCTTCTTTCGGGACAGCAGCCGAGCGCCGTAACCACTGAGCCACCGTGGCGTGTAAAGTAAAAGTGATCACGTCTAAAGAACCCCAGGTTGTCGAAACTTCCGGAGCCCCTCATAGCCTGAGTCGCTTTGGGACGTTAAGCCCCAATAAACCAGAAAACCAAACCAAGAGTGCACGATGTTACAGAAGAAGACTACACGATAGTCTTGTCTGCCAAAGAAGTGAAAATTCCTTTTTCCCTGCATGAAGAATTTATCACGAATAGGGTGGAGGGGAGATGGCTTAATTAACTACAAAAAAATTAATTTTAGGGGGATAGACCAGTAATGAAATAGGCGCAGACGGCTTCGAGGACGTATCAGTAACAAGACAATAGCTGACAAGGGGCCATTAAGTTTATATACAAGAATAAAGTAAAACATTAGCAAGGTAGTTGTCGGAATACCAGGAGAAAAAAAATCTGTTAGGCGCATGTGATTTCCCTGTCTCTTTGTTGAGATGACAACAGCAAACAAACATGCAATCTGAGTGATCAAAATTACGCCGTGTAGTTTAGCGTAATTCAGAACAACCACAGACCGGAGGAGGAAACGGAGAAAGGAGAGAAGACTGAAGGTTATGCAGCAAGTAGACACTCAAAGGGAGCGTTAGCCTGCATCTCTGCAGGTAAACGTTTAATTTCTGGATAAAAAATGAGAGCACCATGATTCAGACATGATATAGGCCTAGCTGGTCGAGCTGCCGTGTGTTGTTCATAATGAGGCGAGTAAGTCAGCTCATATCAAGGCTAATTCTAGCATTAGACTGGACCTCTCATACATTGTAATATATATGGTAGAGAGAGGGTGCGGTAGATGGTCCTTGGCGATCACAAAATGAACAAGGGAGGGGAAAACCTCAGTTTGCTAGAGCCAACGTTTCGACAAGGGGACTTGTCTTCGTCTGGGCAAAGCGTTCATCATCGGCAGGGATTATATAGGGTCTTCGCTCCGAGGAGGAAGGCCCCGGGGGTGGGGAAGGAAAGTGGTGTGGGAGGGGATGCGTGTCAGGAAGGGGAGGGAGGTGAATCATCATTCGCTAGGCTGCAATAGTGCAACAACCTATATCCGGGGGGTAGGCAATGAACAAAAGGCTTTGAAGGGGCTGCGACGGGGGGGGGGGGGGGGGGGGGGGGGGGGGAGGCGCTGGGTGAACCTGCAAAACTCAGATAAAAGGATTAGTCACGCTGACTAATCCTTTTATCTGAGTTTTGCAGGTTCACCCAGCGCCTCCCCCCCCCCCCCCCCGTCGCAGCCCCTTCAAAGCCTTTTGTTCATTGCCTACCCCCCGGATATAGGTTGTTGCACTATTGCAGCCTAGCGAATGATGATTCACCTCCCTCCCCTTCCTGACACGCATCCCCTCCCACACCACTTTCCTTCCCCACCCCCGGGGCCTTCCTCCTCGGAGCGAAGGCCCTATATAATCCCTGCAGATGATGAACGCTTTGCCCAGACGAAGACAAGTCCCCTTGTCGAAACGTTGGCTCTAGCAAACTGAGGTTTTCCCCTCCCTTGTTCATTTTGTGATTGTAATATATATGTAAGATGAAGACATTATAGCAGTTAAGAAATGCTTTGGCCAGCGTTTCAGCAGGACTGTTTTTGTAACTGCTGAAAGTTCATATTGCAAATAAAAGTACTCAGCGCACATGTACTTTATTAGAAGTAGGGTTCGGGCAGGAAGGTCGTTGAACGTCCTACCAGGGCTGCCGGTGTGTGAAGGAGGTGGATGGTCTGGAGTAATCGGTTTATTTACGTCTTGCAGGTAATTATGATTTAAGAGAAGGATCTGGAAGTTCCCACATCATTCAATGACGCTTTAAAGAGTGGGTGTCTTACGAGTCCACCGAGGGAGGCGTGGCTTGTTGAGGAGAGAGTATTGGTAAAGTTCACACTGGCGCAAAATTACACGTGCTCAGACTTGTGGGCACGTATTAACGACGAGCCACTTGATACTTTGACGCGAACAAGTTAAATTACCACGCGGACAGCACGCGCACAAATCATAAGTACACGGCCCGCACAAAGACGTTTCCCGAAGTCGTATGTGTAATGCAAGATTTTTTGCAAGTGAATTTAAAGCCGTACTTCCTTTTAACTCTCATTGACCTGCAGGTACAGCGTAACCGCACGTTGTGTGCTCTGTGGTCATGCTGTTATATCGGCTAAAAGGTAGAACGAGAACTGGCGATGCGATGAGATCGCAGTTTGGCACACCATTTATTACGGCTTGCATAGTATGCGGCGAAGAATATTAAAATTTTGGCGCCCAAACAACTGGGACAAATTCCACGGCCTGTACCTGTTTCTTTTTTGTGAATCAAGGAATCTATCGATACAATGTTAGGGAGATTCGCATCTTGAACACAATGATAAAGAAAGCGGCAATAGGCACCCAGGGGAAACATGCGCGCATTAAGCTAGCCTTTCTTGTCGCTTGTGGTAGGTTCGAGGCATTTAGCCAACCATTTGCAGCACAAGCTTGAAATGTTCACGATTCGTGCTAAGAAATTAAAATGAACGCGGACACATTTAAAAATCAAAGTTTTGTTACTTGTAGTCTCTGCTGGCTGATACCTTGTCCCCGCAGTATTTTCTGCCTGGGGCGCTGCGTTTATACAGCCGCTAAAAAATACTGGGCCTTCGCAAGTCCATCCAGCTTTGTTCCTTCTGCACGAGGAAAGAAGAGAAGAAAAACGAAGAATAGCCCCGTGGCTTTCGTTCCGGCACGCGCACGGCGCAGATCCCTTCTTTTGCGATGAGCGGCCATGCCCTGCGTTTCTCGCATAGCCATCCTGAGTGGCCCTCCGCCCGCTACGACATAGGCACTGCCAGCGTGGCTTCGCGCGTTTTTACAGGACGTGGGGTGCTCACACGGCAAGAGAGGCCATGCTGCAGCCTGGGCGAATCGTTCACCCGGAAGGGCGCCGGTCGTCGAGCTCGCCCATCGCTCCGTCATCGTGGTCAGGCGCTAGGACAGCAAACTCGGAGAACAAGACGGCCGCCTGCTCAGCCCTTCAGGTTGCCGGCCACCGAGGCCGCATGCACGGGAAGTGCACCCTACTTGGCAATGCTGCAAGGTGTCTTTCCAGCTACCACCACGGCGACCTGACGTCGAAAGCTTCTCTGGTGAGTTTCGCCGACAGTCACGAACGTCGACAAATATCGAGATTTGCTCTGATTTTTGTAGCATGGTCTAACCTTCGTTCCCTTAGTGCGCACCTCCCGACTTGAAGCTGTTGGGCGAAACAAACCCGACAAAACGCAGCGTCCTTCTCACCCGGCAGCTCCATCTACCCTGATCTCTACTCAGATTTTTCACTGCACTGGCCGTCTATGGGTGAATATTGCTTGCTACACACCAGAACCCAATGCGGCCGTTGCTAATGCTTTGAACTGAAGCTTGACTTGTGGCAACTTTTCTCCAGCCTGGCTTATTAGTAGTAATGTGGTTTGCTTGAGTAGTATGTGACATGTGCAAACACATGCAAATGGACGTCTCGCATATGCACTATTCACAACCAATTAAGAAGCCATGCTCTTTGGAGATGCCTTTCCGCCGTCAAGACTTCGCCATGGAGCTGCCGCTTGGCCCTTCAACATGCGTAAAGCATGTCCGGAATTTCGCCATTCTAAGCCTTAGCAAGCAGTCTATCATCAATCTCCTGCAACCTTAGCCTGGATTCATTCCGCAAAGGTGGTTTCTGCGTGAAGAAACAAAATCACGGACGCCCGCTGGTTCAGCCAGTGGCTCACGTATCAAAAATTTTGCCATGGTTCCAGATGAAATTCAATGAACCCGAACGTGCTCAGTACTTATTACGCAAAGCGTCTAAAAACGAGGGATTCGCACAGGAGTGCCAGCTGTGCACATTCGAAAGCTTTCTTGAGCTCGAGACAGATCACGCGCGCGTGTCAGTGGCGATCCACAACTCCTATGGCTGCTTCTCCTGCGTTGCGATGCAATACATCAAGACCATGGACCGTGCTTCTTTACATATATTAACGCGAAAACATTGTATAGCTCAGTTGCATTCCCTGATCTTGCCCGCAGAACTTGTCCGCAAAACGTTTGCGCAAAATGTGTGAAAGTTTAACGAAAAGAAGTAATAAGTTACTGGTGTTATATGCCGTGATGAATAATGACCTCGTTACACTGTTAATCAGTAAAAACAGTTTAGATACAATGTAATTATTAAAAATAAGACGTTTAGCTGTGTTGAAAATAACTAAACGAAAAACAACGACGTCATCACTAATTAGCGTCACAAATTAAATGAAGTAATGGGAGGGTGACATGAAAAGATTACTTTCAAAAATGATAGTCACAGAGTCAAGGTGATTACGTTATACGAAAGCATCATGATTAGATTACTTGCAAAAATGAATTATGTGTCAAGTTAATGACGTCACACGTAAGTCGCGTGATACGACTTGCAAAATTTAGACTTATGATGTGACGCCAAAGTCACGTTACATGACGCAAATTTAGAGTGATGACATCACATAAAAGTGATCACTTCAGTCCCGAGCTGAATCACAATCGCTTCCATGTAAAGACGGAGAGAGCATTCCCGCAATTCTTTTTACTTTCTCTTGAAAGGTTTTGTAAGCTCTTCTACCGGGTAGGACAGGGAAGAGTAATGTGCAACATTAGCTGATTATTGTTTAATGTGTACTTTTCTTCCTCTATTAATGCATGTCCTCGAACAGCACATTTCTGACAATTGAGAAAATGACAACTGCCTGCTAGTGATGCAAAACTATCGGAATTTTGACTATCGATAGTATCGATAGTTTTTTTTAACTATCTATAGTGCTACTATCGATAGACTATCGATAGTATTATCGTTAGTCTACTATCGATAGTAATACTATCGATTCTACTACCGATGGTATAACTATCGATAGTATCACTATCGATAGTATTACTATCGATAATGTTGCTATCGATAGTATTACTCGCGATAGTACCGCTATCGATAGTCTTGCTTTCGATAGCGGTACTATCGCTAGTAACACTATCTCTAGTAACACTATCAATAGTAACAATATTGATATTATGCATTTGTTGGCCAGCGATATAACCAAAACATTTGCGATAGCTGATTGGTTTCACGGTCTCATGAGTATTAACGGTCCTAAGCGACTCATGCTATGTGGGATGCTGTAGTGGCGGTCTCCGGGTAAATTTCGACCAGCTTTGGTTTTTTAACATGCTCACGGACAGTTCGGAAAAATGCCTGGAACTGCATCCGATGAAAGAACAAACAGCACAAGTTGTGCTGGCTTGCACGACACCATCGTGCACAGCAGATGTCGTCTTGTTGACGTAGCCCCTGCAGAATGCTTTTCGAACGCATGCTTTGCAACTAGGACATTCGCACGCTAACATTTTATCCAGAAACTTTGTGTACGGAACGTCTCCAGAGTTCGATGACGAGTAGACCGCGAAAATCGGCGAGTCCTGTCAGATACTCATATCATCCCCTCCATACCACACACTCGGGAAACCAAGTTTAGGATGCAGTGGGTACGCGTGATTCATTTTATAGAATCGATAGAACTATATATAACAAGGGGTACCGATACGGCTATCGATTGTACTATCAACAGAACTATCGAAAGTACTATCGATATTACTATCGATACTACTATCAAAAGTACTAACTATCGATAGTACTATCGATACTACTATCGAAAGTAGTAACTATCGATAGTACTATCGATAGTCTTTTTTACCATCGATGGTTCGATAGTAAATCAACTATCGATAGTATCACTACTATCACTACTGCCTGCACCCTATTTTTTGCCGCGAAACTGAAGTTGCGCTTTTACGAAGCGGGTGTTAGCTACACGGGCATTGTTTCCGTCTTCCCAGTGTAACTATACACGTGGTCGCGTAACGTGTCTCATGCAGCCAGCGGCCCAGGCTCTGCTCACCGGTGTACGGGGAGTCAGGCGTCTGAACTGCGCCGCCGCACGGATCTCCACCTGCGGCGTGGTGGTTCCGCAGAAAGCAGCGTCGGCTCAGCCGACGACAACGTGCACCTCACGCCTGGAGGTGCACGGGCACTGAGGACGCTCGGATGCAGCACGCGGAACCGCGTCCGCGGCTCGCGGCTACCCTGCTGCTGCTGCTGCTCACCTGAGCCTCGGTGAGCTTAGCATCTCGTACGCTCACCTAAATGGATACTGCTTCCCATTGTTTTGATACACACTCGCAGGAATAGTGACAGGGAGCAACCCGACGAAATGCGGTCGCTTGCAGCCTGCGTATTTTATAGGGAGCATACAGTGTAGCTCTTCCGCGATTCCGTTCCCATGAAGGCACATCGAGTGAGTGCGTGCATCGTGAGGGCATCCCAGATGAAGCCGGATGGTTTATCGTACTTAGCAACTTCTCTATCTTTTGAGCACATTTCTCTTAGCCTTAAGGTGCAGATCGCTCGTGTGTTTCATGTAACGCTGATCATTTGCCAGACAACAGGGGACGACTTCAATTTTTTGAGGAAGGCATCTCTTCATGCATGGTTCAATTCCTTCCCAATTCTATGGCTCTTCAAATCCAACACCTTTCGGGTAGGATTTACACACTTGGTGCCCCCCCCCCCCATTCAGACTCTGCGTTTAACCTTCTTGCGCATCCCATCCTGGTTTCCTGCAGAATTACTGGTAAGTGTTTTTCCTCCTATGTGATACACCGCACATCTGCTTAGTAGTCCACCCTTTTCAGCGAATCTTCCTTAGGCTTTCTTCACATAAGATTTTTCTTTGGCCGTCGCTCACCCTCCTGCATTTTGTTTGTGGTTTTGCCTTGAGCATCGAAGCCTTCTCTCAAAAGCTGTTCGAAGAAATAAAAAATGGGTTTTGCTGAGAATTCATGTTATTGGTGATCTCCAATAGAGCACTGCACGGGCCTGAATTTGAGGCCCGAGCCCGGCCCGGGCCCGCAACTTCAGGCCCGGCCCCGGCCCAGGCCCGGCAAAATAAATCATGTCCCGGCCCGGCCCGCGGGCCGGGCCGGGCTCGGGCTTTCGGGCTGGCCCGAGCCCGTGCAGTATTACTGCTCACTCTGAGCAAGTAGACTGCTACTACACCGATAAGGAACTTGCCGACAAAGGTTCTGAAACCGCAGTTTAGCTTGCAGAAAGTTGGTGCTATTTAACCCAGAAGGAAGTGATTAAAAGTCGTTGTCGCCAGGCCCGTATTTTGGACAGTGATCTCGTGTAGGTGGGTAAGTCCCCAGAGGTAAATAAAAAGGGCAGCATACGAGTGTAATAGACTACTTTGCAGTCCCTCATGATTTTAATCAGTGATATTTTGCCGCCCGCGAAGTATAAATATTAGAGCGTCCTCGCAAGCAGTGGGATAACATTTTTATTGTGAGCGCGATCTCACAGGTGGAACTAAGGTGGAACTGATCGCCTTTTAGTAGAAACGAAAAGCTAAAAGGCTTGAGTATTTCACGGTGTGTGGTTTAAGACTATAAGCGTCCTAAACAAATATGCTCTTCCCGAATGCACTTCTAGTACTGTATAGGTATGTTTTGGGATGACGAACGATCAATGGCCAATTAAGGCCGGTTGAATTTTACTCTTACTGATGGAGCAGAAAATAACGCGCGAACCACGTGATAACTTACAGGGCAAAACACTTGTCATGACAACCAGGCTGAAGAAGCGAGGAGGGATAGATGTGGTTACTATATACGTCTTTGCATTAGCAAGAACAAAGGTCATGTGTTACGCAGACAGCTTTAGAATCCACATGAGCGCTGACCTCCTTTTCAAACAAGCACAGCTGGAGGGCTCTCGCGTTTGGAATAGAATAAAACATAGCTTAACTCATCGACTCGTTTCAATAATTTTTAATAAAAGCGCATATGTGCATACTTATACCAAACCACTTGACACAATCAAGGATACAATTATGACATCCTTATCCTTTATGCCATCAGGTTTCCGAAACAGAAGTGTTTTAAGTAAGTTATATCCCACAACAACTATAAAAAAAATAAATGTGAATTTTAAAATGCTATAACATATGTGACTAACAATCATATGGCCATCAAATCCTCGCTTTGAACAATTGGATAGCTTTTACAATTAAATATAAATGAAAGCTATAAACTTTATGTTGATCCTGCATACACAAATGAAACAGAAATAAAAGTAATGAAAGCTTCACATTTCGCGTAAACAAAACTAGATTAACAAAGCAGACTGACTACATATTCTTGTGCAGAAAGAGCAAGTTGTCAACCGCTGCCGGCTTCAAGCACGTTCTTCGCTCCTGAATTATGAAGCCGGCGGCACTGAAGTTTCTTTCGCTACTTGCGCTCGTTGCTGGAACGGACAGCACTTTTCGTGCAAAAAGGGAAAGGCGAGGAAGTTGGCTCTGCTGACTTTTCCACCACTGCAGCAAGTCTTCGGTGCTTTCACATGAATCAGCGGTGTGAAGATATTTTTGTACTTCATCACCAGCTACTTCTGGTTCAGTGGCATCACGCCAGTCCATGAATTCATCGCAAAGCCTGCTGCGTTTGGATGGATTCTCACTGCCAAGTTCACTGTCGCTTTTTTCCTCCGCAGGAAAAGATGGACGCAGCTCAAGCAACATTTTACGGACTGTGTCATAAGTGCTCCGTCGCTCGGTTTCACTGATCATGCGCAGCTGGCGAAAGGGCGGCCACAGGAACGTCGCACATTAATGAAGTTCATCCACTTGCATCTTAGCGTCAAGAAATTCCAATGCTCTAGATTTCAGCTTGGAGATTGCGGAGCTGTCTGCCGAAGTTGCCGAGAGATGTCTTTTTACTTTCGTGAAGTACATGAGTACCAGAGGCAAAGTCACTACTTTTTCCCGCTCCAGTTTGTCGCTGGCCTCCTTGAACGGTTCCAAGAACTCGATGATTTCTTTCAGCGCTGCATTGCTCATGTCCTCCATCAGTTGGTCGCCTCTCTCTTCCAAAAGTTGCTCAATGGCTTCGTACTGTATCGAAACCGACTTTATCATCGCTAGTTTCGAGTTCCATCTAGTGCTTATTTCCTGGCACACTCCGTGGGGCAGCCGGCTAGCAAGCCCGCTTTGTTTAAGGAATTTCACAACAGCCTTTACTTTCAGCAGATGTTCACGCAAGTCGGGAAGCTCTTTGGTGAGAAAATCTTCATCAAAAGTGTTCCGGAGAATAGTATTTAGCACATGGGCACTGCAGTTCAACCTCACGTAGGGTTGCAGTTGATTAATGATGTTCGTCCCTTGATCAGTAACGAATACCACATTACTTAGCATGCCTTCGTCGATTCCCAACCTCGCACACCTGCGCACAATTTTTTTGCGGATGTTATCGCCAGTTTTCTTCTCTGGGGGGAAATCGCTGGTGAACAGTACTAAGTTCTTCAATTCCCATTTATCGCTGATGTAGTGAACAGTCGCAGTAATGTAGGCCACCTTCCTGTAGTCGTCGGTCCACATATCAACGGTCATAGAACACCGACCTTCTTTCATTGCTGATTGAACCTCAGGGATTATCTCCTCTCGAACTGTAGCAGCCACTTCAGAAACTTTGCGTGACACAGTCGTAGGGTGCGGGAGCACGTGCTTGGCGGATATACTTCCATACCGCGTACCAATGCTGATTAGCTCATCGGCGACTTTCAAGAAACCATCATCGCATACAATATCGAAGGGCCTCAGATCCTTTGCGCACCACCCAACACACGCTTTCGTTAGACTTTCTTTGATACTCGCCGGTATATCTGGCTTCTTTTCGCTAAAAAAACTGGTGATGGCCGAACAGCCCTTAGGCTTGCATTTATGGCGGATCAAGTGCGACGTCCCAGTCTTCCCACCATCGTATGCGAAAAAATTTTTCCATTCTTTGCATTGGACATGCCCCACTGGTGACAGACTGCTGGCGTCAACAACTTGAGAAATCGTTTCCATACATCGCTCTTCTTGGCTTCTTTGGAAACAAGTTTGAGCTCTCCTGAAGCAAGGGACTCCTTTAGGTTGACTGCACTCATTGTAGCAGTTTGTGAGCACGACAAATTACACAGGTGCTGCAGGTAACCTCACTAACACAGAACACGTGCCACAAGATTCATGCAGCTAAAATACCACATTCCAGAAGCAGGTACTACGCGAATCCAAGGTATGAGAAAGTAATAGTCACCAGAAAGTACCCATTCACCGCTATTTCAGCTCGCCGGCTTCAATATGACCAAGCTGGATGGTTTTGTCGGTGAGTGACGCTGAAGACGAGGATCGGGTACCGCGAGATGGATCCTCTGGCGAAGTTGTTCCGCATTCACACCTAGGCCAGGGCTGCCGTTCTTCAAGTTGTGTCATTCCGCCAAATAGTGCGGCCGCCTTAAGCGTTGTTCTCCCCCACGATCTTCCCGCGGTAAGTTCAATTTCCACTAGAGCAGCTGGCGCCATCCATTGCAGCTGCTTGTAGGTAGTAAATTTGACGTAATGAAGAAAACTGGTTTTTTCTTAACTTTCGGCGTTGTAAGTTGGCAGCTGTGTTCGAAATATATCTTAAATAACGAATATTGACATTATACCTTGTTTTAGAAGCTCACTATTAACTGAAACTGGGGACTACACCCCGGAGCGTAGGAAGCGAGGGCGTGCTCCGTAACTATCCATGCATTGCCATGCTTAGCTTTCCATGCACTTGCGGAAAATTAGCCACGTGTGCGGCGTTACTCCACTCCAGACAACACCACAGTAGCGTCTCGCCTTTGCGGTTTAGAACACGCGAAAGCAGTGTCTGACCGCTGGTCCTCGGTCACCGAGAAGAGTCAGCGTATTCGCTTGCATCGTTCAACGTGGCCGGCGCGCGTCTAAAATTACTTCCACATTGCACTGTAAATGACGCTGATCGACCCGGTTTGCAGACGGCTCAGTCAAGCTTTCTGTCATTTGGAATCAATGAGATTTACAAGCTCTCGCGAGCTTTTGTGGCTATTTCATTTACGAGACGTTCCGGTCAGCAGATCAAGAAGAAAACGCACTTTGTGAATTTTCTCACATGAGAAAAATATAGCTATAAAATAAAACCTATGTTTTTGGAGCTTAAGGGCCCAAGGGAAGTCAGGCTGTGAGAGACACCGAATCAGAGGGCTCCGGATCATTTCGACCACCTGGGTTTCTTCAACTAGCAATGATACTACAAAGTACACGGCTTTCATGCGTGCCACCTCAATAGAAATGCGGCCGCCGAGGCTAGGAGCAAACCCTGGTTCCCCGGCTCAGTAATCAAGCGCCTTGACCACTAAGCCAAAGCGGCGTGGAAATAAGGAAATAAATAAGTCAATGAATAAAGCTTAGTTTTTTCTCAGCGCATGCTATAACTCAAAGCTCATCCGTGTCGCTGCTTCAATGCCGCATTTGTGCACTTCACTCTGCAATGGTGAATGAAAAGTCGGACGCCAGCCATTTCTCTACGGACCCAAGCGCGGCTGGGGCCCACAGCTTTAAGTCCGAGCCCGGCCCGGGCCCGCGACTTCAGGCCCGGGCCCGGCCCAGGCCCGGCAAAACAAATCGCGTCCCGGCCCGGCCGGGCCCGCGGGCCGGGCCGGGCCCGGGCTTTCGGGCTGGCCCGAGCCCGTGCAGTGCACTAATCTCCAATACGTCTTAAAGCAGCGTCGTCTCCATGCCTCACCTAACGTTTGTCACAAAACCATACAAAGTTCAAGCATTGGGCTCCAGTGCAAACGGCTTAAATTTAGAGCCCTTTAGCTAAATAAAGTCAGTTTTTCACGAATACATAGCTCCTTTAGTTTTTTAATGCCATTGCTAAGTAGAGTCATGGAGGTTAATATTGTCCGGCTGTGTCCTGTGCGGCGGCCACTGTAGGAGGCATCCACCTACTAGTGTGTGCTTAGGGGGATTTTTCTCTCTCCACGTTCCACCTGTCAACCGTCTCCCTCTTCACCTGCCCCTCTACCCTTCCCCACTGCCAATTGCAGGGGAGAGGAGGGAGGCGCCGTATGTAGGATGACTCAGCAAAAATGAAGATGGCTAGGAAGAAAATGATTCAGCCAACAGCAGGCCTGCGGCTAAATATGCAGTTTCTTAAAAACAATGTTGGCAGAAACTAAAGGGGGGTAACACTATTTTTCGGACTCAAGTTGTTTATGGAATTTTGTTCGCTATGTAACTGAGAGCAACTGGGCAAAATATTACCTCATTTAGAGCAGCGAGTAATTAATAGCTAAACTATTAAAAGTTCCCCTGAACGTGTAGTAGTCGGGCAACACTAGCTTGCTCGCATTCCATGAGGGTCGCATGCTTGCTCGCGACGGAGGACTGAACAACTGAACTGCTCACGGCGCGTAGTTAGCGAAGCAAAGGGGAGTGGGTTCGTTGTTCGAGCTATAAGGGTGCGGAGGGGTGAGGGGTAGTCACAGCAGCGGGACAAAGGCAACAAAGGGCCATGCCCTTCCATTTCTGTCCAGTTTTTGCCTGATTTCGGTGGCTTCACCAAAATGTGTCGCGAACGGTCACCGCACCGACCGTGCACGCGCAGTTCTGCAGCAGACGACTGCGCTGTCGGTTTATGACGTCACTCAGGCTGCTTGAATATGGCCGTCATTGCGAAGGAGATGGGCTGTCTAGTTATCGATATCTCTCTAGTTATCGTTGTGGTGCTCCATGCCGGCCTGTTTTGTTTTCCTTTCGTGCGTTAACTTTTTCTTTTTTCGCAGTTGCGTGCGCGGGGGTAGAGAAAGTATGATGCGCTTCTTTTGCTTTCAGGATGATGCGTAGAGAGGTCTGAAACACGTGCACCATATTAGAGGCGCTCGAATACCACGCGCATCTCAACCCGCTCTTTCCTGCGACGCGTGCAGCCAAGGGGAGCATTACGTTGTCGACTCTACTCCGCTGACGTTAGTCATACGGCAGAGCATCTGTATTGCTTGCAGATCGCGTATATGTTAGTATACGCTGGCATCTTGCTTAGATAGGCGAGTATTTTCAATTTCATTAAGATGGACTGCTTGAAGAGAATGCGAACTTTCCGACGGACACCCTAAAACGCTGAGGCTGCTGCTGAATGTTTATTACACAGCATCAGGTTCGTGTTAGTGATGTCCGTATGATTTAAATGAGTATGCTCACTTTTTCACTTCCACACAGAGTTCCTGAGCTGTTGGCAATGCAGCATTTTATTCGTGTGGTCTAGGGCGCCCTCTAGAAGGCAGAGTAACCAGTTAGACTTCGGTGCCACCCGTTACTGTAGTCTAGGCACTAGTTTGCCGCGAAATGCGCTCTCACAAATTCGCTTTCCTTGTTATGGCTCCGGCCTGAGTTTTTCGGGAACAGAAACAGAAAAATCGCCCAGAACAAGTGCTCTGTCCAGGACAAATCGCAGCGCATAAAAATAAGCCTGTGGAAGACTAATATATAGTGCAATATCTTTTTTCATAGTCATCCCTGAAGAATGAGGGGCACCGAGGGGTACCGTAGTTAGAGATTGAACATGCAGCACAGGGTACGTGTAAAAAAAAAAAGAGTGCTTGCGTTAAGCTCCGCCTATATAAAGGCACGAAGCGATAAGGTTGATGGCTCCCTACAGCGGTATCTCTTCACACGCGGTCACTATTTTTGGTCGGGTTCACGCATTTGTCCCAATTATAAAAACTTCACGTTCTTTTCTTAGCGCCTCAGTTGTGGCTCAGGGAATATGGCGCTGTTTTGCTCACCCGAAAGACGCGGGTTCGATCGCGGAAGCGGTGGTCGATGTTCGTTGGAGGCGAAATTCTAGAGGCTCCGGTCCTGTGCGATGTCAGTGCGCGTTAAAGAACCTTAGGGGGTGAAAATTTCCGGAACCCTTCACTACGGCGTCCCTCATAGCCTGAGCCAGCCGCTTTGGGACATTAAGCCCACCTAAACTAACCATTGTTTTTCCTAGAACTATTCCACTCTGCAATTTATGCGCACGATGTTCCTTCTGTAGACACACACATCGATTAGTACTGACTGCACTACACTGGCAGTTACGAGGCCACAAGACAGGGTTCTACATGGACGCAGGTTTTTCGCCGCACGTGCACCATCATTTGGGGAGGCGGCGCAAATCATTTAGCGAGGGTTTTCCGGTGGCTGGTGCATGCAGGCACAACTATGGCACGTGAAGCGAAGAGGCTTTGAAAAGTTAACAAGCACTTTGCTGCTAGATTAATTACTACTTCCGTAATTAAAGCTTGCACACATACACACGTACTGATCGCCATAGTCGTAAGATGTCACTTTACATTAAAGGCCACACGATATATATATAAATCGCGCTTGTACCCAAGCTGTGGAAATATTTCTTTTTGGCCAAGTCGGTAGCGTGCTTTAGTGGAGACGGAAGTCGTTGATTCGAATCCGTACTAAAATACACGAATATTTTTTTTTTACCCAAAACCAATTACGTTCTGAACATCCGTCGATCGAGGCATGCGCCGCGCCCTCTAATTCACGTTAAAAATTCGCTTCTATAGTGTTTTGATCTCAAACTTGAACATATGACATGCGTTACTCGTCACGGCACAGACGTGGCCTGCTCCCGCCGAAAGGGAGCCTTAAATCTACAATTTCTCAAATCTACAAATTCTATCAGCCCAGGAACATTTGCACCATCGTGGCCTTCACAGCCCTTGCCTTAATTCTGATGTTAAACCCTGCTTTGACTCTTTCTTCTGCGTGTTATGTCGGTGCACGTTAAAGAACTACAGACAGTCGTAACTTCCGGAGCCCTTCACTACGGCGTCCCTCATAGCTCGGATCGCTTTGGGAGGAACACCCTCAAACCCTAAATTTCCTGAGTAAATATTCCGCAAAGGGTTCGTTTTCCTTCCTGGCACACTTACGAATTATAACCGCAGACCAAAATTTACCTAGATGAGCACTCGCACTTCTACGGAGCGCAACCACCGTGGCTGCCGCGGATGAAAAATGCAACCCGCCGGCTGCAATGTTCAGGAGCAAGCCTTATCGACTACTGCGGGTGTTCCAAGGGCCGCAGGGTGTTATTTCCGCAGGTGATATTCATAAAGCTGTTTGAGTAACCACACGGCATTGACTGTACGTTTAACCATGCAGGCGCCATTCTTGACGGTACTCCGGCAGCCTTTGTAACCTGAGCGGCCAGTGTCCGCCTACTGCGATCTGTGTAGGGCGAGTCGTTAATACAGCAAAAAGTATTCTCCTTTCTTCTATGTGTACTGCGCAGGAGGTGGATGGGCTGGCCGTTCTCAGCGTTCCCGACGGGCCCTGGACTGGCGCCTTGGGTGAAGGCGGTACTCTGGGCGCCTTCTTTGATTAATTTTTGGTTATTTGTTAAAAAATGTTAGTTTCGAATGGTAACCTAAGCGAATAAAATCTGTGTGATCTGGCATAAACAGCATTTCTGCTTTTATTCAAGGATGTAAGGGCATTTTGTGGAGATATAGTAGCCGCGTTTTAATACAACAGCGTCAATATATTTCATCCCCATTTTTTTAGACCATCCTGGTTGCGGCAACACAACATCAAAGTACATTTGAGAGCTTTGATCCGAACCTGTCGAGAAAAAAGTTCTCATAAAAGTGTTTTGTTTGCAAACAAAACTACACCTACGCCAATTTCTTCACACAAAGTCGCCACTAGTTATTTAGTGAATGAGCGCAAGTACTGTATGAGTAGCGCATGGAATTCTCCGTTCTCGAACATTGCCAAAATTTGCCGAGAGCCTTGTCCACTGCTATGGATACTTCCGCATTCATTCCTAGAATTTCAGTTCTACAGAAGAGGGAAAACGACAAAGGAAAGAAAATGCTTAGGTTTCACAAGCTGGTCTCATTCAGACACTTCGCTCCCGAACACGACGGCGCCGCCACACCTTGGTATCGTGGCTTCAGTATATCTCTCTGGAACTTGCGCTTCTAATGGAGAAGAAAGAGCTGTTTTCTATTCTTCGCTGTGAGCCGGCAAATAAAGACCAAGGTATGGACCACCGCGTGGACCATGCTGGAGGACGTTTGCGTTTAGCAAGTGATCTTGAACACTGGCTTGCAACTACTCGTCCGCTGTTTTAGTACTGAGTTCTTGACTGCGCCTTCAATGAGGGCCACCGCGGTGGCTCAGTGGTTATGGTGATTGGCTACTGGCCCGAAAGACGCGGGTTCGATCCCGGCCGCGGCCGTTGCGTTTCGATGGAGGCAAAATGCTAGAGGCCCTTGTGCTGTGCGATGTAAGTGCACGTTAACGAACCCTAGGTGGTCGAAATTTCCTGTGGTCTTTACTATGGCGTTCCTCATAGCCTCAGTCGCTTTAGGACGTTAAGCTCCCATAAACAATAAATCATCAATAATAAAAAAATTCCCCTCTTAGTATGCTTTTTTCCGGCTTGAACTGTTGGTTTTTCTTGTAATGATGTCCGCAAAGCACAGCGGTCATGCATGTGTGTCCAAGAATCTGTGACGGTAGCTGCTTAACCCACGACTCTCTTCAGTGAACTTGTTGAAAATGCGAAACACTTCTGCAGCGTTAAATACCACGTCTCTTTGGTGGGGAGGCCTGTCTTCAACACTAAATGGACTGCTCTATAAAAGAAAGTCCTAGTCTATAGGCTGAGAACGGATAACACTTGCCCAGGTTTTAACATTAACTCAACCATTTCATTGCACAACAACGCTCTGATTTCTTGAAATAGAAGTGGCGCCGGAAGGAACAACTTGGGATGCGAAATTCATCGTTGGGCCGGTCATTTCCGCGCCGGTCGGCGGTGAGGGAAGGAATCTTGCTATTTTCTATTCTTTTAGACTTCTTACCCTTCATCAACTCAAAATGTATTTGATAACACTGCTTGCTAAAAATCGTAGAGTAGCTGCGCTTGGCAATAGCTTCGACTGGAGTCGATAATTCCTAACTCACCAGGAACTGTACGAGAAATGGCACATTCAAATGACTGGAAAACGAAATCCTTTCAAATTACGGCCCCTGGACCACAGTACAGAAGACCGCGTTCTGGACATTGCCTGCAATTCATTTCAAGCAAAAAATATTAGGAATTAGGGGTATGGAAGCACTATCAACTCCGAAAGCCACGTCCCTCATGATCCCACAGAGCACATATTGCACACATGACTGAAGAGAGCGGCCAGTCTGAGCTTACGTAACCCATGACCACCTTAAGAGCCCACTTGCTCCAGTTTAGTCCTTAAACCGCAATCGGTGCGAGAGTCAGCAGCCTAAAAAGGGGATTATACCACTCTTAAATTTCTGTGCCAGCCCATGAGCTTCCGTGGATTCGATTTGGAGGCCACGGAATGAATACTGCTGCTTGATCGCGCTAATGAAGATGGCAGTTCTAAGGAGGTGCCAACGTTGACTTAAAATATGACCAAGTTGTTGCAACGCATTTCAGAAGGAATTGAGCATGCTTCGCCTTTAGTGCAAGTGCGTTCTTTGTCTTCGTTTATTCATGGTTAGAAAAGTTAGAACCTTGGTGCATATGTCGTTGGTCCGTGACCATTAAGCTACGCTTCCGCCAAATGCATTATTTTCCTTCATAAGCTGACTACTCCGGTAGTTATTTCCCGGAAGTCATGGCGCATTTATCAAATGCCTTCCTCTTGTTTTCCCTCTCGTGTCATTTATTTACGGATTAGGCCATGGATACTGTGCTGAACTCGTCTCTGTCTAAACCTTTAAAAATGTGAACCGTGAGCAATACGAGATGTTTATTCCGTGTTTTCCGTCAGTTATTGGTTTATTTTATATTTCATGAACACTTTTAATAGCCATTCAGGCACCGACAGCCTCACATGGAAGTACAATATATATTCCTGCTACGCAAAGTCAGAGCGCGAAAATATTGTGGGTCATGGTGCACTCCGTCTGTTTAGAAATTAGCCACTCTGAAGCGCACGTGTGCTGTTCAAAGTACTCTGCGCTATTTAGGAGGCTATCGGCAGAAAGAGGGTCGTAGCTGCGCCGCTCGTCACTGGGTTGTGTCAGGGAGTTCATTTAGGCGGCATCTGTGTGGATTTCCCTCAAATGACAGCGAAGTATTAATGCTGTCTTTTTTTTTCACCTGAATTTGTACATATCGAGATGTTCATACATCGGGATAAATTTGCGTGTTTATGTTGTAAACGCTACAAGAACGGGGGGCAACGGCTTCCACCGGAAGTTTAGCACCCCGCGCGAATCAGGTTAGCTCAGAAGTCATTGCCCCATAATGATACCTTGTACTGCGTACCCACTACAAGTTGTCTCCAGCTTAGACAGTAATAAGAGGCACTTCTTTAGAGCGCTAACTCCACCCTAGATAGCTCTGACGCTCTTTGAGCTTCCATTTATGTGCACAAGAGACCGTGTATAGGTGTGAGCGTGTTTGTCCATGCATTAGGACTGTTCCGAGTAATTGTTGCGTACAGGGTCGGGCGATGCAAATTCACTATACACCTGCACTATTTGCAGGCACGTAGCGAGGATTTTTGCGTAGGAACTACTGACGAAAGGAAGGTTTTGTGCCTAGTTGTGAAGGGCACTATATGGTACACCAAAACTTTTTTTTTCCTCAGAGTGGCAATGTTTTCAATATTTCTGCAAAGTTTCTTTCTGGCATAACGACGTCCTGCTGTGTATCGGCGGCCGTGAATGAGAGCTAAATAGGCAGCCTCCAACAGTGACCAGCTCGTCGCGAATAACTATGTGACTCGTTACCTGTTTTTAAAGATATTAATGAAGAGGGAGATCAATGTAAAGCAAAATTTCAGGTTCGTGCAGGAGCATCACTGCACAACTGGTTCTGCTCATGCGCAGTACGCCGTCTCTGGTGTATGCGGCGACGCCGAATTCACAACGGAAGAGCCAACATTCGCTACTGCCGCTGCACTGCTCCCTCTATACACCACAGGTGTACTGGAAACAATCGAATATATTGAGGCCATATTTTACTGGCAAGCTATCAAGAGCACGGAAACAATGCGCGTAAAATGGAAAACGAGCCCTATGCGGGCTCGGCTTAAAAATAAATACAATGTTGGGCAAGTGCTATTGCTTTTTTTTGCAAATTAGACAGATATTTTTCTATTATTTGTCCATATTCCCAATAGCAGACGCTTACGAACGGCTACTTGTCGCTTGAGTCCCTTCTTGCCCAAGGTGCGGCTACAGACGGAACGAAAATTATATGGCCGCTCAGCGGGAGCTCCAGGGCTTGAGTCCGACCGCGACGGCGGCGTTTTGGTGAAAGCGAAACGCTAAAAGTCCCCAATTTGCTGTTGATTGTCAGCGCACGTCAAAATATCACCTGGTGATCGAAATGGTTACAGAGACCTTCACGACGACACCGCTTTCTCTTTCTTCTTTCACTCCCACCTTCTTCCGTTCCCATACTCCACGGTTTGGGTGCCCACCGAGATGTGAGGCAATTATGGCGCCATTTTTTTGCCTCAAAAACCTTGATTTCAATTTTTTCCCTTCGGTGCCTCCTTGAGTTACGGAAGCATGAAGGGCTCTTCATTTCAGGCAAGGACATCATGTAAGCTAAGCGTCGTTCTGAAATTTCTCCCCAATAGAAAAGTGAAAGGTTCTGGGCCAAGCTCGGGAGGAAAGGGAAAAAACATAAACTCACTAGAACGAAAGGGAATTCCGTTTGTCCTTTACGTGCAGCACGCAAGTCGCCTTCATACACATTTATAATAGCGTCCGATACATGTTCCTGCTTTCTCAGTTACCGATCCTGCGATATCCTTAAGCCTGTCTTGAAGAAGCAGTTTTGGCCTGCGCACTTACAGCGAAGGTGCTCGTGTTCATCAACAACCTTATCTCATTTTTATTTTAACTTGCTGAGTACTATCGCGTACATCGACTACAAAAGTGCATTGTTTCATCAGCAGCAAACATGACATCAAAGCTGGTCAGTTACAATGGAACAAAGCAATTAAGGGGGCAGTAAAAATTATGTCGTTCGTTCGTTCACTGCTGTCTTTGCTACGGACGGCTGAAGATTTAGTAATTAAGCTGCGCAGATGGCTTCCTCGCCCGTAGTTATGATTTTCGCTGACAAAACTTCGTCTCCGGGGTATAAAGGTCTTGGTTACTTCCGCAATGACGAATAATGTCTCAGTGTATGCGTGTAGCGCATTCGTCCTCTGGGTTTATTTTCTTTGTCATTCAATCGCGGTCGATCTTCTGCGTCTTAATCCAACTGGGGCAGCAGTGCGGTTTTCGCAGCGGTCGCACTGTGCGTTGTTCCGCCTCTGAAGTGAAGAGGAAGACGCGCGTGGAGAAAGGACGATGCGCTCGAGAGCGCGAAAGCTAAGGCTCCCGTTCTCCAGAATATACGACGTCGTCATGGTCAGCCTTGTAAGCGACAAATCTCCGGAGAAGCAACTCGGTGGGCCACAGGGGTCTAGTCACCTTTTGGCGTGACCAGAACCTGCCCGCCGGATTCTGAGAAAACTGGCCACCGTGGCAGGTGGCAGTTAACATAATGAAGGGTGGTGCAAATAATGCTGGCAACACCAACTTGGGTCTGAAAGCCCCACCGAAGGCAGCACCTGCCACCCAGGACATTGGCGCACCGCTTAATCGCTACATCATTGTGCGAGGAGTGGTATGACGGCTGCCAGGGAGTCATAATGGTTTAAGAATAACTCTTATACGTTGTCACGTAGTAGTTGGTACAGGTAGCGCCGCGTCTAGACGGCACAGGAACGCCAACACCGAGAAGATGCGAACGTACACCGCGATGGCCAGGATGGAACGCCCAGTGTCGTCTTCATCAGCAGCGTACAGCGGGGCGCACGAGCTGCGTGCAGAACAGCCGCCGAGCGGCTATTGTTGCAGACGCGGCATTACCCGCCCTCTCGGAAAAAAGCATCGGCCCGATGCTTTAAGAAGAAAATAGGGAGAAAGAAAAAAAACAAAGTAACGCGTAGCACTTAGTCACTAAATGTCTCGCGAAAAATAGGGCTTCATCCGCACCACATGAACAATCTCTGGTCTCAGCTGACGGCGAGTAGTCCGGGTAGCCCCATCCGGGCGAACTTCATAGGTTACGTCCCTTAGCTGACGGAGAACTCTGTAGGGGCCGAAATACTGCTTGAGCAGTTTTTCGGAAAAACCACAGCGCCGAATGTGCGTCCATACCCACACTTCGTCGCCCGGGGCGAACGTCATCAGTCTGTGGCGGCGGTCCAACTGGCTTGACAGGGGGCGTTTTTCGTCGTTGACAATTACGGCACGTGCGCACGTAGCGTCGTACAGTCGCCGCGAGCTTAGGCCACTAATAGCTCTTTTTGATCCGAGCCAGAGTGCGGGCGTAGCCGAGGTGACCGGCGGTGCGCTCGTCATGACACGCCTGCAAGATTTCTTCACGGAGATTCGCTGGAACAACGAGGAGGTAGTCGCTTCCGGTTGGAGAAAAGTTGGCTTTGTACAGCACGTTGTTGTGCAGACAAAAGGAGGACTGGGTTCTTTGTGAAGGGCTGGGGAACCTCCGTGGTACGTGCTTCCAGGAAGTCGATGAGAGGTTTCAGCGCCGGGTCCTCACATTGCTTACTGGAAATAGTCGCTGCGTCTACGGCTGCGATGAGAGGAAAGTCCGGTTCGTCGTCGTCGCGCGCAGCCTCGAGTGGATATCTGGACAAGCAGTCGGCATCGTTGTGCTGGCGCCCTGATTTATACACAATGGACATGTCCAACTCCTGAAGACGTAAGCTCCAACGCGCCAGGCGGCCAGAGGCCCGTAAGTTCGTCAACCAGCAGAGATAGTGGTGGTCGGTTACGACTTGAAAGCGCCGGCCGTACAGGTAGGGTCGAAATTTCGTCACAGCCCATACCACGGCAAGGCATTCTTTTTCGGTCGTGGAATAATTAGATTCAGCACGAGACAGAGTGCGGCTGGCGTATGCTATCACGCGCTCAGCGCCGTCCTGCCCCTGGACGAGTACAGCACCGAGGCCCACGTTCCTGGCATCTGTGTGGACCAGAGTCTCCGCACGAGAATCGAAATGACCGAGGACAGGCGTGGTTTGCAAGCGTCGCGTAATTCATCAAATGCCTGCTGCTGCTGCTGTTCTGTCCACGCGAATGGGACGTCCTCTCTTGTATGAGGCGTCAACGGTGCAGCAAGTGGGGAAAAGTTGGTAATGAACCGCCGGTAATACGCGCAAAGGCCCAAAAAACGCCGCACCATTTTCTTGTCCGAAGGAGTGGGAAAGTTGACGACGGCAGCCGTTTTAGCAGGATCCGGCCGGACTACACGATGGCTGACGACATGGCCCAGGAAAAGGAGCTCCTCATAACCAAAGTGGCATTTCTTGGGCTTCAACGTAAGGCCGGCAGATCTTGTAGCCTGTAGCACGATCAAGAGGCGCTGGAGGTGTTCTTCGAACGTTGGCGAAAATACAACAACGTCGTCCAGGTATACCAAGCACGTCTGCCATTTCAGGCCCGACAAAACAGCATCCATCATTCTCTGAAATGTTGCCGGAGCCGAACACAAACCGAAAGGAAGGACCTTGAACTCATAAAGGCCATCCGGCGTCACGAACGCTGTCTTCTCGCGATCCCGCTCGTCAACTTCAATCTGCCAGTAACCACTTTTTAAGTCCAGCGAAGAAAAGTAGCGCGCGTGCCGCAGCCGGTCAAGAGAGTTGTCAATGCGTGGCAAAGGGTAGACGTCTTTCTCGGTAACCTGGTTAAGCTTCCGGTAGTCAACGCAAAATCGCAGACTACCAACCTTCTTCTTAACCAAAACCACAGGCGAAGCCCACGGTCTCCTCGATGGCTGAATAACACTATCCTGCAGCATCTCTTGGAGTTGTTCACCTATGACTTCACGCTCCCGCAATGAGACACGGTATGGATTTTGTCGAATTGGTCGGGTACTGTAGTGCGTAATGATGCGGTGCTTAGCGAGAAGCGGCTGTTTGACTGCCGACGTGGACGAGAAACAGTCTTGGAACTGATGCAGAAGGCCGGCCAGGCCTTCCCTATCGGTTAGTGGTAAGCCTGGGTTCACGTCGAGGATCAACTGAGGTGTACAACAAGTGGACGTTTCCCTCTGGAGGGCAAGGCAGTCGTAAGTTTCGGAGATGCCCTCGAAGTATGCGACCGCAGTGGCCTTGGCGATGTGTTGCCGTTAGGTCCCGAAATTCGTTAGAAGGACATCTGCCAGGCACTTCCGTAGCGTAACGATACCCCTCGCGATGCACACCCCATGAGAAAGCACAAGCGCAGTGTTCTGTTCTGCTACGCCGTCATCACTGCACCGGTCGTCACAAATGACGGTGACGAGGGCACAGGATCGCGGAGGCACGGTCACATCGGCATCGATTATGCGCAGGGGCGCTCTGCGTGGTTCGGTGTCGGCTGAAATCGTTCCATGGGTCGAAAATGTTACCAGACGACCAGGAAGGTTTATGATGGCACCATGCTCGCGCAAGAAGTCCATTCCGAGGATCAGGTCTTTGCAGCAGTGCGGCAGAACAACAAAAGTGCCAACAAAAGCAGAATTGGCAATGGTGACTCGAGCAGTGCATCTTCCGACAGGCATCATGAGGTGACCGCCAGCAGTACGAATTTGAGGTCCATCCCATTCTGTCTTTACCTTGCTGAGGCGATCCGCGAGGTGCTTGCTTATTATCGAAAAGTCCGCGCCTGAATCGACTAAAGCATTCACTGGGTGCCCGTCAACGTGAATGCGGAGGTCGGCGCTAACTGCATCGGTGTCAGGGAAACTCGGTGTCCCACAATCGAGCTGCGGCGGCATTGGGATCTCGGCATCACGCTCCGGCGGCGTTCGGTGGTCTTCGTTATATCCGCTGTAAGCAACCTTCCCCCCTGAGGTCGCCGCTTTCAGTTTCCCCGGCGCGGGCATGGAGACCGGCCCCACAGTCCATCTGATAAAGCCTGGCGGCTGGGCGACGTGATGCGTGCGGGAGACGGAGATCGGGGTCGGCGGGTAGAGGTGGTGTCATGGGCAGAAAGATACTCCTCTATTTCGTGGGGTCGCTCACCGAAACGGGGACAGGGAGCGTCACGTGGGAAACCCCGGAGGCCGATTTCATGGCAGGGGCAACGGCGATACAGGTGGCCGGCTTCACCGCAATGGTAACAGAGCGGCTGCTGGTCAGAAGTGCGCCAAACAGCCGCCTTCCGGGCCGGTGGACGCATGGCAGGTCCTCGCTGACGCCGCTGGTAGAATGACGGTGGCGGAGCGGTTGGCGGCGGCGGGTGGTACGGCAAGCGTTGCACAGGTGGCAACTCGGAACGGAGAGCCGCGGCGTAGCTCATGGGGCGTGGCTCCGGCATGACCGGAGGAGGCGGTGAAAATGCTTGCCGAATCTCGCCGCGCACAACCTCGGTAAGAGCCGCAGCCGTCGGATCAGACGAGGCAAGGGTCAGTTTCTGCTGCTCTTCACAGACCACTGCGCGTATGAGCTCACGCAGCGACGCATTGTCGGTGGACACGCTCAAAGAAGCCGCACTGGCACTTGGCTCACCGCACAAGGAGTCATTTCGGCGGCAGCGCTGATGCAAGGCCCGCTCAATTGCGGTCGCCTGTTTGATGAAGTCGGCTACCGTCTGCGGGGGATTTCGAACCAAACCAGCGAAGAATTGGTCCTTCACACCTTGCATCAGCTGGCGACAAAAGCATTTGTTGGGCGAGTTGGTGTTTTCGATGATCCATACCTACAGCGCAAACGACAGGACAGAGATGAAGAAGGGACACCACACAGCGCTGACTCACAACTAAAGTTTTATTGGATGCCAGCAGGTATAAATACCTCCCTGGCGGCCAGAAAAGAATGCAGTCCACACTTACATGCGTGACTGACCTACAAATATACGAGCCACGTGCCACCAAGCAAATCACATGCGCGAGAATACAATATAATCAGTGAGCATGCACTTGTCAATATTCACAATCAAGGTATCGTCTTTCTTTTTCTGACAACGCGACAGATGAAGCACTGATGCATTCTTCCGAGAGCCTACCTATTAAGGGAGCTTCTATGATCTCCCTTGCTAACGAGTCACGGTTCTTTCCTAACACTGCACTTTCCTGATAATTTGGCGCATAGACGTAGGTATCATCGTCATCTTCATTGCCTTTGCAGTGCCTGCAATGTTTCGCCACGTGGCCAGAGATAGCGACACGGGAGACATTATACTCATGCTATTTGAGTCTTTCATTTAAACATTGGCCGGTTTGGCCGATGTATCGCTTACCAGAAGATAGTGGCAGCGAATATACCACCCCTTCCTGGCAAGGCACAAATTGTTTTGCGTGCTTTATCGGGCACTTGCGCGATTCTTTAATCCCTGAATTTACATTCTTAATCAGGCTGGACAGTCGTTTGGGCGCCGAAAAGACGACATCAACGACTGCATGTTTCCCGATTCTTTTTAGATTGCGCGACACTTTGTGAAGATATGGCAACACAACAATCTTCCTTTTCTTCGTCTCTTTCGTACAATCACTTTTTCCCTTTGAGTTTAACTTTTCCTGTAGTTTTCCTGCCACGGAAACTAATAATTCAGACGGGTAGCCTGCCTTTGCCAGGCGGTTTACTTGGTTGCTGAAGCTATGCTCCAACCTGTGTTCACAGGATTTGTTCACTGTGTTGCTGAAAACGGTATGTACAATTGCTCTCTTCACCAGCTTGGAGTGAGCTGATGAAAACGGCATGATGGGTTTAACAGCACGGGGTCCATAAGCCCAACAAACATGAGATGGAGTGAAATGAAGCGAAAGATCTAAAAACCTAATAAAATCATTCAATGGTACTTCGTGTGTTAAAACCAATCATGCCTCACACATGCACACACGTGCGCTCAACCTGTCTGCTTACTGTGTATTGTTCTTTGGGCTGTTCTTCATGGCTTTATAGAAGTCTTGAAGGCTAGCTTTTATGTGAGTATGGCTGGGTTAATAATTTTCTTCAGCTCTTTCAATCATTTGGCTGAGGTATAAAATCAGAGCTTGACTGTATTGTCTAGTCATGCGTAAGATCCCTAGTTCAAAAAAACCTATGATTTCAGCATTTTTGTGCAATGGCGTGCTAGCAGCCACGTTGTCTTTTTTGGACGATGTGTCTGTAGAAACTAGTACAATGACAGAACGATACGAATGTGATTGTTTTTCATGTGAATTTTTAGGAAGGGTACAACCTGGTAATGAACAAAGTTCTGCTGATGCCTTGATATGTTTGCTACTCTTCTGCTCATGCAAGCCAGCACAACAAGTGCTGCGGCTCTGGCAGCAGCACTCTCACATATTTGTATGAGAAATTTACAGTACGGGCACCTGCCAAAAGCAGCGCTACCATATATGCATGAATCTAGAACGAGGTTTTTTTTTTTTCAAAATCGTATGCTTCAGAAAGCACCTCGCGTTATATTGGAGCCAAGGTATGAATAGAGCGCAATTTTTTTTCTCACTTTGATACACCCACAGCGAGCTCACACGACAGGCTCATGAGCTGTGAGGGAAAGCGAACTTTTTGATGACCAGAAACGCGGAAAGAAAACCGTGAAGACTACTGAGAAAGAAGAGAAGGGTCTGAAAGAGCCTTGAGTAGTAGGGAAGCGAAAAAATGCTGAATAAGCACAGAACTGTGCTGTACAAGCCGCGAAGCATTAAGACAGGAAGCGATGGCATGCGAGCCATTGCTGTGTGTGAGGCTCTGTACGTGAATGTGTGGGAGCCTTCCTCCAGAATATTGCAGATTCTTCATTTGCAAGTCACAGAATTCAAAATTTTTTGCCAAAATTAGAAGCTGAGGCATATGACAATAACTGCGCTGTGGCTTATGCACAAGGCATATCTCTCGGGAGAGAAATTGGTTGTACAAAGAATTCCAAATCAGAATGCACTGAGTAACTGCAGTGTCTGGAACAAGTTACTGTTGCCTGCCTAATACTGGAGTCATTTGCTCTCTTGGCATCACAGCATGCCTTACTCTGTGTGCTTTTATTGTTGTGTTGCTTTGTTTTGCTTGAAATTCTGGTATAACCATGTAAATGATGTTAATATGTACCATTATTTCCACAGAAGTGGCACTGAGAGAGCATTGGACTGTTGGGAATCAAACTCAACCTAACGGCAGTACTAACAGAGGCAGCTATGCATTTAGATTAGCCCTAAAATTTTGCAGGTGTAAGCAGGATGATCTAGCCTCTAAATGTGTCTTTTTCTTTTCAGGCAATTGGTGGGGATGAACCCAGAGGAAAGGAGCCGGCAGTTGTCCCGGAGCATAACCTCAGTCCACCCAAAAGTGCACAGTGCCCTTCAGCAGCTTTAAAAGTTCAAAAAAAAGTGGCAGGATTGCATGGCTCAGATTTAGTGTGCTTATTAACTCTGATATCAGAGCTTAGATATGGGATTATTGTGTAGCGCAAATTTAGTGTGTTCATGAACTCTGATGTCAGATTAGATATTGGATTTAGTAGCTTTTGCAAATAACTGCTTTATTTATATCATTCAATGTAGATTCTCTGTATAGCTTGCTTTTGCTATTTTTTGTACCTCTGTGTTCTTAATTAAAACTTTCTAAAACTATTTCATTTCTATGCAATATTTACTCCTAGATTGCATCTCTACCTGAACATTTTTGAAGGAGATGCAAAAAAGTACTGCATATAGACACATTTATATGTACAAATTTTGTGGCTTTTCTAGCTTTGTACACACAGATGTGTTATTGCATCGACTACCAGTGACTGGCTACAGACGTGACATATTTACCATGCGTAGCATGCCTCTGGCCTGAACGTGGGCCTGGCCCCGATCAAAAAATGCGGGAGTGTAACATTGCGTATTGTGTGCCGTAAAGCATTGAACAGTGTGACGACCCCACATAATGCGCAGGTCCACACGGGACGGAGAGGCAAGAAGACACCGTATGGCTCAGTTTAAACAAAAATGATGTAATCAATAATTATACATGGTACATCAGAGGCTGGGGTGTCCGAGCTTACGTGGCGACGCCGTCATGGGGGCGATGGATGGTCTCCGGAGTTGCGATCCGTCGGTGGCTGGCAGAAGCTGCGCGCCCTCCGGCTTCGGCGCTGAAGGACCCTTTTTCGTGAACGATCTCGTCCTCTGCGTGCCTTTCGTCCGCACTCGCCAGCTATATCTGCTCCGCCGGCCACGCCCGATCTCCTCTTTTCCCGACTGGAATGTTTCTTCCTCCTTTCCACGGCGGCGCCTGCGGCCCCCACGACCTCCCTTGTTGGAATGTCGTTTGTCTCCCGCCGGCAGCTTTCTTCTCTTGTCCTTGTGCGGCCAGGCATGCCTAATTGGGCTGGCTTTCCCTCCCGCCGGCGCCTTTGCTGTGGTCGCTCGGACAATACCTCCGGCGCGTCCCCGGCCTTCGCCGCTATAGTGGTCACCTCCGCTCAAGGAATTTCGCTGGGGTTACTGCTGACAATGGCCCTAGACATTCCTGCTACACTAATCCGCTGAGGCTCGGAGGGGCATTCCAAGCATCCCACTTCCCATGGTCGTCACGAGGTTGTCGGCCTTGTTGATTGTTCACGGTTGAGCACAGAGAAAATTCCGCCGAAGGTATGGGCCCTGGTAGCTCACGCACGGAACGTCACACTCGCTCACCCTCCAGAAGAATGTTCTCCGAACATTTGAGTCCAGGCAGCTCCCCTTCTTTTTTCTGAATCGCCTCGCACATTCCGTCCGACAAAACACTTTTCGCTGCACACAACACCACTGCACTGCACCATATGCCGCAGCTGTCATAACTGGCGTCGCCAGGGGCAGCACTGATCTTCTTTCACAGACGAACATGAAACTCAGCACCCAAGCCTCTCCTTGCTAGTCCAAACTGGACGAAATAAATTTACCACAGTTACAAAGGAGCTCCCACTTCCAGCACAATCACGGCACAGACAAAAAAATATATAGATAACGAAAGGAAGTCGGGCATGTTCTGCATCCTGTGTAAAAGTGTTACTTAATGACAGAAAGGCTTAACTAGCAACTCCGATATTTTAACACATAAGCACATAGCAATGTTATGAGCTGCAGCATTACACAGTCTTAACCAGTCCCCAACTCCGCTCTGTTTACGCCATTAGTCCGACTTAGCTTTCCGATTTCGAAGTGGATATCGGCGTTCATGAGTCGTACCAAGTAATTCTGTGACCCCTTGTCTTCTTTGAGACTCGCGAGGGCTCGTGGCAGGAGCCTCTCTTGGCGTTATCTGCGCGGCAACCTCGCGCGCTCCTTCCTCCAGCAATGCATGAAGTAAATCAGGTGGCATTCCTGCCGTAACCTCTGGCGCCTTCCGAACAAATGCAGGAGAGGGCGTTTCTTGCGAACAATCTGCGCGCTCCGCTTCACTTCGGTCCCCATCAAAATCTGCGCTTTCCCCCTCCTCAGTTCGTGAATACTGAACCGGTGCCGACTTGAGGCGATTTGCGTGTATCCTTATCAAGCGGCGGTTCACGTCTCGGACCCTGAAGTTTTCCGGAGAAAGCTTCTCGACAACCTCGCACGGTCCTCTCCACCTCGTCTGGAACTTACGAGCCAACCCAATCTGTCTTTGGCAGTTTTCGATGTACACGCTGTCCCCCACATCAAACGGCGCGTCTCTAGCACCGCGATCGTGCACCTCCTTCCTGCGCTTCGCCGCTTTCTTTAAGGCCTCCTTTGCGATGTCCCTCGCCACTTGCAAGCGCGATTCTAGCTCAACCTTATAGTCGTCCAGTGAAGCGTATGGGACACGACGGGGGCCCTCTGGCACTTCACTAGGCTGGTCCGGGTCTCGGCCGTAGAGAAGAAAGAATGGCGATTCGCCCGTGCTCTCGTGTGCTGCGGAATTGTAGGCAAACATTGCATACGGGAGCCACAAGTCCCAGTCCCGCTGGTCGCGCGAAACAAAATGCGACAGGAACCCGGCCACGGTTTGGTTCAGTCGCTCCACCGCGCCGTTGCAAGCCGGATGGTACGGTGTTGTCTGCTTCTTAGTGATCTTAAGCAGCTCGCAAACTCTCCTCATTAGCTGCGACACGAAGTTTGTTCCCCGATCTGTCAAGAGTTGCCTCGGAGATCCATGTCGGAGCACGATCTGTTCGACAAATGCTCTTGCAACCGTGTCTGCTTTCTGATCTGGGAGTGCTACCGCTTCCGCGTATTTTGAAAGGTGATCGACAAATACTAAAATGTACCTGTTTCCAGAAGTGATCGTGGGCAATGGGCCCATTATATCCATACCTGTCCGCTCGAAAGGAGCCGAAACCTCAGGGAACGGCTGAATTGGTGCTGGCCTGCGTCCCTTGGGTGTTTTTCTTTCGAGACAGGAATGACACTTCGCACAGTAGTCTCTAACATCCTGTCGCATGCCACTCCAAAAGTACAAACGCTCGACGCGCCTGCGTGTCTTCGCTACGCCAAAATGACCGGCGCACGGCGCATCGTGGAACGCGCGAAGAACCCTTTCTGTCCACGACCGAGGTATGACGACTCTCTCCCAAGCGGTTTTCTCTGGTCTCCCTTTCCTGGTTGGCCTCGTGCGCCGACACAGGGTGCCGTCTTTGCCAATGAAATAACCTAGCTGTTCGGGGTGAGATGGTGCGCCCTCTAAGCTTTCGATTATTCGCTTCAGGTCAGGATCTTTGCACTGCTCTGTGCGTAATTCGGCGGGGTCGACTACGGGGACAAACTCATCTATAGCTGACACGGCAGCTGTACGGCTGAGCGCATCAGCATTCAGATGTGTCTTTCCTGACTTGTGCTCCACCTCAAAGCAGTATTCCTGCAGCTGTAGATTCCATCTAGCGAGTCGCGAGCTAGGGTCCCTGACACTCATCACCCATTTCAGAGGATGGCAGTCTGTGACTAGCTTGAATTGGCGGCCGTAAAGGTAGCATCTGAAGTGCTTTACTGCCCAGACAACGGCGAGGCACTCCCTTTCTGTAGCTCCGTACTTCTGCTCTGTGGGGCTCAGCTGTCGGCTAGCAAAAGCCACGGGATGTTCTTTGCCCTCGATAACCTGAGATAACACAGCACCAACTGCGAACTTTGACGCATCTGTGGCCAAAACGAAGGGCAAATTAAAATCCGGGTGGCGCAACAGCGGTGCACTCATTAGCTTCCTCTTCAGGGCCCCAAAAGCATCCTCCTCGTTTTTGCACCAGCGAAAGGCGACATTTTTGGCTGTTAAGGCAGTGAGCGGCTTAGCGAGCTTGGCGAACTCCTCTATGTGCCTTCGGTAGTAACCGATCAGGCCGAGAAACTGCCGGACCTGGCGGACACTAGTCGGGGATGGAAAATCCGAGACACACCTTAGTTTCTCAGGGTCCGGTCGCACGCCGTCAGCTGAAACAATGTGCCCGAGGTATTTCACCTCGTTTTTGAGGAATTGGCACTTAGAAGGCTTCAGCTTGAGACCAGCTCCTCTTAGTCGCACCAAAACTTGCTCAATATCGCGCAAGTGGTTCTCAAAACTGTCACTGTATATGATTATGTCATCCATATACACGAAGCACAGCTTCCCCAGAAGACCCGCCAGGATAACATCAGCGGTTCTCTGCCAGACAGCAGGGCTGTTGACCAGACCCATCGGCATTCTTTTCCATTCATAGTGCCCTGAGGGCGTGTTGAATGCCGTTTTCTCAGCATCTGCCGGATCCATTGCTATCTGCCAGAATCCCGCCGCCATGTCCACTACCGTGAAGTACCTGGCAGAGCCCAGCTGAGAAAGCGTCTCCTGTATATTGGGAATGGGGTATGGATCGATGCGAGTTACGGCATTTAGTTTGCGGTAGTCCACCACCAATCGATACGAGCCATCTGGCTTTTCCACCAATAGTGCCGGTGCTCCCCATGGTGACTTTGAGTGTTCGACAATGCCGCGATCAATAAGGTCCTGCACCTGCCGCTCCATCTCCTCACGTTGGGAGTAAGGAATCCTGTACGCACGTTGGTAAACGGGCGATGAAGTGCCGGTTTCTACCCTGTGCTTTATAACGCCACAGCAGCCCAAATCCAGGTTGGACGCGGCGAATACCTCTGAGTAGTCGTTCAGCAAACCAGCCAGAGCCTCCCTCTCCCTGGATTTTACGTGGGAAAGATCGAACAACGCATTTGGAGGAGCCGAAGGACTAGCATGATCTACAGTTGCGAGTACCGTATCGGTGGGCTCATGTGTCTCTATCGCAGAGGTGAAGAAAGCCAATGTTTTGTTCCTGGGAAGGCTCAGTGGCTGCTGGCTACAGTTAACCACCCGTAGGGGCACTCTGTGGACGTCATTAACAGTCACGAGGCACGCGGCTGCCTTCAGTCCATTACTAAGAGAGTCGACCGGTTCAAGCACTCCCACGGCGCCGCTCTCTACATCTGCAGGCACATAAGCGTACAAAATGTGCTCCGACCACGGAAGGACGACAGCCTCATCGACCAGCTTCACGGCAACCCGCGAATATACCTTCTCTAATGATCCCACTGTTTGACGGGTGTCAATATCGGTACTGCGAATCTCAGCCCTGCTCCTGTTCAAAAACGGAACTTTTGAGCCCCCCGCATTAACTTCTTCCTCAGATAATGAGACTACTACCTTCCCTTTTCTCAAAAAATCCTGCCCTAATATACCTGACACTCCGTTTGGCAGAGACACCGTGTCCGGGCATACGTAGCAGGGGTGCTCCAATGCAATTCCGCCGAGAGTGAAGTGTAACCGGTAGAGCCCACTTATGCCAAGAGGATCCCCCGTTATGCCTACAAATTTGGTTGCCATACCACCAGACGCTTCCAACACCTCGCGATCCCCTTTCCTTCGAAGCGTGTTAAAGCTGCTTTCCTTAAGCAAGGTCACCTTTGACCCCGTGTCTATCAACAATTCCATGCAACAACCATTTAACTTGCAACGCACAACAGGGCATGCCTCGTCGGCCACACAAACCACCACCACCTCATTAGCTGCTGCTCCCTCCCCACACTCATCAGGATGGGGAGGACAACCTAGTTTTTTGTCCCTGTATCTGGAGCCTCGCTGTAGGCTTGCTTAGGGCGTGTCTCGCCTGCTTCTCTTTGTGGCTCCCCACAGCGCACGTTTGGGCAGAACCTTGCGATGTGTCCGCGACCCTGGCACGCGAAGCACGCGATTTCTTCAAAATCTCGCATACCGCGCCTGTAGCTTTGTGGCGGTCTCCGGTTTCCAGCGAATGGGCGCCGTTGAGCGCCCGCTTCAACCTGGCGTTCCACCTGGTGAGATAGCAGCTGCTCTAAGCGATCTAACCGCTCTGTCAAGAGAGCAACCTCAGGGTTGGGCACCGCTCTCTCTATGACGCGAACTCTCGCTGCGGCCGCCGTTAGCGCCTCATTTCGTTCCTCATCCAATGCGGCCGCCAGGGCTTGGTCGAAATTGCTCGGCTTGCGCGAGAGCACGAACCGGCGCACGGGGTCTTGCAGACCAGCCACAAACAAAGCGGTCATTTCCTCTTTAAGTAGTTCCTCCGCGTATTTCTTCTTTAGCTGGTCTCCTTCCTCCTCCCTACTCGGCGTATCGTGCGCTAGGCGCTGAAGCCGCGACGCAAACGTTCGCACGTCCTCCCCTACCATCTGTCCGGCGTCACGGAACCTCTGTACCCGCACATGACGTGGTTCAGTGTCGAAATGCTCGAACGCGAGCTTCTTAAATTCCGCAAATGATTTTGTGGTTTTTACTTTTTCGTCTCGCCAAGCAAAATCATGAGCAGCTCCTGCCATCTTACACCTCGCCATTCCCAGCATTTGAGCATCGGACCATCCCCCCATTTTCCCAATCTCTTCTAGCATGGAAAAGAAATCGCCGATTGGAATCCCTGTCTTATCCCCCGTAAACGTCGGAATGACGCTTCCTAATGCCAGCATGCTTGCTCCGAGCGACGGCTGTGGAGTGGGAGCTCCGTCAGTTACAGACATTTTTTCCGCTCCAGCCCTCCGGTGCCTCAAGCCTCTCAAATGGGGGTCGAAGTCCCACAATCAGTCCCGTGATTCCCCTTTGATTACAATTTTGAAGTCATGAATGTCGCAGCATTCAGAGGACATTTGCTTTTGAGACCCCACTTCTGACACCAGTGTGACGACCCCACATAATGCGCAGGTCCACACGGGACGGAGAGGCAAGAAGACACCGTATGGCTCAGTTTAAACAAAAATGATGTAATCAATAATTATACATGGTACATCAGAGGCTGGGGTGTCCGAGCTTACGTGGCGACGCCGTCATGGGGGCGATGGATGGTCTCCGGAGTTGCGATCCGTCGGTGGCTGGCAGAAGCTGCGTGCCGTCCGGCTTCGGCGCTGAAGGACCCTTTTTCGTGAACGATCTCGTCCTCTGCGTGCCTTTCGTCCGCACTCGCCAGCTATATCTGCTCCGCCGGCCACGCCCGATCTCCTCTTTTCCCGACTGGAATGTTTCTTTCTTCCTCCTTTCCACGGCGGCGCCTGCGGCCCCCACGACCTCCCTTGTTGGAATGTCGTTTGTCTCCCGCCGGCAGCTTTCTTCTCTTGTCCTTGTGCGGCCAGGCATGCCTAATTGGGCTGGCTTTCCCTCCCGCCGGCGCCTTTGCTGTGGTCGCTCGGACAATACCTCCGGCGCGTCCCCGGCCTTCGCCGCTATAGTGGTCACCTCCGCTCAAGGAATTTCGCTGGGGTTACTGCTGACAATGGCCCTAGACATTCCTGCTACACTAATCCGCTGAGGCTCGGAGGGGCATTCCAAGCATCCCACTTCCCATGGTCGTCACGAGGTTGTCGGCCTTGTTGATTGTTCACGGTTGAGCACAGAGAAAATTCCGCCGAAGGTATGGGCCCTGGTAGCTCACGCACGGAACGTCACAACAGCATGTGTTCAGTCAACTTTCAAAACTGGCCATGGGCTGCTTGTAAATGCTACGGGACATGCATATGTTAGCACCTTTGCTGTGTAATGTACAGTGCAGCATAAGAACAGAACATGGGGTGTAGTCGTATAAACAGATCATGTCATGTTAATTCAGTTGCAGCACATATGCTGTACATTATTATGACGGTTGATGTAACGTCAGCATAAAAACAGCACATCCACCGTGGTATACAGAACATTTGACGTCATAACAGAGTACATAGCATGTGTGCGTTAACCTTGTTGCCGCACAATGCACCGCACTACTTCACCACGGGGCACGTGCACAACGGAGTGGTACAGCACATGTTGCGGCAACAAGGTTAGCGCCCACATGTTACGTACTTTTGCGGGATTTTTTCCTACAGTGTACAGTTGACTGCGGTACATGAAGTGACCACTACCCAGTCACTTTCAGTATTCCGTGCAATCCAGTCAGGGCGAGTGGTTCGGCACAAAAATTTATCAATACTGCACTGTTCAAGAACCTTCTAGGTGAGGCCCTCTCGTCTGTTGCCCCTCCGATAAATCTAACGGGGGTCCTCTAGTATTAAATTCCTCGTTACTCGGCGAGCAGTCTTTACAGTCCGGTCAGGCGTAAAAAATAAGATTCCTTCGGGCTGGTGGCATGACGACTGCGAAAAAGCCTATCGTCAAAGAAAAGCCGCCGCATGGAAGAGTCTAGCGCATAACCAGTGCCCAAAGAACTGGATAAATTAGAAATTCTTTGCAGCCACTTTTAAAAGAACAATATCTAAGGCTAAGGATGATTACAATGCCAGTCTGAACACCTGTTTGTCTAACCCTGTCAACCAGAAATCTCTCTATAGATTCATGGAACGTACTAATGTGCTGCCCTCCTCTCATATCTCTCAGTCCACAGGACTGCCACTTCCGGACAAAAAAGATCAACTAGAGAACATAGCTCAAGGCCTTGCTGTGCATTTTCGTGCTCGTACTACCTTTCCATCAACCCCGTTTCGTTTGGGTGGAGACTTCACTAAGGTACTCATATCTGATTTAGTGTCGGTAGTTCATTGCCTGCAATCTGCTGCCCCTGGGATTGACGGAGTAACAGTTGGCATGCTGAAAATCCTAATGCAAGACTTTGCCCCGTACCTCTCGCAGATTGTGAACTGGTCTTTGGAAAAAGCCTGGGTTCCTCAAATTTGGAAAACAGCGAAAATTATTTTATTGCTGCAAGAGCAGCGGAAGGGTTTTGATCTCGACAATATTCGGCCGATTGCTCTCACATCAAATTTGGATAAGCTTGTAGAGTGACTAGTCTTCAGCCGCCTCACGAGTCATATTCTGATTGGTTTTGTTTTGGTTTTGTTGGGTTTAACGTCCCAAAGCAACTAAGGCTATGAGAGACGCCGTAGTGGAGGGCTCCGGAAATTTCGACCACCTGGGGTTCTTTAACGTGCACTGACATCGCACTGTACACGGGCCTCTAAAATTTCGCCTCCATCGAAATTCAGCCGCCGCGGCCGGGATCGAACCCGCGTCTTTCGGGCCAGCAGCCGAGCACCATAACCACTGAGCCACCGCGGCGGGGCATATTCTGAGTCTTCAAGGATACCTCATTTTGCCTCATAGCAACCTTAATACGGCTCTCCAAGTCTATGTGCGCGGTCTAAATCGAACACCCCCGGCGGAAACCAACCTGAGCCTCACTATATTCTGAGTCTTCAAGGATTTAGTAAGGCTCAGATTGGTTTCCGCCGGGGGTGTTCTATTTAGACCGCGCACATAGACTTGGAGAGCCGTATTAAGGTTGCTATGAGGCAAAATGAGGTATCCGCTCTGGTTACTTTAGATATTGCAAAAGCTTACGACAGCGTTGAACACAGCATTTTGCTTCATAAACTGGCTAATGTACAACCTTCTTTGTACCTCTTTGAGTGGATAAAAGAGTTCTTAAGGAATAGAGCATTCTTTTGTTCTAAGGGTACGTTAACTTCTACAACATACGCCCAGTCTAGAGGTGTCCCACGAGGCGCCGTTCTTTCACCGTTATTGTTTAACATACTAATGTGTGATATCCCTATTCACCCAGCCGTCAAAGTTTATGTGTATGCGGATGATATTGCTTTTTCGCTTCTGCCAAAGATATTCATATCCTGTACCAATTACTGCAAGAGTATTTAAATGCTCTGGAAGTTTGGCTAGACAGCCTGAAGTTAACTTTAAATGTCAACAAGTGTGCCGTCCTTGTTTTCCCACAGGCAACTCCTCTTTACATCTCTCTGTCGTATCACTCTATCCTGATCCGGCAAGTTGATTCAACAAAATTCTTGGGTATAATATATGACCCGCATTTAGACTGGCGGCCAAACATTAGAAGCATTGCGCTTAAGGGTGAGCGTGCCCTTGGCCGGTTGGGGAGGATCAGCAACAAAAAATTCGGTATGCGACGGGACACTCTACTCCTTCTTTATAAGGCTTATCTACGGCCAATACTTGAATTCGGCTCCGTTCTCTTTTCTGGGTGCCCAAAGTACAAGCGAGAACCCCTGTTTGTTGTGGAGCGACGCGCTCTGCGCCTTTTCTTAGGGCCCCGCCGCGGTGGCTCAGTAGTTAAGGCGCTCGGCTGCTGACCCGAAAGACGCGGGTTCGATCCCGGCCGCGGCAGCTGAATTTCGATGAAGGCGAAATTCTAGAGGCCCGTGTACTGTGCGATGTCAGTGCACGGTAAAGAACCCCAGGTGGTCGAAATTTCCGGAGCCCTTCACTGCGGCGTCACTCATAGCCTGAGTTGCTTTGGGACGTTAAACCCCAATAAACCAAACCAAACCAAACCTTTTCTTAGGTCTGCCTAAATCAGTAGCTAATACTGTGTTGTACTTGGAGGCGCGGATACCTGATCTCAATTCGCGGTTTGAGCTTATCACTGTGCGGACATTTTTAATGTCTTTGAAGCGTGTTCCTGGGTTGGCTAACCCTATATTTACAATGAACCCAACTCTCTTCTTTGGTACTACCTGGCCTCGGTATAAGCTCCTTCAGGTGGTGTTCACTAATTTCTTGCTGTCAAATATTTCTGTGTCAATGAGATCATTAGTACTAGTCAACCACAGGCGGGCTGATACGGCAGTCATCTTTGACAACACCCTCCCAAGGAATGCTAAGAACCTGCCAGCCAATGTGTGAAATGGGCTTATAGAGGAGTACCTAGACAATTTCCCTAATCATATTGCTGTGTATACAGATGCCTCCCAGCAAAATGAAAAGGCAGCTATTGGCATTTACTCAGGGGCTCTTGATTGGAGCTATTCATTTCGGGCCCCTGACTATACCCCTATGTTTGTAGCTGAGTTTCTGGCCATTGAGTTGGCCTTAATAAGGATTCCCTGCAGTATCACTTGGGTTATTATACTCTCAGACAACCTTTCTGTTTTGGCAGCGCTTGAAACCTCGAGAGATACTCCTATGAGCCGTTCCCTTCAATTTTTTATTCCTCCACATGTTACAGAAGTGCGCTTTCACTGGGTCCCTGGGCACTGTGGCATTGTTTCTAATGAGAGGGCTGATTTTTTAGCAAAGTCTGCCCTTTATGGACCTATTGTCCCTTCCGTCCCAAATACTGTTTACTTGACTCTAGCACGATTTCAGCGTCTCCACTCCTTGACCCATGAGCCTCTCCTTGCTGCAGCGCATTTTCAACACCTGGCATTTCCTTGGAATGTGCGGATGTGCACTTAGAGGCAATGTGAGGTGTCCATGATCCTTTTGCGCTGCAGGATACCGCGGCTAAATCTTTATTTATGCCGATCGGGGTTTTCGATATCCAACCTTTGTGAGTCTTGTGGCGAAATTGAGTCTATAGAACATTTTTTCCTATCATGCCGGCGGCTCGCTGCTCTCCGTAGAATTTACTTGGAGATCCCCCTCGCTCGGCTCGGGCTTCCTCTATCTATTCCGATTCTCCTATCCTTCGGGGCAAGCACCAAGGGATATGCCCTGAAACCAGTGTGCGATTATATTCACGATTATAAAATTTCATCTGGTAGATTCCTCTGCTAGAATGTGAATTCACTACTTTCCTTCTCCGTATTTGTTGTTTGGTACAAATTCTAGCTTTGTGTCCCAAAATTATTAAAGTAATTCATTTACTGTACATGAGTGCGTTTGTAACCGCGAAGCAGCCTGGCCAATCCCCCGCCGTGGGTATGTGCCATTAAGCCTGAGGGCATCATCATCATCATCATCATCGTCCACATTTTCGAGGATTTCTGGGATGCTGAAGGTTGGCTGGGATGCTGATGGCTGATGGCTTTCGTGCTGATGGCATCAGTGCGCTCGTCTTCCTGCTTGGTGGTGCGAAGGTATACGGCACGACGTAGAGGATCTAGGTGGTCACGAAGGCATGGGCGAGCCGTAGCGCGTCCCTGCCCCGCAGACCACCCCGCTTGTTGGAAACGCGGTGCATCATGCCCCCTACCTGTCCAGCTATACTCTTGAGCTTCGCTATAGTACAGTCCGGCCTAAGTCTGTTATTGATGAACAGACCCAGGATCCGGAGCTCAGCCACTTCTCTAATGGGACCGCCCGACAGAGATATGTGTAGGGACGTGTTGTCCTTGTGATTTGCCCTGACATGCAGAAGCTCTGATTTGACGGGAGCCCATTGAAGACCAAAGTCGGCAGCATATGCATCGACTATGGAGGCGGCCTGCTGAAGGTGGTCCTTCATTTCCCCAAAGCTCCCCTCACGACGTCACTAGTGAGTTGAAAAATGTCGAGTTGGCCACAGCTCTCGAGTATACGGAGGCCACCCGATGGCCGGAGTATCCCCTTGGTTAGGCCCTTGGATAGGCGAGGTAGGTTCGACGCCACCGATTGCCGGGCAAGTCGGCGGTCAAGCCTTTTTGGAGAGGAGTCGGCAGAGGGCCGCATGCCACCCTGTCCCTGGGCGCGATCGGTTCCATTGTGTGTCGCTGGGTCATCTTTGGCGTTCGGGACCAGGTCGTTTCGATCCACCGACGGTGAACCAACCATATTGGTGAGGAAATTCTTCGGGGACTATAGCGGTCTCCTCCACGTCACTTCCATGCTCAAGGTTACATCCTGCCCGGTGTTGGGCTAAAATCCCACACATAAGCGGCACAGCCCCGTCAGAGCGGGTTTGCTAGGCCTAGCGTAGGCCTAGCGGGCTGTGCCTACCGGCGAGAGCCGAAACGCAGAAATGGCCGCAGAAACAGGCAAAAGGGGCCTTGCCGACGCGTCCGACGGAAGTATCCCAGCTTCAATGACGAATTCCAGGCGATAGCGGTGTTGACGTTCGCTGAATTCAGCGCTGGGCAGGAGCGTTAGCGCCAGCGTCCGATCCGCGCCACGTCTGGTCGAGACTCGGTCATCCGCGGTGTCTAACTTTTGCCGGTAACACTTCCTCCTCAAGAACCCACCCCTAGACTCGAAAAGCAAACCACTCTTTTGGAATTGGTGAAAAAGTGTTCCCTTTCAATCTTAGGTTTAGCCGTTCTATGGAGCTCCAACGTCGGCTTATCCAGCATTCTATTTTGGCTGTGAGTACTTCCTGAAGGTCGTACTTCCTGCTTCAAGATGTTACGGTTGTATTAGGTACGTTTTGCTATCGGTTTCTTCCCTTTGACATTTGTATTTTGTGGGGTTTTATTGGGGAGATAAACACGTTTTCCCCGTCTAACCGCGGCTGAACCTGTTCAAAACCGCCGGACCCCACCCCGTGGTCGGGTACGCTGCCGAGCGCACGCCGACCACGGTGGGCTTTGCTCTAAGGGAACAAAGGAACGACACACTGTCTGACACAAACAAGGCATTTATTGCTACAACAACAATAACGCCAGCTAGCAACCAAATACGCTGAGGAATCGAGGACGTCCGACTCACCAGCACGGTTACGAGCGAATGTTCGCCCACGCGAGGGCAAGGGGGAAACTCCGAGGCCGAACGGGACGAGCTGACGGGAATATGTTTCCACCACGAGGTCGCCCGCCGGCGAAGAGCGGAGCATTGAATTGAATTTATATAATTCCAGAAGAACTGGAAGGATTTCCAATCAAAAAGCTGCTTTGGGCCCTAAAAACTGTTAGATAGCAATGGCTTTGACATATAAGGTGATGGAAATAAACATAAGAAAGATACAACAAAAGGAGAACAAAAGCACACACTATAGAATATAAACAATGAAATATACTCAATAAATACAATTGCATGGTTAAAACAATAGCTTCTAGGCTCGTCTAGTGCAAAATGATACGTAATCAATAAATACGCATGCAATAGAATCACAAAGATGTACTTAATGTTCACTAATGCATATTTTGAACATATATGCATACATTAAAGCAGAATACACACATCAAGTTGTAGGAAATGATCAAAATTTTAGAGAAATACACAAAATTGTCTCTTTAGATCATAGTGCACCTAGAGAATCACAAGTAATGAATGTAAAAAAAATACATCACATATCAACAAAATACCTTCGCAATTGTTTTAATCTGAAATTTCTGGTATGTTTATATTTCTTGAGTACATGCGGAAGATTGTGTTGCAGTGTTTGGAGTTTATAATCAGTCCTAAAATGAGGAACAAACCAAGTATCCGTGCTGCGGGTATGAACAGAGGTATGTTTAGTTTTTAAGGACGCTGTTTCAGGAATAAAGGCAGTAAATTCTAAGGCAGTAATAAGTCAGTAATAAAGGCAGTAATAAAGGTAGTAAATAAAGGCTGTAAATTCTTTGCTTTATTCAGGTTCGTTTACGTCTCTTCGGGGGAATTCGGCCTCATTCCAAACATGAGTAGTTCGGTGGTGTTTGAAGCAGAGAAGTCCAGAAGCAGAAGGTACGAAGGGGAAATTATATTTACAGAGTATATACAAGACAAACTCAGTTGCAGAAGCGTGAAGTCACACCGACGTTTCAAGTACTGCAACTTAGAAGGCACTTATCTCCCACAGAGATACAAATTCAGAAAATCTTACTCGTCGACCGGCGGTCTCAGTTAGTTCTTTCCGTACGTGCTAAGCACGGAGCCTGGTTGCGACTGCCATTCCTGGCTTTTTCTTCCGTTTTTATTACTTACATAAACAAAGGCGCTGGGGCGGTCATTTCTCTTGACCCGCTGTAGTCTTTGAACAACCAATCGCTGCTTAGCTGCGCAGTAGCCACAGCCCTGCGGGTTGGGAATAGCCTCAAAACCAGGGCTCGAATAAATAAAACAAACTAATGAACAAAACATTCATAAAACGCTCTCCACGCAACACCCTCGCCTTCCCCCAAGAACGCACTTTTCGTTTCCAAGTGCATGTACGTGCGTAAGCGCCTCAGGGCCGCCACCCTCGCGTGCTGTGTCCGACTGGAAGACCTTTGTTTACCTCCCCGCATGGCTACAACGGTATCAGTCAGCGGATCAGTCCTTTGATCCGTCTCGGTGGGAGGGAGACCACCCCTTTCGGGACGGCAAGGCCACGCCGTACGCGCGAACTCTCCCCGAGGCGTCACGTCTACATTCCAGGAGGGCGTCCTCCCCATGCCGGTAATTGCTTCAGCATGTGTCGCTCGCTGCACTGCGCGAGCCACGTCGGAAGTACAAAGGGGAGAACCGGCGAGGTCGTGTACGAAGCGGGATCTTACAAAGGCCTTGTAAAAACTATTAGAAAAAGAAAACAAAGGTAGCATCCAGAAGTCATACATGTGGCCAGTGGCGGTCATAGCGGGGGGGGGGGGGGGGCAGTCGCTCCTTCCCTCCCCCCCCAAAAGCCCTTGCACATCTTCCCGAACGTCCGTTTTCGGGCTCTCACAGGGCGAGTTGTGATTTTTCATGTAGAAATGGAAAGCTTTTTCGTCCGTGATGAGTCAAGCAGCCCCCCGCTTTGTACGTTCACTGTGTTCGCAGCTGTCTTATTTCACACAATTCTACATTCTACGGTTTGCTACTTATACAATTCGTAGTAATTGTCGAGGTATCATGGTCCTGACGTGCCCCCCCCCCCCCCCCCCTGTCTTGCCTTGGCTCTGGTGCGGCGACCACAGCTGCGGCGGTGCCATTCAGCTGCGGTTGCGGTGGCCAGCAACCTCGTCGGGGCCGTAAGGAGCCACCCACTCATGGCGTTACCCCATCATGGGACACGGCGACGTCAGCGAGGGGATCAACCCTTTTTGGCTTGACAAGGAGCGCTCACCAGCCGCCTGGTCGGAGGGTACTCTCAGCATGCTGCCGACGGGCACATTTCTCGCCCAGCCAGCCCAGGGAAGTTCCAAGAATTCGCTAACTGCTTCGACCTTCGGACAGAACGTACTTTCTACAAATTTATGACCTGAAGAAAGTGGACGTCGCGACGTCTCCCGTACTTCAAAGGGAAGAGGAGGGACATCACGCGAGCGGGGGGGGGGGCGGCGGGGGGGGGGGGGGTGGAAGAAACGGTCCGAAGGACACGGGGAGACGAGCGCACGAGAGGGAACAGGAGAGTCAACACAGAACGCGGCGAGAGCAGCGCAGTTAGCACGGCGCTATCTCCATCGAAAGCGTGGACTAGCATCCCTCTAAATTTTCTTAAGCGACCTCATTAACTAGTTTTTAAACATCCACTGAGTGTGCGCTAACAGTACCAAGGGCGGAACAAAGCCCCTTCCCAGGACTGAGTTATGAAGGCCGCTAACCCAGCTCATGAAATGTCAGGGCAGGTGCTTTGACCTTCCTGGACTCGCCGTGGCGGGATATCTCAGCCGTCGACCTCTATTCCACCGGTATCAAAATGAATATTGCCCACGTGACTGTGAACATTCAAAGCATGACTTATGGTATATCTATATCATTCGCCATTTATTTTTCAGCAACAAAGCGCACAAAAGTTGTTGTACAAATAAAATGTGAATAAAATAATCGTTGTTTCTATTTTGTGTTATTTCTTTTTTATTTTTATTTATTTATTTACTTATTTTTGTTGTTTTCTATTTTTCATTTTATTTTTTGGCATAAGGAAGTCCGTCCCCCCCCCCTAAAACCAGTCTATGGGACCGCCACTGCATGTGGCCAATGCTGATGAAGTGATACAATGAAAAGAGAACGTTTGTTGGGGATAAGTAGTGTACGTTTGCGATGTGACGAAGGATTTTCTTTTGGAGGCACAGAATCTTCACGATATTTGTTTTCGTAGTGGTTGCCCATATTAAGCTGCAATAATTAATATGATATTCGAAGAGTGCATAATAAATTTGTCGCTTAACCTTTGAGGGTAGCAGCGTGCGGCATCGTGACAGTGCTCCTGTTGTCGCAGCGAGCTTTTTACAGATATTATAAACCTGCGTATCCCAGCTGAGATTAGCTGAGAAAACAACACCCGGAATTTTGTGCCCATGCATAATTTCAATCTCATTATCAGCATATCTGATTTCGCGTTGAATTTCAAGGGGTTTATTTTTTGCCCGGAAGATGATTGCTTTTGTTTTTGCTGCATTAATATTTATCTTGTTGCGCTGCGACCAGAGCAAGAGCTTGTCAAGCACATCATTGCATTTTAATACTAATTTGGGGACACTTGGACCAGAAAATAAGACTGTGCTGTCATGTGCATATATTATGAACTTCGCCGTTTGGTCCAGTGTAACAATATCATTTATATATAAATTAAATAATAAAGGCCCCAAAACACTTCCTTGTGGCACACCATGAGTAACTGTTAAAAAGTTTCACTGTTCGCTATCGACGCATACGCACTGAGTTCTACCACTGATATATGATCGAAACAGTTCTAGTAGTATGCCCCGAATTCCGTAGTGGGAAAGCTTATGCAGTAGTGTATCATGAATAAGAAAATCAAAGGCCTTCGTAAAATCAATAAATAAACCTAAAGTATAATTGTTATTTTCTATATTTTGTATTATATTTTCTTTCAGAGTTAATAAGGCTGTCTCGGTTGATCTATTTTTCCGAAATCCATGTTGAACATTGGTTAGCACTTCATGCTTATCTTGAAAAAGAATTACTCGATCATAAATTAATTTCTCTAGGCCGTTTAAAAATATTGGGAGGACAGATAGTGGCCTGTAATTTGAAACCAAATTTTTATCTCCTCCTTTATGAACTGCAGTTAATCTAACTTTCTTCATGGCAACTGGAAATACGCCCGTTTCAAGGACCAAGTTATAGATATGAGTTATAACGGGAAGAATATGCTCCAAAACATATTTAACAGGCTTTACTTGGATATTATCTACATCTAATGCTGTACTGTTATTCAAATGCATAAATTTTGTGTAAACTTCTGATTCATTAGTTGGGTGCAAAAACATACTTTCAGGAAGACTATGAATAGCCATATCTAAACTTACTGGGTTATTCTCCCTTGGTACAGATTTCATAAAATGTTCATTAAAATGTTCCGCGAGTGCCTTTCCAGTCAATTCGGAGTTGTTAAAAGTAATTCTGTTTGGCTCTGTGTTCTTCTTTCCGTGACCTAAGACCTTGTTTACTACTTTCCAAACGATATTTGGGCTTTTTCGCGCAGTATCAGTGAATAATGCCTGGAAGTACACTCTCTTGGCCCGCCTGAATTCGACATTCAATCTGTTTTTGACTGCTTTAACTCTTTCGCTACCGCGGAAAAAGGCACGATTTGGAGCGTACTGAAAGAAAATTTTTTTTCTCAAGAACTAATACACCCAGCACATATTGCAATGCATGAAATTGTAGCTTATTAGTTACACTTCTGAATGAAATAAATGCCAGAGTTGTGTGTGCAAAAGTAAATGAACATTTATTTGTGAAATTTGCTAAAAACACAAAAAATGTATATAGCAAAAACAGAAATTACCGGCTGCACTAAGCCCGAACTTGATTAGAGGAAAACTGGAATATACAAACTGTTGCACATGTTTATAGCTGTCATTATTCACAGTTTCAGCTATGAGAAAAATTTACTGCACTTTCCATGGCTTGTCAAATCAGGGGTCATGACTGTGGTGCCACTGTGAAGAGCAATCAGAGGTGAAGATGTGAAGCAGAGGTAGACTGACAGGTGCTTCACATAAGGTTTTATCTTTGTTCCTCCCTTGTTCTCTGATAGCCGAGCTTGTAGTTTTTTCTTTTTTTCATTATTTTCGGTTGGTGTTGAATGGATTCTATGAGAGGATTGGGGGTGTGGACTTCTTTTCCCTCATCATACCTGAAGATTTCTTGAATGAGCTGCTCCCTGAAAGCCAGCTGATAAAATTTGGCATTTTAGGCAAGCTCTAAAACATCAGGATTGAATAATTAAGTTTTATCGATGTGGTTCAAAAGCCAGGACACTTTTCAAGTATTGCCAATAGAGGCTGCCGCCACCGAATCATCCGGGTCCGTTACGTGCAAAAAAAACAAAAACAAAAAAAGCGAAAAACCAATTTTGAGAAATTATTTTTTATGGCAGAGGGCCAGAATAGATTATTCTGGTATTTCAGTAGAGATACAGTCGTGGCAGGTCAACAATTCCAATGTATATGATGATTCCAATGAACATCAGAATCTCCAACCGATTCACGGCTTCCCATGAGCCGTCACGCTGAATTTGCTGAAAATCTTCATCCATGCATACTTATTAGTGTTTCCGCACACGATCTTCATCATTTCCGCCATGAAGAGGATCAAAAAAAAGTCGAGAAGTCGAGCGAATCTCCGAGCGCCGCTCCGCAGCGATGTGCCGATATGGACACCTAGCTGTCGTCTTGGTTGAAAAACGTGACGCGACCTTGAGCATTTGGCGAACTGTCTTCGCCATACGTTGTCAAGACCCTGAAGCACAAAAATAAACCACTGTCATCAATTACAAACCGTATGCACCGCAGAAAACACACAGCGAACGAAAACAGAGCTTACATGCAAGTACGCGCTGACGTTCCAGGCTCCCGAGGCGAAGTCTCGCTGCCGAAACCGAAATCCAACGTTTGTACATTGTTGCCCGACTAATAACCGCTGCTTTCGTCGCAAAAAAAGAAACCGAAACCGGCCGACGTGCTCGGTGTCAGCTTTCGCTTCCGAGGAGCGCTCGGCGACGCGGACGCCATTTTCTCCGGCTGACGGTGCTGCGGCCGTTCAAAGTTTTATTTTTCACGGCGCCCCCTTATGTCAAAACACTGAAACCAAGGCTGCAATCGAAAGAGCAGTTGTTGAGCTCGCTAACTAGATGGCGGAGCACGTCCACAAGGCTCCAAAATTAGCTTTTTTGCGCGGGCGATTTGAATCGATCATATGCGAACGATCGCCTATGGCGCGGTAGCGAAAGAGTTAAGACTGTCTAGATCGGCAGGTGAGCGCGTGCGCATATAAGCATGATAAAGAGCATTCTTCTTTACGATCGCTCCTAGGTGAGCCCTTGTCTTACGTATATCTGTACGAAGATTCCAATGAATGCGGTATAAGCATTACTTGGATCTTTAATGTGAAGTATGAACGACCAATCACAAAGGGCGACATCATGTTTGAATGACTGCAAAGCCAGATCAAAGAAGGAAAGAAAATTCGAAACATTGCCGTCGGGGGGGGGGGGGCGGTACACAACTGTAACCGCTTCCTGCTTATATTTCAAAGTTAATATTTCAAATCACTCTGGAACTATTTCGTAGTGATGGGCAGAATCAACATACATAGCAACCCCTTACGAAAATGGCAGATATGGGCCAGATATATTTTATATATGGCTGTATATACTCATATATGGGATCATATACAGTTAAATAGGTCCATATATGGTCGTATATACGGCCTGATATGACCATGGGAAACCTGATATGCCGCCATATACTGCTAATGGGCGTATAAGACCACAAATACGGGTATATACGGCCATAAGGTACCTTATATAGTGCCATATACTGCTGTATATAGTCGTATTTGCGTCCTTATATAGATGCTCTTTCTTTATATGGGGACCTTCAAATCCTTATATGGAAACAATCTCGCATATATGGAGCATATCCTACCTCATATATGGGATGCTTGTGCCATATACTTCCGAACTTAAACAATTAACTTTGTGTCAAACATGACATTATTGGTTAATTAAGACGGTGAAACTCACCGCACAACAAGGTACTAAGCTTTGTATGATTGAGGCTTCAATCAAGTTAGACTGCTATTACATAGCGGTGTTTAATTAAGGTGAATTAAAGTACAGTGCTATAAATCGCCTTCAACTTTGCTATGATTTAAATGCACTAATACATGCATTTACGCGCTTTCTATCTTGGGTGGACTTCGAACCTTTTTGACGAACTGAACCTTCCTGTCTGGGTATAAATAAGTTGATTACAAGTCCAGCGAGTTGGTTGCGATCGATATCATAGTTTTTAGGAACATTGATAGATTATAGAGTCCCGAACGTACAACAAGCGCTTGGGGATCGAACTCAGCCCCTTCGCAAACGTGATGAATACTCAAACCATCAAGCCGGTCGTGCGGTGTACGTTCCTTCTTTGGGGGCTGTTCCCCAAAACTATGTTGTTCTGAAGGAATGGGAAACCTGCATTGTTTGCGGTAATGCCAGACAATAAACGTTTGCAAAACCGCTGCAGCATACAGCCATTTCTTGTCCAGGAGCGTAAATAACACATCGCTGCTTGCGGCACAGGAATGAAGATTAAAACGCTCTAGTATAATTGTCAGATAAAAAATACAAAATGCCGCCGCGGTGGCTCAGCGGCTATAGTGCTCGGCTGCTGACCCAAAAGACGCGGGTTCGATCTCGGCCGCGGTGTAGTGACCAAGCTCGCAATTCTACTCCGACTGTTGTGCCATAGCTGAACAATTTGTAAAAAATCTTCTGCAAATAGTTCTTGATACTATGCGCGTTGGTCTGTTTCTTTTCGCCTCAGCTTTTTCTTCCCTTCATAATCCACCCTCCCCTGCCGGCCGATATTCAGATGCCAGTTCTGAGACCGGCAGTCACGGGGAAGCAAGACATCCTTTATATGCGTAATAAATGAGTCGCCGCTGTGTCCACGGTCATCCACCACTCACGGCGAAATGTTTCTTACCCTACTGAGCGAGAGATGGCGTTGCTGAGGCGGTGAAAAAGCGGACCCTCGAGACCCCCCCAGAACAGCAGAAACGCGACACATTGCCGCCTTCGGCGGTTCTCAATCAGAAGATAGCTGGGGGGTGGCTATAGGTGGTGTTGGCCTAGTCCAGCTCTGTGTCACTTTCCCTCTTTCTTTCGCTCCGGAAGGCACGCAGAGGGAACCAGAGCTTGGCAGAGGGGCGCTGCAAGCGCGAGTGGAAAGCACCGTCTCCCGCGACTCCCCACAATTGACCGGGCAGACCTGTCCCCCATTGAGAAGTTCCGCGTAAAGCCTTTTCGCTTGAAAAAAGACCAGTTCCGCACATGCTTTGCACGTGTTGGACTGCCTGGAAATCTGTTTGCGCTGACGCTTGCTTTTTCCTTCGTGCTAGAACGCTGACGAGATTAAGAGGATTAGGAAAATGTACAAGGGCGATAGAAAATAATGTAAACAGCATGTTGCCTACGCACTGCGAAATTGGAATTCATGTCTGTAGCGTACTTGTGTTCGAATTAGGCGCCGCGCTGTTCGCATTTCTTTCTATCGCGACAGTACCCTCTCCGGTGTAGGTTCCAAGAAAGAGTGGTCAGCGATTTTTTTTTTTCTGCGCCGACCTGAAAAAAAAAAGAGAACTGACAGTGCATCAGGCCCACTTCGTGGAGCAGATTGTTGACGAAACCGCCGTTACCGTTGCGGCGAAATGTGTGTCGCAAGTAAATAGCAAGTTCATTTAAGGCGTGGAATTCGAGCATAATACCTTTTTTTTTATGGCAGGGACATTTTCGCAAAATAATTAATTTTGTTGGGTAGCTGAGCAGTTCGATGTACGCAACTTTTTTAGCCAAATAGTTGGAATTTCTTTACGTTTTTCGCTGAATAATAACGAGTATGTGTTTATTTGGACGTATAATAAAGATAGGCGAGGCTGAAAAGAAAAACGAAAACACGCGCGAAATGCGCTTACCAGCTGCTCGCTTACGGCTAACAGAAAAAATGCTCTAGTTTGGTCAATCACTACGCAGTGGTTGGTACATTTAATTTAGTGCCGACTGCAGCGCATGTGCATTCCCAAAACAATTTATTTGCAGAGCCATGTCTTATATTCAAATGCTCGCTCATGTGCAAGCTAATATCTTTACTACTTTTACTTTGAGACATTTTTTACATCTAGCAAAATAACTTGGAAATTGAGCCGGGCGTCACACAAAGGAACAATGAGGCGATCACTGATCTTGCCTCACACGCGTCTGCCTAACGCAGCTGTTGATGTCAGCCTCCAAAATATTTATTTGCGTTACCTGACCAGCGGAGGGCTTTACAGGAAAAAAAATAGTTTCGTTAGCGTGAGCTCTACGACTAAACACTGCATGCTTAGTGATATACAATGAAAATTCGTCAGAAATAATATACACGCGCAACATACCAAACCAATTTAGCAAGAGAAAACCGCCTACTCCAGTTTGCGCACAGATGTTATCCAGGCTTGCCGTCTCTCGTTCTCAATCATTTCACAGACAACAATTCCGTGGGAAACCATTTTTGAATGGGAAAAAGTGTATGAACGCATTTTTTTTTATACACTGGAAGATTTCACTATACCAACCTCCCGTGACATGCTTGCACGGTTTTGTGTTTTTTTGTCTTGCTATTAATGTTTTTGTTATCGCTCGATGCAAGCGATGGAAAAGTTCTGCAAGATTTTGCTACACATCGAAAAAATCCCCACTACCTCCAAAACTTCCTCAGCACTAGATTACAAATTTCGAATATTGATTTTTTTTCCAGGAACGTGGGACATATGTCCAGGAAATCTATAGAGTTACACAGGCTGCTCTTGGCCGTTGATGTTGTGAGAACTATTGTGGCAGCAAACGACACAACAATACGTTTCTCCACTCTCTCAACATCGCGGCATTCCAGTCATGACTCACAACGAGCGGCAACCGCTCTTTTGTGCACCCACGAGCAGGACAGCAGGTGCTCACAATGAAAGAAAGAGTGTCAGCAGCGCGAGCAGCACGGGTACCAGTCGAGGCGTTGCTGACTCCATGCGCTCCGCCGGCGACGTGCCCCCACAGAATTTTGGAAATGACCAGCAGGCATGAAAAAAGTGCAATATAATCGCTGTTTTACATTCGTTACAAGTCCGGATAGTGAAGCTGGCTGACTGGCTCCAGGATTGTATTGAATTAGAACGAGGACGCAGCTATTATATCGCAGTTTTTCATGCCTCACTCATTGACGTCCCACTCATAGTGAAGTTATTGAAATTTAAACAGCAAGACAAAAATCGATAATAAATTATTTAGCAGTTGTAGGAACACCACGTGGTACTCCATGTATAATAATGCCTCACGCATCATTACAAAGAAGAAAACACGCACCCAGAAGTTAGGTGTCCATACTCCTTTAAGAGCCCTTACAGTTTGAAGAACAGGTGTCTAATTGACTCATATAATGAAATCAGCCGCATAGCTAACATAGCATTCATAACATGGTGGGCAGGAATTGCGAAAAACGCATCGTTACTACACAAAGACAATGGTAGTGCTATATACTGGATGTCTTCAGGATGAACACTGCTTTGCTTTATGTGCATGTATTCCGCTCAGAGAAGCATGGGTGTAAGCAAACAAAAAGACTAAGCATTTCTTGCTGAGTATGTTACAGGACTTTTGTGTTAGGTATTTCCTCAGGGCATTCATTTAATTAGGGACAGCAAAGGAATTTTGACGTGATGTATCGCAATGTGATGATAAACTTCAGGAAGGGTTTAGCGATGTGAAATGCAATAAATTACTTTACAAAATGTAATGCACTTTCTAGTTTTCTTTCTATTGATCCAGAAAAGGGTTTTAGATGGCGGGAATTCACCAAAATCAATATAAAAATTTTAAACCGCTCTATGCAACGTGATACAAATCCATACAGAAAAACTTGTAAGCGAAACATCGTGAAAAACTACATAAGCACGCTCAGAAAAACGACATCGTACCCACAACGCGCACGCATGCATGTAAAAAAAACTGCCCTAACCCGCTGAACCACACAGATGTATAAAAAACCGTAGTCTGAAACTACAGATGCCCGCTCCAAGAACGCCCCCCAAAACCACTGCCTATTACTCAGCGGATTCCTTCTCTTTACACAAAGAAACAAAGCAACTCCTAGGACTCCTACCAGTGATGGCACATTGAAAACACCCCAGACTATGTAAATCCGCTCCCAGTTTGCACTCATGAATTTAGTTCCAAAATAGACTCTGTTCCAGTGGACCCTCATGTGCATGCGCAAGCATGCATGATCTCCATGGAAAGAGATGGAATTTTATCTTCGATATATAAACACAGCAGTAGGTAGAGCCACCCATAATTAGCGAAGTTTGTTTTCGCTTTCGGAGGGAATATCTTGGAGCTCTCCTAGCTGACTGCAAACTGAACGAGAGAGCGACGTCCACCTCTCCCCCTTCGCTGTTACCCAGATGACGTCACTCGTGCTCGCCAAACTGCAGCGCATGGAGCCTATACTTAACTTCGACACCACAGCCATCGTTCGGCTATTAAAACCCCATTCGAAACACCATGTGAGAAAAAAAATGCTATGTAAATTATTTACTGGTCACATGTTAACAGCCCATTTTGTTCCGTCTACAGCAAGGCAAGCGAACAGCCCATGTGAACAAAACAAAATATTTTGCCTGGCTACTTTCAGCTGTTGTGCAGAACTAGGCTGATTCCTGTGCAATGTAGAAAAAGAAGGCGATATGCGTGTTCGCGTTTCATTCCGGCTGGATTGTACCGCCGATCCTACTTATAATGAACCTGACGCTCACGCTCATTCTGTTTGCTTCTTAGTATGACACCCCATATTTCCGCAAAAAATACTAAATCATAGAAAGATAGCTTTTGTCTCTTGAATTGAAGTCCATTGTGCACGCAACCAGATCATATCACGGCGCTTTCCGAGCTCTCAAGCGCCGTCATGAGCTGCTTCGATGAGACCCTTGCTTTCGACGAATAAGCGCTAGACCGCATTGTTCGCGTATGTGGTCTGGGCTTTTGTGGAGAGCGAACACACAAGTTTTGGCGAATGCAAATGGTCATAAGTGAAGTTTTGGAAACTGCAACCCTTAGCGGAGGATTGCTGATATCGCAGGACGAATAGAACGAGCGGGAAGCGCCGGTGTCACCAGGCATGCCGAGCATTGCTTTAGGGAGCCGTCAACAGTCGACCACTGGCGCCGCTCGTGGATAACAAATGAGATATCATTTTCATTGATGTGATCAATCGTCGAACCTGCTTTTGGATAAAGCAGTTCAGCACCGAGTATTTGTGGTATGGAAGAAAGCGGATCTACCACGACCGGGAAGCGCCAGTTCTCCGGCTATCAAGTGTTTCATCGCAATCATCCGGTCTTCTTGCATTGATCATGCTGTGTAAACAAGCATAGTTACAATCCGCGCATCAGAGAGAGAATATTTAACATAGATTGCGTTTTATGCCATACAAACGATGACAGGTATGCAGACAACGGTGGTACTGCAGTGCAGTCGACATTTGTGTATTCCCGCTGAAATTTCACGCGCACGCTATAAATGCTGAATGACGAGTCATTAACTTGAAGCACTAAGTTAGCGACAACGCAAGCAGTGTGCTAAAAAAAGAGGAGAAGAAACAAGTCAGCAGCAGATGTCGAAATCAAGAGGGCCGAAGCAGTTGCGGGACGCGGCTCTGAGGCAAGATAACGGCCACCGCCAATGACAGGGGGCGGTCTCTGTTCGCATTTCATAAGCATTTGAAACCGTCGAATGTCGGCCGGACGCCGCAGAGCCTCGGAGTGCTCAACTTTCCGCTAAGATATCTTTTTCTCATTTTCCGCAAAGCTCTGTCGACTCGAATGGCGATCGGTTCGACGGGATTTCAAGCAGCCGTGCAGCACGCATTGCGCATGGCAAGGAAAATACTAGCGATAACGTCAAGGGGAACGATTAGGGTATTACAGAACAAACTGGTGTCATCCATATCTTAGCACTAACAAAATGCGGAAAAATGAGCTTAGGGTGGCCAAGTAACGAGCCGAACAAAGGTCGGCGTTCAGAGTGGCAGAGTGGACTCCAAGGGCAGCGAGTCACAGTCAAAGCTTATGGAATGTCTAATGAGCAGATGTGACAAAAATCAAGGGTAGCCTGACCCTTCCCGACTCAATTCAACAACAGCTAATCGGCGGTCGATGGGAGGGTTCTTTCTCTTGTAAAATTGATCACGGATGACGATGATGACGATCCCCGTCTTCAACTTTGGAGTGAAAAGCGACCCTCACATCAGGCAATTCGGTTTTTATAGCCGTTGCAGCCTTCTGCTTCTCCTTAAAGAACTACAACATGTTGTTGTGTGCTGCAATGGAGTACAGCGCACACAAATCCCCCCCCCCCCCCAAAAAAAAAATCCGACCCAATCTGTGCAATTATGCATACAAAACAGTATATATCAGCGATCTAATTTTTCCAATGAAGTTTGCTAACTGCTGTTCCCTGGTAGAAGGCATTTGCTGCTGAGTTTTGTGTGTTCATGATGACGAGCACTAGATGAAGCTGAAAAGTGTTTTGTTTCATTCTAGGCAAGAGAAATCGAAGAAACATCACGAGATGCACCTGGTCATCACACCAGGGAAAAGTTTGGCGCCCTTGGTCACTCTAGTCAGGTCGTAATCACGTCGATTTAACCGGACACTGAAGATACCTCAGAACACCGTCGTTTTTTGAAAAATTCAGGCTAAGATAACGCCCTAACACAATGACTGCCTGTGTTTTCACAAGAACATTCACTTAAGCTTCAACAAGTAATTAGAATTTTAAGAGGTTTGTTAGGAAATTAACGGTGATAATTCCACCACACTATACGGCCGCCTGGCCGAATAACTTGCATACAGAAACAGCTGTTGTGTACCGCTAATCATTTCTTAATATAAATTGTGAAACCGCACCTTCACAACATCATTTATGTGTGCAAAAAACTCATGAAACCTATTTGTCCAAAACGAAAATTGCCGTTTGACTAGCTACATATTTTATAGAGAAGGCGCGCCGTTACCTTTGATAACCAGCTGAAACGTTCCCGTAATACACCCTGTCCTAAAGCAACAAACATGTAAAATGACGTGATTATGTGCAACAACGGGCAGCTAGTATAGGCATTCAAGAAGAGAAGACCGCTCACGCATGGGGTGCCGAATCTGCGGAACAAGCAGATGCTAAATCTGCGAGCGAATGCAAACGTCAAGCTGCGCATCGTATCAATCTTCAGGAAAGGCGATTGGGACCTTTGTGATTTATCTGCCGTGATGTATGGTCGAATTCACTGCGCAGTGCCCAGCACAAAGAGCAGAGAGCTAGCGATTTTCGAAATTTGCTTTAACAATCACTTCGAATATAACAGGTCTCAATCAAGCCTCTCTTTGGTTTATGTAGATAGGACGAAATATTTATTCGGTTCAGTTTACATAATACGTCCTACAGAGTGATCCGAAAACACGACGTAGCAGGGGTATCGTTAGTTATATTTATGTTGATAAAGATACACGCGGTATAAAGCCCCACCTCGATGGACACTTCCGAGGCGTTCACGCGAAGGGCCTGCGCGGCCAAAGGCCTGCTGGCTGTTCCTCCCCCCCCCCCCCCCCCCCCCTGAGCTACGTCACGCGAAAGAGGCCCACATAGAAGTTCCGTGCAGCACGTCTCGAAGCTACGAGCGGCGCACTCGTGTTGAAAATGAGGCCTGGAAGGTACACAATGGTTAACCCCACCTGTACCGAGAAGTCAGAGTGGGGGACGAAGGAGTCGACAATGCGATCGGTTCTGCAAACACGTGACACTCCTTTCACTGCCTCGGGGAAAGTCGCGGCATGTCGCGACATGCTTCCGAACGCACATTTTTTTCTAGACGTTGACTGTGCCTACACCTCGTGCTGCGCGTGCGGTTGTGTCCGAGACGATGTTCTAGTGCCATCGCTGGAGTAGAATGTGGACTGCGCTTCTGCCAGGATATGTCTAACAAGTGCTGCGTGCCCAATTGCCGGACTAATTACAAATCTTGTCCCAAAAACCACGTTTTCAAGTTTCCCCGGGATGAAGAAGAACAGAACACCTGGATTAGGGCAATACCACGAGAGAACTTCGTTGTATCACCGCACCTCAGGGTAAGATGCTCGAAACGTTTTCAAAGAATAGTTACTTTTGCAAAATATGACAAGCTTAAGCGCATGCATTGTAAAAAAAAGTGTATTTAAACTAAGCAGCTGGTTAGCACTGCAGGTAGCGAATGCAGACTTTCAAGAAAACTCTTTCCAAGTTACAGCTGATACTTAAACAAAAATTCAGGGGGCACTTTGGCTGTCTAAAGTGCGTAGAGGCGAAAGCGTTTTCCGCATCACTTTCAGTGCTTCTGTGGCACTGGTGGCGTCACATGTAATTGAGTACAAATTACTAAGTGATGACAAATCACTAATTAATGGTTAATTACTGATTAATGCCTGAATACTGATTAACTGCTAATTAAGCTTAAGCTTAACCTTCGCCTTTAGGAGTGGAACGCGACAGCGTGTTGTAGCGCTGCCAGGGAGTCCACGGAACGCCACCACCCGTTCGGCGCGATGCCTTGCCGTTTCAACGCAACGGTTTTTGAGGAAAGGAAATGGCGCAGTAAATCTCTGTCATCTCGGTGGACACCTGAACCGCACCGTAGAGGAACGGAGGAAGTGGGAGTGAAAGAAGAAAGACGAAGATGGCCGGTAATGAAGAAAATGAAAATTGTATTTGAGGAAAGAAAATTACGCAGTAACTGTCTCACATATCTCGGTGGACACCCGTCAAAATTCAGGGGGGGGGGGGGGGTGCACTTTTTCGACCTAAAGTGTGGTCACTGATGTGTGGTTAAGATGTTAAGCTTCGCCTCTAAGAGTGGAACGCGAGAGCGTCTTGCAACGCTGCCAGGGAGTCCATAGAACGCCATCGCCCATTCGGTTCTACGCCTCGCTCGTCGGTAAATAGGTTTTTGAGGAAAGGAAATGTATTTCTCTCTCATATCTGGGTGGACACCTAAACCTCGCCGGAAGGGAAGGGAGGAGGATGGCAGTGAGCGAAGACACCGTATTCACTAGACGCGCTTTTGTTCATTCCAAACCACCAAACCATCGAGCTGGCATGGCGGAGTGGATAGCATGCTCGTCTCGCACTCCGAAGACCGGGGTTCGATTCCCGAGCTCGACCAATTTCTTACTAGGTTTTATTTATTTATATGGCCTGACTAGGGAAGTTAATTAGGCTAATTGGGTAATTAAGCAATTAACAAAGCTCAGTCCCACTTACTTGGAGCATCACTATATGGTCCCTTCAATTGGTTGCATGGTTACTAGCCAAAGTACAATTGGCCCCGTTTGAAATTGGCGCACTGTGACGTCACGACCGTTTCGACCAACTGAAAAGCGTGACATTCTCTGTCGACAACTGCTGCTTACAACGATGAGACATTAAAGGCTTTCGCCTTAAAAATTTAACTTCCTTCTAGGTTTGCGAGCTTCACTTCATTGAGGCTGACATCGTGCGAGGGGCCTCCGACATCGACGAGGTTACAGGCATTACAGGGCGCACCACAACTGCACCACTTTCGCATCTGCGCCTTCCCCCAGGCGCAATCCCATCAAAGTTTCCGGGATGCCCGTCTTATACTTCTAAGCCAAGCACCTCAAGGAATCCTATTCATCTAAAATATGATCTTGGAGCAAATACATGTATCTCCAATAAAAATACACATACGCAGTTGTGAAGCTAATCGAGAGTGTTTAATTCTTCATTATCGCTGTGCTTCATAAAACTAGGTGAAAAAAGGACAAGTTAGCAAATTCGTTTCAAGTAATGCATAAAGAAAAACATCTACTCAGAAAGACGAGAAAGCGCAATGCGATAGAGGTGCTGACATCAGTGCTTAAACAATCTTTGCACAGATGGTTTGCGGCTAGTGCCTCAAAATAAATTCCGCGTAAAGTGTCTGCTATTCATTCCAGTGTTTTAACTAAAGAAAAAATGTGGACTGATAAATGGAAGCTTATTGCTGCTAGTTGATTCCAGTCGCGATTCTTTAAACTCCGCCATAAGTGGCGGCGTCTATGGGTCTCTTTTCGTGACGTCACGGGAGGAGCACTCAGGCCTTGTCAAAATTCCCAGCACGCGCCGCGACGGGTGTAGAAAAGTGGCATGAACCTCCATGCTCTCGCTCCCCCTCGCGAGCAGACTGAAAAAAATGTCAAGCCGTGAACAAGAGATGGTTGGGGAGCTGCAAGGATTCCAAGAAAATTTAGGGGAGGCTGAAAGAGCTTCAAGCCATGAAGAAAAGAGTCCCCGAGAGCCCCGCGGTCCTCCCATTGTTGTAAACCGGACCCCGCTCTGACGCGTGCGCGAGCGCCCGTGCGCAGGTGCCGATATCTGACATGCACAGATATCTGCACCCCGCTCGCGCGTCGCGCATCCGCAGACAGGCTCCAGCGTAGGCGCTTCGCGTGTACGCCTCGGAAGAGTCCATCGAGGTGAGGCTTAAGGTTGTTTCAGGATGCTTACATTTCACTTAATTTCACTAATTGTTCTTTCGAGCTCCTTGAACGCGCTAGTCGCTTTGTACACTAGTCGGTTTTTCCCTGTCTCGCAAGGCCCCGTCTTGGCTCTCTCCAGTCTCCGACTGTGCCTTTGAATGGGGAACTCGGGGGGCGGGTGACCGGAAGGGCAGGAAGGTAGTAGCGAAGCTGCTTCTCTTCCTAGAATTCTCCTAGAAGTTTTTCCTTTGTCAGCGTTCAAGCAGGAGGAAAAAAGCACGCGCTGTGCAGATTTGCAACACTACAAAGCATGTGCAAAACTGGCCTTAGCTACACAATGGGAGGGGTAACCGGTCTACCCGGTTATGGCCGGGTCAATTGTCGGTAGTCGGAGGGAAAGGGCTCTTTTAAGTGGAACCTGCAGTGCGCCCTTGCGAAGCTGTGTGCGTCACCGTCTGTTTTTGAGTTCACTTGAGATCCCCGTGTTGTCGTCGGCAGAGACCTCTTTTTTATTTCTTGTTTTTGCGGTTTCCTTTTTCTTCGCTTCTTCAGTTCTTCACGTTTTTGTTTACCGTGCCATTTCCAACACAGCAAGAGTGCAGTGGCTAGAGTTGTAGCAAGAGCAGCGATGTTGGTGCACGGCTCATCTTGAGTGGTCGGTGCAAGGAGCAGCAGTTGCTAGTGGCGCTGTTAAGGAAGGCATTGGTGGCGCCACCCTTCACTGTCTGTCTGTTGCACAGAGCTAGAAGCCGGACTCTGCAGTGTGCTACGCACTTTCCTGCCGGGCGAGCAATTTCCGGTTATACCCGTTGTTGCATCCACTTGTTTTCCCTTTGAAATCATGGTCCAGCGCCACACTTGTGCGTTTTGAGGAAGAAGACACTTTTGACGTCGTTAAAATGACCTGCGCCAAGCATGCATGGGATGATGAGCCATCGGAAGGATCCAGGGTGCAAGTGAGCGGGAAATACCAAGGTTTCTGTGAACCTGCAATCGTCAATATTTCAGGTAAGCCTGAACAACCATTTACTGTTTTTCCCGTATTGCTTTGTTGTTTACCTTTCTCAATGCTGTCGGCAGTTTTCGTTGATAGGGCTATAAATTAAGTTAAATGGTATCATAATGCATGATTTATTTGTAAACTGGGCTATGTGCAGTCGGAGAGTAATCTCTCATTTTCCAGTAGCGAATATTTTACCGCCACCGAGTTGCGTTCCTGCCAGCGGTAGTTCAAGTACATGATATGAATTGTGTAACGCAAAAAACATATACTAACCTCGCTAAGCACATTGCGGGGCTAGTTAGGGATGTATTTTCTAAGTTGGTTGGTTTATGGGGTTTAACGTCCCAAAGCAACTGAGGCTATGAGAGACGCCGTAGTGGAGGGCTCCGGAAATTTCGACCACCTGGGGTTCTTTAACGTGCACTGACATCGCACAGTACACGGGCCTCGAATTTCTCCTCCAAAGAAATTCAACCGCCGCGGCCGGGATCGAACCCGCGTCTTTTGGGCCAGCAGCCGAGCACCATAGCCACTGAGCCACCGCGGCGGCCTGTATTTTCTAAGTAACGAGACGTAGACAACAACCTGTCATGGATTCTGTCATATGCACGTATCAGGAACTGAACCATTTTCATTGTCGTAAGTAATAGTGCTAATTCTATTTTAATACGGGATCAGCATTGCGGCGTTCTGCGTATCTAATTAGGTTGCAATGGCCCCATTACATTTGCCACAAGGCTTGCGCTCTACAGCTAAGCAGGAGCAGTGGAATGAAGAGCTGGTACGCGTTTTGTTTCGGGTGGTTAGTGCGAAAGAACGTGTTTCAGAAACAATTGGCGTATACCTGTTTCCGTTCGCGGTTGTGCCAGGAAACTTTAATGGTAAAGCCCGAAAAAAAAAAGCATGAGACTAAGCTTTTAAAGGGGCACCGCGATGATTTGCTCAGTACCAGTTAATATCATTAAAAAGATTCATCATGCGTTCCAGAGACCAGAGCAAAAAGAATTATTGAAATCGGAGCATGCAAGCGAAAGTTATACCCCTGTCACACGGTACATGTAATGTCATTCGCAGCGAATGACATTACGTGTTAATGGCGTTTTTTTTGCTGCTACACGGTCACAGTCAATGACATTCACAGCTAACGACATTCGCCCAGTGAATGAGTTTACCGAACTCATGCAAGCGCGACCTGTGTAATCTCGACGACAGCGGCTTAGTCAAATTTTACAAATTTTCTAGTAAAAACAAAATGTAATCAAAGTAAACGCTTCTATTAATTGTTGTAATGAACTTTTGAATCGTTTTTCGATGTAAAACAGGGTATTTGAAGCGATTTTGCGCAACAATACTCTTCTTCCCAGTCGCCGACGGCTACCATAGAGACGGCCATGTTTATTTACAAACCGTCCTCGCCGTTTATCGCCGTCCTCCATCCTTCGTTGAGCAGCGTGGTTATAGCGTGGTCATTGATTACAATATCATGGAAGACAACCCCGCAGCTTCGCCAGCCCAGCAGAAGACGCACTGGACCGACGACGAAACGCGGGCGCTGATTAAAGTGTGGGAAGACCACCTCAGCGATTTGCGCCGCGCGAAGCGCAACATGAGCGTATACGTTGCAATCTGTGAGTGCCTGCGTGCGCAAGGGGTTGATAAGACCGTAAAGGAGATCAAATCGAAGATTGAAAACCTTGGAAACAGATACCGGTAAGTGGCGCCTTTCCTTTTCATTTTGCCTTACAGTGCGCTGCTCATTCATCGTGCTGTTTTCAGATGCGAGATCGCACTCCTGCATCGTCGCACGCTGTTTAGCGCAGAGATAGACGCAAGTGGCGGTTGATTTTTTTCGCGTGCCGAATCTCTGTGGGTATTGAGCAGCTTGTGCTATCGGGCCACGTTTTAAAACGGTACGGAAAACAGTCGTCGTTTTGTGTTTCGCCGTTGACTCGGCGGTAATTATAAGTTATGTGTCATTCTATATTCATGCCTTTAGTCGTGATTCAACATACACCGCAACGTAGTAGTGATATCTGCGTTTACTTCAGCCAGGTTTGTAAATGCTTCATGTATTTGTGCGTAATTTTTATCGCACGACTTCCACTTTATTTTAATTTTCTGATTCTTTTTGCAAGGCATCTTGGTTTTACCTTGTGTCTCGGATGCCAAACTTTTTCTAAACCGTTCCCCGCGGCGACTACTTGGTGCATAATACATGTGCACATGTATTAGTTTTGCGCAGAAGCATTGCGGTGCCGAAATATTTACTTGGAATTCACTCCCCTTGACTGGTCCTAGTGTAAGCACTGAAAGTACATACATGCAACACATTGCTGGGCAGATCAGCAGTGACTGCATGTTCAGAAGAGGCGACGGTTTTCCTAGCAGCAGTCATGTAGAGTCCTCTGCAGCTTATAAACACCACTGCTACAAAGTCATACGTTTCATGCAGGTTGCTGAGCCGAAAAACGACAGGGCAAGGCGCCATCACATGGCGTTTCTATAAAGAAATTGCCAGGTTTCTTGGCCGCCTGCCTGTCAATGACAGCAGCCTTGTGGAGGAGACCATGAGTGGCGATGGTGCCACTGTTGAAATGGTAAGTACGCTTCTATAGCCCAATGCAGGGCTCCTAGTTGTGAACCCAGCATGAGAAAGACCTCTTTCTTTTTGTGCAACTTATCAGGAACCAGACACATTGATCCTCTATGGCATGACACATGGAAACTTGGCATATTTATTGATTCAATACCCACAGCGCCTCTTGCGGGTGAGTAAAAATGTACACATGAACTTCAGTAGAGTTTGTTCTTAGGCTAGTTGGTATACTTGATTTGAACTCATAGTTTTTGAGCGCAACAGCACATGGCCAAAGAAAAGAAGCAGGAAGAGAAGAAGGACGAACAGCGCTGTGTTCGTCCTTCTCTTCCTGCTTCTTTTCTTTGGCCGTGTGCCGCTGCGCTGAAAAACTATGAGTTCAAATCATGTACACATGAAAGTTGCTCATGAGAAATGTCACATTCACCACAAAATGCTAAAGTAGTGCAGAATATTCAATATAGGAATGGGTTTAATGGGTTTAATTTTTTTATTTATCGTGCTAAATGTGCCCAAGTCCAGAGTGCGCAAACTTCCAACTTCAAGAGAAACACACCGTCTCGACGGAGACACATCGGCTTGGTGAAACTAGTCGGCGTGTTGTGGACACACTTCGTTCTCCTCCCCCCAGCTCTTTCTGGTATTTGCAAATAAAGTAAAATACCCTCGTTTTTTTCCTCCACTACAGGCACAGTATGCGTATATTATGACGTGTTGAAGAGAGCATGACAGAGCTTTGAGCACGATCCTTTGAGACCACACCGAGGCTTGCACAGTACACAGCCGTGGCAAATTGACCGTGTATTGGCGAAGTGGGCTAGAAATCGTTGCATTAGGAGCGGGAATCCGGTGTTTGACTCCTTTTGAGCCGTTTGAGATTGGGGGTATGGAGAAAGAAAGAATTTGTGGAAGTAAGTTACAAAGAGAGACTGCTGTTTGGCTATTTAGCGCGAATCGTGTGTGGCCTGTGCTAACCGTACATCACAAATGTCCCACGAGGATATTATACATGTTGCAGTCTTTTATACGGGTGAAGTGTCGAGATTGGCTGGACCACCCATGCCGTTCTTTCATCTATTAATTGAACCCTACTTTTCCCTTCCTTAACCCAATTCCCCAACAAAAGGCCTTGAGGCTCCCTTTCTAGATAAACAGCTCATTCATTCATTCCAGTTCCTCAAGCGCCTCTTGCGGGTGAGTAAAAATGTACACATGAACTTCAGTAGAGTTTGTTCTTAGGCTAGTTGGTATACTTGATTTGAACTCATAGTTTTTGAGCGCAACAGCACATGGCCAAAGAAAAGAAGCAGGAAGAGAAGAAGGACGAACACAGCGCTGTGTTCGTCCTTCTTCTCTTCCTGCTTCTTTTCTTTGGCCGTGTGCCGCTGCGCTGAAAAACTATGAGTTCAAATCATGTACACATGAAAGTTGCTCATGAGAAATGTCACATTCACCACAAAATGCTAAAGTAGTGCAGAATATTCAATATAGGAATGGGTTTAATGCGCCTGTTCAGATTGTGAAGGCTGCATGCAACAGGTAATTATTTCTCAAGTACCTACAAAAATAGTGTTGCTTGAGCTGCATGTGTATTCTTGGAAGCACAAATATGTTTACATGCGGTATATTTTTGCTTTCTCAGATAATTGATAGCATGCAAAATGGAGGAGCAGCTGATGAAGACTGTGCAATGGATGGCAGTGCTGGTCTGACGCCTCTGGCACCAGCACATGAAGTGCTGTTGGAGTCTGCTGCAGTGCCCTCAACCTCTTCACCAGTAGTGGACACAGAGGACAGCAGCAGGGCTCCACCAGTGGAAGCAGGCCGCCAAGCAGCAAAACAAAGCCGGCATGCCACGCAAAAGAGTCTGCTGGCCGAGCTAGTCAGCACGAACAGGCAGTTATGCTCCGACATCAAAGAGAGCCGAAAAGAAGAAATGGAACTGAGAAGAATGGAGTTAGAGGTTCTCCGTGAATCAGCCGCAACAGAGAAACGTCTCACTGAGGCGCTAGTTAAGTATCTCGAAAAATAAAGCATTTCCCTGAGCTACATGTGTTATGTCCTTTATTGCTGGTGGCAAATTGTGCGCAATTGTGCGCAATTGGCGACGAGGTAAAAATGGCAACTGCGCTGGGCACAATTGGGGAATTCGTTCCGATGGAGGCGACGTCTTGGCCCTTGTATTTGGAGTGCCTCGAATTTTTCTTTCAAGCAAACGACATCGACGGTAACGAGAAGAAGCGAGCAACGCTCTGCAGCGTTTGCGGCCCAGCAACATGTGCCATCGTTCGCTCCCTTTGTTCTCCGGATGCGCCGTCGGCCGTGGCCTACGATGAGATCGTCAGGCGTCTCTCAAACCACTTCTCACCGCGACCGTCAGTGACAGTACGGTGTTTAAAGTTTGGCACACGTCAACAGCAGCCCGGTGAGTCAATTGCCAACTACATCGCAGAATTGCGACATCTCTCGGAACACTGTGATTTAGGTGCGTCGCTCGATGACATGTTGCGCGACCGGCTAGTGTGCGGGGTGCGAAGCGAGACTCTTCAGCGTCGGTTGCTGGCGGAGCCGGAGCTTACGTTTGCGACAGCTCGGGAGAAAGCCATTGCAATGGAATCTGCGCAGCGACAGACCGAGCAAATTCGCAGCAGTGCCGCATCGTGTGAAGTTGGCAGCGTGAGCGGGAAGCGTTCGACCCGTGTGTTGCGAAGGTCTCTGCGCCAGTGACAGCCAAGGAGGGTACCCAGAAGCAGGCTGGTTCGCCTGGGAGCACAAGCGGATGTTTCCGCTGCAAGGGTGCGCATTCGCTAAGCAGTTGCCCATTCATTAATATGCAGTGCCACTTCTGCAAGCAACGAGGGCACATAGTGAGAGCATGCAGGAGGAAGGCTGCAGCTCGCGCTTCGGCTGAACCCAACTCTCAGAACAAAGAACGGGCCAGTGGAGGCCGTCACAAGAATGCTGCGTCGGACGTTTACGACGTGTTCGTGCTGTCTGGTGAAGAGCCAGCCGTGAGAGTGGAAGTGCGCATCAACGGAAGTCCCCTAGAGATGGAGGTGGACTCTGGTGCAGTGTGTTCAGTCATCGACGACCGGACTATGCAGAAGCTGCGAATATCGAAAAGGGCGTTGTGCCCAAGTAATCTTCATCTCCGAGCTTACAATAACAAGGAACTACGAGTGTTGGGTGAACTGACCGTGAAGGTGGAATTCAAGGGGCAGGAACATCGCCTGCGATTGGTGGTGGTTAAGGGTGCTAGTATCGGACTTCTCGGTCGGGACTGGTTCAAGTCCTTGGGAATAAGTCTGAGTGGTGTTCACAGTGTGTACGAGCCGAGTCGAACTGGCAGTAGGGGAACAACAGCCTTGCTCAAGAAGTATTCTTCAGTCTTTGAGCCTGGACTTGGGACAAGTAAAGGGCCTCCTGTACGCATAGAGGTGAACCCGGCAGCTCCGCCGCGATTTCTGAAGCCACGACAAGTACCGTTTGCATTGAGACCGAAGGTCGACGAAGCACTGGACAAGCTGTTGAGCCAAGGTATTTTCCAGCCTGTGCGGCACTCGAAGTGGGCAACACCTGTCGTTCCAGTTGTCAAAAAAGATGGATTAATAAGGATCTGCGGGGACTACAAGAGCACAGTCAATCGTGTAGTGCAGTGGGAAACGTATCCCCTGCCGACACCAGAGCAGCTGTGTGCCAGGCTGCCAGGTTGCTCGAAGTTTTCAAGGCTAGACCTCGGACAGGCGTTTCAACAGAAGACTGTTGATGAAGAAACAGCTGACTTGTTGACGGTTACAACACATTGGGGACTGTTCCGCGTAACCCGTCTTCAATTTGGCGTGGCAGTGGCTATTTTTCAGAGGTACATGGAAGAACTGTTGCATGGAATTGATGGTGTACTTGGATGACATCTTGATCGGTGGAAAGGATGAGGCGCAGCACAATGCTCGTTTACAAGAAGTGCTCAAAAGAATTCACGAAGACTGTCTGCGACTAAAGTTTGACAAATGTCAATTTTGTGTTGAGGAAGTGTGTTACTTGGGATTCCGTGTGCACTCTGCAGGTGTGCAGCTGACAGAAGACAAGGTGCGTGCTATTCACAAGGCCCCAGAGCCGACATGCAAAAAGGAACTTCAAGCCTTTTTAGGAGCTCTGAACTTTTACAACAAGTTTCTTAAAGGAGCAGCTCATGCCTTGGAGCCACTGTACCGGCTGTTGGACAAGGGTCGCGAGTGGCGTTGGATGGAAGCTGAGGCAGAAGCATTTTGCCGGGCGAAAGATCTGCTGCAGTCATCACATGTTCTGTTGCACTATGATGTCAACAAGCCCCTAGTGCTGGCCTGTGACACATCCCCGTACGGACTGGGTGCTGTGTTGAGTCATGTGTGCGAAGATGGCAGCGAGAGACCGGTTGCTTATGCGTCGAGAACTATGAATGCGGCAGAACGGAATTATGCCCAGACAGACCGAGAAGCGCTCGCCATCGGCTTTGGCATAAAGAAGTATCATCAGTTTCTATATGGGAGACATTTCAAAATTGTGACAGACCACAAACCTCTCTTAGGACTGTTGCACCATGCCAAGCCCATTCCCCAGGTGCTATCACCACGGGTGCTGCGTTGGACTCTCATATTATCGGCTTATGACTATAAAATTGAGTATCGACCAGCGGAGAAGCTTTCCAATGCTGATGCATTCAGTCGTTTACCACTGAGAGCCAGTAGGGCAGAGGAAGAGGAGCAGCGTCTTTGAGGAGTAGGGATGCTGGAAATGGCGCCGGAAGTAGCATGGAACTCTAGGAAGGTGGCAAGATTCACGTCAAGGGATAAGCTGTTTGCTAGAGTCTGCAATTGGGTGCAGCATGGGTGGCCAGAGGGCAAGCTGCCAGAAGAGTTTGCAGCGTTTGTGAGCCGCAAGCATGAACTGTCGGTGTACCAAGGTTGTTTGCTGTGGGGCAGTCGTGTGGTCATTCCAGAGCCAGCTCGACCGTATGTCATGGACATTCTTCACACAGCTCATCCAGGGATTGTCAAGATGAAGGGGCTTGCCAGAGGAGCCGTGTGGTGGCCAGGAATCGACAGAGATGTTGAGCAGAAGGTGAGAGACTGTGCACGTTGTCAGGAATCCAGGTCTGCGCCAGCAGCTGCAAAGATTCACCCTTGGGAATTCATCAAGCGTCCTTGGACAAGACTACACATCGATTTTGCTGGGCCCTTCCAAGGCAAAGTCTTCCTCATTGTGGTGGACTGGCACTGAACTGGCAGTGGCCTGCGTTTCTGCCGAACGCGATGCACAACACAGTGTTTCATCCTCTTTGACTTCGCTAGAACTGGCAGTGGCCTGCGTTTCTGCCGAACCCGATGCACAACACAGTGTTTCATACTCTTTGACTTCGCTAGAACTGGCAGTGGCCTGCGTTTCTGCCGAACCCGATGCACAACACAGTGTTTCATCCTCTTTGACTTCGCTAGAACTGGCACTGGCCTGCGTTTCTGCCGAACGCGATGCACAACACAGTGTTTCATCCTCTTTGACTTCGCTAGAACTGGCAGTGGCCTGCGTTTCTGCCGAACCCGATGCACAACACAGTGTTTCATCCTCTGACTTCGCTAGAACTGGCACTGGCCTGCGTTTCTGCCGAACGCGATGCACAACACAGTGTTTCATACTCTTTGACTTCGCTAGAACTGGCAGTGGCCTGCGTTTCTGCCGAACCCGATGCACAACACAGTGTTTCATCCTCTTTGACTTCGCTAGAACTGGCACTGGCCTTTTCATTAATGTCCAGCCGAACATCCTCTCTGCCATTCCCTACAACTCCTGCTTTTGACACGCTAGGAGATCCAATTTCCTCCAACTCTGCTCCACTCTCAATGGGCAAGACGTCTGTAACTGCGTCGTCCGGTTGCGTCATCCGGTTTCAGCATTTCCCTGAGCTACATGTGTAGCTCGCTGCGTTGTTCTTAACTTAAGCTGAACCCTCTTTGTTAGCCTCCACGGTTCTGCCCCATAGGTGAGTACCGGTAGGATACAGCTGTTGTATACTTTTCTCTTCAGGGATATTGGTAAGCTACCATTCATGATCTGAGAGAACCTGCCATATGCGCTCCACCCCATTCTTATTCTTCTAGTTATTTCCCTCTCATGATCCGGATCTGCGGTCACTACCTGCCCTAAGTAGACATATTCTCTTACTACTTCCAGCACCTCGCTACCAATTGCGAACTGCTGTTCCCTTGCTAGGCTGTTGAACATTACTTTGGTTTTCTGCATGTTAATTCTTAGCCCCACCGTTCTGCTCTGCCTGTCTAACTGGTTGATCATGCTTTGCAGTTCTTGTCCTGAGTGGCTTAGCAAGGCAATGTCATCAGCGAATCGCAAATTACTCAGGTATTCTCCATTAACTCTTATCCCTAACTGTTCCCATTCCAATCCCCGGAATACCTCCTGTAAGCAGGCAGTGAAGAACAACGCAGCGAGCTATGGAAAGGAAAATGATAGGTGTAACGTTAAGAGATCGGAAGAGGGCGGAGTGGGTGAGGGAACAAACGCGGGTTAATGACATCTTAGTTGAAATCAAGAAGAAGAAATGGGCTTGGGCAGGGCATGTAATGCGAAGGCAAGATAACCGCTGGTCCTTAAGGGTAACGGAGTGGATTCCAAGAGAAAGCAAACGTAGCAGGGGACGGCAGAAAGTTAGGTGGGCGGATGAGATTAAGAAGTTTGCGGGGATACAGTGGCGGCAACTGACAAAGGACAGGGTTAATTGGAGAGACATGGGAGAGGCCTTTGCCCTGCAGTGGGTGTAGTCAGGCTGATGATGATGATGACATGTGTAGCACCGAAATTACTGGGCCAGTTTCCAGAAGTATTCGGCAAGTGCAGCCCTGACATCTTGGCCTTCACCAATGCAAGTATCAGTGTTGTGCGAAGGCTGCTCGTACAAAGCATTGTAGTTGTGCACGTCCTGCACCCACTGCTCCTCCACATTATCTCTAAATGCTTCACATATGTTGTGCAGAGTGCAGGACGCCCTAATAGCCTGCTTTGCGTTTAGCAGTTTACATTCCATCCGCTTCATGATGAATCTGAAGCGGGCCTTCACACGACCGAACCCATTCTCCACAATTCGCCTTGACCTTGACAGGTTATAGTTGAATATTGCCTGCTTGGTACCGCTCGGGGCATTAGGATACGGCTTGAGCAAATGCGGCGTCAGTGGGAATGCCTGGTCGCAGAGTATGAGTCGTGCCACTGGAGTGCCTTCAATCACTGACACAGGTGACTTGAAGCGGTCACTCTCCACAAAATTCTTCAGCCGTGACCGGCCGTAGACATGGGCGTCGTGGCACCTGCCCGGGCTCCCCACGTTCAGGTAGAGGAAACGGTAGCGGTGGTCGACGATTGCCAGCAGTATGATGCTGTACCTGCATGTAAGAAGAGGTTACCAGCACGACGAAGACACTGTCTGAAGTGAAATAAAAAATTGAAGCATTCTGTGAACATTGAGCTTAAAAATACGAACGGATTATATACAGAAATATTTCCACTTATACAGGGTTCATAGGTCATGTTGTTGCCTAAAAAAAAAACACTGGTTAATGATGCTTTTTAAGTTGACTCTTTTGTGAGCATAATTTTAAACTGACACTTAAAATTGGGCACATAAGAAAATACCTACTGCACTAGTGTGCAGGAAGAAATATTAGTCACGGATGCTAGAACTTGCATGCTGTTCACTGTGCAAGAAAAGTTCTCGTGTGCCACTTAGCATGCACAGAGAAAACTAAACGCCCGCACCTGCCAATGAAAGTGCCGATACAACACCGTGCATTTTAGTGGCCAAGCTACATATGCCTCAATATCCCAAATCGCCACTTTTTTTGGATAAAGATTAATTCTGTTGCACCTGCTTTCATTAAGTCCTAGTTAATGATTTGTGCATAAAAGAATAACGCGCAGTTTTCGGTCATCTGCTGTTTTGTCATTGCCCTGCACTGCTACTCACAAATTTAAAAGCAACATAAAAGACCTACCATCCCTTGTAGTTGTAGTAGTCAGCTGCGTCTTTCTTGGGCGGTGAGATGGCGAAGTGGCAGCCGTCCAGTGCGCCGATGGCCTGCGGGAAACCAGTGACGGCGTAGAACGCGCGCATGTGCTCGGCCATCTCCGCCTCCCTCGGCATGTGTACCCAGGCGCCTTCGAGAACGTCGACAATCGCTCGGCAAAACTCCCGGTACACAATGTTCACAGTCGAGCGGCCGATGCCAAAAAGATGCGCTATTGTCCGGTCCTCGGCGCTGGAACACAGGCGATATAATCCAACGGCTACACGTTTTTCCAGGGAAATCGGCTTCCTCATGTTGGTCACCTGACGCTGCAAAACGCACTGCAGAGATTCTACAAGGTACCTGAACGTGGCAGGACTCACGCGGAACGCCTGCTTGAAATGGGATTCCCCGAGGTTAGGCAACGTGTCTTCGAACCAATTCTCATTTCTTGGGAAGGCCCACCGCTCGCGGATAATACCTGACGAAGTGGACGCCCAAACAGCGGCCGACGTGAACGTATTCGCCAGCAGACGCAGCTCTAAATCTCTCGTCGTCTTGGCACGTTCTTGAATTGCAAGCTTCAGCCGCTGCAGCCGCTTCCGGCGCTTCATCCTTAATAGTTGCAGAAGGATTAATGCTCGCTTACATTGTTGCTCATTAGCGACTGTAAAAAATTCGGCACTGATGTCGCAGCCCTCCATAATGCCGACCATGAAGGAATGCCGGGCGGGAGGGACGATCGTGAGCGGCTTTGAGCCTGTCTTGCTTTGGATATTTCAGTGGATTGCTTGTTGACTATTGCTGTCGCATGGCGTTGCAACGAATTTTTAAACAGTCTATTCATGTTTAATAGTGTGCTACTAACAATAAACAGAACATATATATATGAAAACCATGACTTATAACGTTTTGTTGTCATAGCAGTTCTCCGATGGACATCGCCATCAATAGCAAATGCCATTTTGTGTACCCGTGTAGAACGGGAACGCCAGTTCTCAATGACATTCGGTGTGAATGTCATTTCCTGCGAATGACATGCAACGTCCCGTGTGACAGGGGTATTATTCCACTCTGAAAATTCGAAATGAAAAGCTCAGACGAAACCGCATTTCACTCTCCCATTTTGCTCACCTAGTACCGAGATTGGGCGCTACCAATCAGAACCGCGCCTAGCGCACACGCAGCGGAAGCGTGCATGCAGTTTTTGCTTTGTCGGGGCTGTAGACAGCCGCGCATTTTGACGGCGTCTTCCCCCCGTGTACGCGACGCCATAGTCAGGGCAGGGGCGACTAACGACAAAGGAAGCTCCCCGAAGTTTTCTTTTAGTCGGACTGTAAGGCTGTCAGCGGTAGCCACCCCCCCCCCCCCTCCAAACTCGACTCCGGTCTCCTGTCCGGCCTTTCTCTTCACAATTTTGGGCAAGGTGTGTCGACTGGCTTTTTTTTCGCTGCCGTCTTGGTATGGTCACGGCCGGTCTCGACGCGCGCGCTTTGTGATCTGAGCCAACGTTTTTTGAAAGCGCTGGCCGCCACGAAGGTTTGAAGCGGAATGGAAAGTGTCGCCCCTAGCTGTATTCTTGTTAGTTTTCGTTCGCTTTCCCTGCTTCTTTCTAGTTTTCGTGGCATGCGAAAAGCTTTCAGTACTCAGAAACATAATATTTTGGATCCATTTCGCAAGTATAAAGGAACAATATGGAAACTGGACGCCCAACCAATGAGAAAGGCAGCGCCCTATCTGTATGCCACCTCATTTCCGCTGCCGCAAATGGCCGCCGCGTTGCGACACCATCGGCTCGAAACAAGCATTTCTAGCGAAGATTAAAATATCAAATATTATGATTTCGGTGATCTCATTGCGCGTTCAGGACTCACTATGTCCCTTACTCTGCATGCAAAGAGTAAAGAACCCATGCTTTATGTACGTTGCAGGGCACCTTTAATATCCCATAGTGCATTTTACTGTAGGGTGTCTCGGATTCAGTGCATAATTCTTCGACTTATGCTACTGTGGCCATGTGCACAAGTTGTGCGCAGATTTATATCACGATCGCTCTAAATTATCTCCCACGCAGTCTACACAACGGCCTTGCCGACCAAGAAGGGGCGGGAGCTCTCCGGAAAACTGCTGTTGCTGGCCGTGGGCACTAAACTCAGCGAAATAAGGAGCGAGAAAGAAAAGCATCGACGATAAGAAGCATGCAGAACTATATAACCACAAGAGCATTAAGGTGGCGGTTCCACTGCCGCCATCTTGCGAGTAGTTCAGATTTTGCCACCAGGCTATGACACTGATCCATGACTGGGAAAGTGTCTACCCATCTTGCCTCTGAGCGACCCGAGACTAGTTCTGGTTGAGATGTGTTTCCGGTCCTTTCTTGACCCGCCCGCTGCGTGAAGACTTTTCTTTTGTTGCTGCGCCTGCCTTCAGAGGGTTACAGATGAACCATGGGAAACCCGGCTGCTTGTCCCTGTCGTGCATGGGTGGAGGTGTTGGCTGGGGTGATACGGCATGCTTCTTTCTCTGCCTGCCCCTTGCTGGTTTTTCCACAACCACACACGGTAGCCTTCTGCGGCTATGTAGCCAAGGCTAAGCATAGAGGGAAGAAGGGTCTTGTGGTCGCGAGTGGGGCTTCCTTTGTTCGGGTTATGGTTGTGGAAGGGTGAAGGGAAAAAGTTGGAGAGCTGGGACAAAGAGGGTACCGTCTTTGCCCAAACGGCATCGGAGGGAGGATTATCTTTGTTCGGGATAAGGATGCCCAGCAGGGAACAAAGGACCGCTTCCCTCCCTCTCTTGTTTAGCCTTGGCTGCATAGCCACAGAGAGCTGTAGGGTCGATGTTACTGTCTGGAGGGCCTCATTTGAGGGTATGTGCCGCTTCGTTCTTGCGTTGTACCCGACTATAGACTTTTCTATTTTCAATGTCGATACATATATTAGTGTTGGCAAAGGAAAAGAAAGAAAGAAAAATAATGCTGCCCAGCACGCAGTAAGCGAAAAGGGAAAGCGGACGACAAAAATAGAAAGGTGTGACATCGTGCAAATTATATATGTTTTTTTATGTCCCAGGTATATACTTCTGGCGTTTTTTTTTTTTTTTGCAATGAACCTTATAGTTGAAGTTGGTGCCTTTCTTGTGTTCTTCTTTCTGCCCTCGTCTTTTGCGCGTACAATCACTTCGTCCCTCTTGATGCGTAGTAATATTAGTAGTAGTCGGAACACTCCTTGTCTAGAGTGTAACCTGCCAACTCGAGCGCTGAAAAAAAATATTTTTTATCAAATAATGTTACATCTATGATAATACAACTTAACAAAGACAGCTAGACAACTTCAGACAACGCTCGACGGATGCCTGTCCAACCAGAGAATCTAGGGTTGGGGAAGAACAAGGTTTAGAGAAGTGGGCAAATGTCAATTTCTGTTTACCGCTGAGATGAATCGATATTGCACAAGAGACGTGAAATTGCAGCCGAGAGGGTTACCACCGCAGCGTGTCGGAATGAGTTCGACTCAGAAAAAAATATTCGTCGTACATGCGGCGGCATCTTGCAACCAATTCGGGACGGTCAATTTGAACAGAATTTTACCAAGGTTGACAAAAATGCAGTAGAGATGCATATCATTCTCCAAGCCGACTAAGTACGAGGAAGGGGGGGGGGAGAAACGTTGTCAAAAAAGGGGCCGGCTATAAAGGGATAGTTCTGTAGGCACTTAGGGCGTCCCCCTCCCCTCTCCCGTTTGGACCCTGAACTGTGTGCTCTTATTTATGTTAGACATACACCCCCCCGTCAAAAGTATGCGGCCCAAGGGGTTTGCTTGTGAGGCCTGCTGCGTGCCTCGTTATGCACGCTCAGCGACCGTGACCTCTCGAGAGAGGAATAGCATCGCTTCCTCAACCCTCCCAATCTTTGGAGTGCTAGATGTGCTAGGGAGCCCCGCTAAACAGCTTAGAAGCAAACCCCTTGGGCTGTATACTTTTGACGGGGACTGTACGTCTTTCTTCTTGCATCCAGTTTGCCTTATTAGGTTGCTTACTGCCTCTAGAATTTTCCATCGCGTGCTGAAATGTATATCTTACTCGCCTTGCGTCGATTTGCCCTGATTTGGGGTTGGTCAAAGATAGAAAAAGCGTGCGTGCGTGTGTGCGCGTTCACGCACGCGTACCTGGAAATTGAAGCGACAGCTGTTATTTTCACACCGTCTGTTGTCAGGCAACTATAACGGCCTTCTAATCATTTTTTGATATTTTTTTCCCGCGATATTTTATTTGGCACTGAAATGCGATGTCAAGAGCGGCACGCTATTGAAGAACGTTGGCAGCTGCTTCCATGTCTTGCTTCAGCTTCCCGTAATAATGCACGCGCTAAAAGCAGAGTGCATGCCTTTGTAGTTTTCGAACCAATATATTGGGCGGACTACTGTCCATTATTTCAATGTAACCGGAGTGTATTGTCATATTTATTGCACAGGGAACACGCAAGAAACGTGTGTACAGTCAGGCCGGAATGAAACGCGAACAGAGCATGTCAAGAAAACAAAATATTTTACCAGCCTACTTTCAGCTGAAGTGTACAACTAGCCTGATTCATGTGTCTGGATAAAGGGCCGACTGAAATGCATAATCGGAAATAGGTTGTAAAGGAATATCTCGCTGCAAAGCAGAAATGTATGACATATGCGTGTTCGCGTTTCATTCCGGCCTGACTGTACTGTCATGAAATTTATGAGCGTGAACACGGGAGCGCATGGCAAGTATCCTCAAGACCTACTTGTGGCGACACGCGCCGGCTGCTTTCGTCAACGTGGTGGAAAGGGCTATGCCGCCTTGCCTGCTTCCAGCAAGCAGAAGGACACACCTCCCTTTCCACTTTGTTTATGAAGGCGACCGCCGCGTATCGACAAGAGTAGGGCTCGAGGCTATCTGCCACGCGCTGCTGTGTTCACGCTCAACAATTTCATGACTGTACTTTCGTGTTGAGCCCGCCCTTTGGTTTCATGGGTTAGTAGCAAATCATTTTGAGATGGGCCAGTTGCCATGCATTCACACATTCGCAGCAAAATAATTCGCTTGCGATTTTTATTCCATACAACACCGTCCATTGCGTTCGTTTCCGGTGACGTCGTTACTTGTAACGCGTTGCCGACAACACTGTTGAGTTGTACCCAGTGTTGTCAGTAACGTGTTACTTTTTTTCGGTAACTTTGTAACGTACTGGTTACCATTTCGGAACTGTAACGGGTAACGTACTTACGTTAACATTTTTCGGTAACTTGAGGTGTCACGTTACTAGTTATTTCTTATTTCAGTTGCCCAGTCCCGCCTATTTTTCAGAAAAAAAAACGCCGAAAATGATGTTGCAAATAAACAACATCTACAGGTGCTCTCGACGACCCTTGTTGGGGCTCGCATGCATGCCAGAAAACACCTGCCCTTGACGACGCACTCAAGAAAAAAAAAGCACGAACACGCATTCACACACTTGCCCCCAAACCACTCACGCACGGAACTCTCTAAAGAGTGGACGCATGACGAGCCACCAATAGACCATTTGCAGAAATCTGTAAGTCAGTTTCTCTGTAAGCTTGTTTTCCAACCAAAAGGTCTTGTTCCTAGGCAACACTCTCGCATTCTTTGTGGAAGCAGTTCCCCCTTCTGAGTAAACTCAGGAATGTCGCCAGTTTACTTCAAGATGGTCCCAAGAGAGCCGTCGAAAGAGTACAATAGTACAGCACAGAAAAGGGGACTGCAGTCAACCGGCTTTAGCACTGAAGTATCGGAAAAAATAAGGAAATGGGCCTTTGTTCCTGTGCGGGCAGCAGTGAGCTACCTCATACTAAACTTTCTAGAAACTTTCTGCTCAACAACACTGTCACTCCAACTTTCTCCCTTCATAGTCATACAACCCCTCTCCCCCCCTTTCTCCCATATCCAGAACAAGGAACAACCCACTCCCCCACTAACAACCCCACTAGGAAGCGAGGCAAGCTGTCCGATGACAGCTTTGCAGTGCAGCTGCAGTAACAGCTAGTTGTAACTATTAGAAAGTTGTCGTTATTTATCAACATTGTTTTCAAAGTAAAATTTGCTTATTTCTATCTGCAACTGCGGCTACGTTTCTGTTTATTGAGTTCCTAAGCGAGCGAGGCTGACCTTGAACACCTTGACATAAACACTCACATTTTTGTGATAATTATGCAGGTTCAAGTGACAAAAAATGTTCATGTGCGCAAATACATCTTTTTTCCGGAACTAAGCATTCCTTTATTGCTACACAATTTCCGCGTAATTTCGTAAGCAGGAGCACACCAGAATTACTGGAAATTTGTTGAGTTCAGCTATGTTTTCTTTGTGAGGTCGGAATTATGTGAAAAATGAGCTTGATAAAATTGTTATTTTCAGTTCTTACAGCGAAGCCGCAGTGTAATTATGGCCATGGAGTAGGGGCAAAGTAACGTGCGATCCTTTCTTTCGGCAATGGTAACGGTAACGCGTCATCTTTTTTTGTAGGTAACGTAGGCGGTAACGCGCTTTTTTTAGCGTAGCGAGTAACGTATTTAGTTACTTTTTTTTCGATAACGCCTACAACACTGGTTGTACCCGACTTATAGATCCGTTCGATTCGCCTGCACCACATGAACTGGTTCCCGTGGCACTCCAGCTCACATGGCTTCATTTCAGCGGTGAAACACGGTGCGCTCTGAACCACGGCATTCGTTTGAAAGTAGTGCGAGTGCAGTTCAGGAAAACTGCAACCCTTCTCTTTGGTTAGTGCCGAAATAGTGCAGCTGCAGCCGCCATGAAGGCAGATGATGGTTTGCGCGTAGTGATAAACGGCGGAGGCTCAAGTAATTCCACTCGTCGACAAGCTAGAACACTGCTCCAGTTCTCCAAAAAACGGCTACACGTAACTGACACCACTGTAAAATACGAAGACGTGCGTGCAGCATGATGCACGTCGACACAGTTCAGTCGAGGCGTTTCGCGCCAGCTGTCACGAGGTGCACATGCACGCATCGTGGCTGGTTCATGGCAACATTTTACTGTGATGTGCTCTTTGAACGTTTCTTCACGAGATACGAGATGTTGGCAGCCGCTGATGTGGGGTGTAAACAGAAACAGCTGGCTGCAATTCACTGGCGTCACCAGGGCTAGCAGACGACTAAGCCTGCACTCGACCATCCGGTTTGGAAGCAGACAGTGCCAAACTGCGCTCAAACCACATAGCATACTCTTACACCGTGGCTCAAACTGCCGGAACTAGCGCTACCAGCGCTACACACTCAGGGGCACCGCCGCACAGCTTTTCCGAAATGGTAGAGCGAGTGCAGGCGAATCGAGCGCTCTCCAACTTCCCCTCCACAGCGCTAGCCGGAACAACGAACAAAGCTGTCCTCAAAAATTAAGACGACGCCTAGAATGCTTTTCGTAGCGTGAGGGAGAGGCGGGAGAGGCGATGGAGAGCGCGCGGCAGCGGCGGCGGCCCCGGCACGCTAGCTATGCGCCGCTACTGAGCATGCGCAACTGGCGAGCGCGGCGGCGGCACCTCTGTCACCGCCGCAGCGACGACGGCGGCGCGCCAGCTGTGCGCCGTGTGACGTCACTGCTCCTCGCGCATGCGCAGTACCTCCTTTCCTCAGCTCTGCGAAATGGCTACGCGACTCGCGTAGTGTTGCTTTCGCAAAAAGCAATCCAGCAAAGCAATATGGTGTAAATCTGCTCGGAAGCTACAGAGGGCAAAATGGAAGGGAACGTGCAAATATCGTAGAGAAATGATTCCCTCTCGTGAACACCTCCTGATTTTAGGTGTTTGGCAGCGCCACACTTGTCATTTTTCTGAACTGTGACCATTTAGTACATGTGCGGTAATGTAGATGGCGCTACTTACTACATTTATCGCATGTGGTTGCGTTATTGCTATTATTGTTTGTAATTTGTAGACTTTGTAGTCAATAATTTTTACAAGTTGAATAAAAGAATAAGAGCCCGATATTTTAAGAGTATATTTACCTGAAAAAAAGAAGCTGCGGAACGTTCCGAGAGCTTGTGCCCTTCAGAAGCACAACGAAAAAGGTAGCTAAAATCAACATTTTTTTCAACTAGACAGTGCACGTTCCCTAAAAGTCGTAGAGTAAAGGCGATGCTTAGCCGCGTAGAGCGCAGTACTAAGTTTCTTCACGCAAAATCTCAGAATTATAAAGTGCTGGTTAATTGAACAGTATTGCATTCCGTTTTTAACTATTTCGAAAAAACGCTAACTTTGATCAGGAATAACTTTTAAACTAAACAAGGCAGATAGATGCAATTTTCAGAATGGATGAGCGATTAGACAATCTCAAACTGTACAAGAAGTCGCCGCAGTGCAATGCATATCCCAAAAGTTATTGCAGATTACATTGTTCTGTTTTCTATGCTTTTCAAACAAGCGTGGCTAATAAACTAATCTATACACGTACTTCTAAATGCTTAAATGTGCGCACTAGCATCACATCTCAAAGGATCTCGAAAGATATTTCTCTAGGTGCAAGAGGTTTTTCACAATTTTGCATTTCCTGAGACAAGTTGAGCTCAACTGCCAGTTTTTATCTTTGCGTTTTCTTTTACAGTTGAAAGAAATTTGCAGCTACCGTTAAACCAAATGCATCTTTTGAAAGCAGAGAAAACTAGCTTTTCGGAGATATCTGAACCATATTTATGAAGCGAACGAGCGAGGTACAGTCGACGTAAAAATATCACCAAAAATGGTTCCCGCTCACCGCCAGAGTGGGACCGCCACCTTAAATGGACCCCAATAAAATTTCCTGCGCAATTTCTGTGTGGTAATTGTGTTACTTTGGGGAGAGGTATATACCTATGCTATATGATTATCAGGAGCTTTAGAGCAGCATAAAACCGAGTGGTTTTTCAATTTAAAGCAGCACTTAGAGATGTATTGGATGGATTTTTTTAACGTTTACAGATTTTTATTTTACAAAGTGCGAGAGATATGTCGGTGTGGTCAGTGAAGGTGGACCGCACAGCAAGACGGGCATTATGTACCGTCTTTGTCAAAAGTAACCAGGCTGCATGGTTTGCTTCTAGCTTGTATAGTGGAGCCTTTGCGGCTTTCCTAAAGATCGATGGGAGTTAGAAGGTATGAAATCCCCCAGTCCTTACCTTTAACTACCATTTCAGATTCAGGGAAGCTATAAGTGCTCCACTGTACGAGCTAAAAGCAAACCATGCAGCCTGGTTACTTTTGACAAAGTCTGTACATAATAGAGCTCAATAGTCTGAAAAATGATTAATTATAGTCAACTAATCAGCTTTTATAATTTTGATTTTGGGGCATAAGTCTGTACCGCGAAAATGAAGGCCGTCAATAAAAAAAGATAACCTTAGCTTTTAAATTTTCGTCATCGTTAATGAAATACTGAACATAACACTTGCAAGCTCGGTGAATTGCCTTGTCCGCTTCGCATATTCATAAACGCGTCGCTGCGCGTCCTATCGTCGCCGAATTCACAGAAACTTTTTCTACATCATAAAATACACAAACGGTGTCCGTGTTTGATGCATAAAAAAGTGACCGAGAGTTTTATGCATTTTCAATGCGGGTAAACCAACTCAGCGAGCTTTGAAATGCGTAAAATCTGGCGCTCGATATTTCAAACCCCTATACCAATTAAAAAAAAAGTTAGAAACTGGGCTCACCTTTTACGATGACGGCTTTTAATTTCGCAACATAACATTGCCCCTTAGAATCAAAATAACTTGTTCATTAGTTAATGTTAGTTAATTAATCGTCTATTAAATCAGGTTTATCGCTTACATAATGTGAACCATCCTGTATAACCCCCCTACACAGCACGAACCGTATCTCTTAAAGTTTTAAAATAAAAATCTGCGTCAAAAATTTAAGCTCTATTACATATCTGAAGTAGTAGCGGTAAGGACGTACTGCACAGTCGCTTACGCCTGCATGTGGCGATAACGGCATATGTATGAGAGCATTCTGCAATGATTGTGGCTAATTTCATTACATCTTTTGTTTGGCCGCCCTCCATCACTGGTTTGAGGCGCCACGCCCCAGGTTCTCTTTATTGGCTAATGTGATAGCAGGCCGCGTCGCTGTTGCAGGCAGTCACTGAGAGCGAGCAGTACAGAACTCGAATGGGAATAGTTATACTGGCTGTGATGCTGGTGTGGTTCTAAAGTAGCAGCCTGCAACATTGGAGAAGGGGAGCCTAGGTGCTTGCACAGATTGCAGATGAAGCGCGCCGCAAACCGTTGGATTTCTTCTTTTTTTTGTACCGTCTCCTTCTGTAGATCTCGCCGTATGAGGGCACATATGCATAGGCTGCCATTTATTATATATTTTCATATGAAAGCATATAAGGTTTTAATAAGGGAGTAATCACTCATTTTCATTCCGCCAAGCAGTCATACGGCTACTAAGGGACCCGACACAGCTTCCACAGAAACTTTTGCACTTTCGTAAAAAGATTCGTCCTGGTCTGGGGACATGGTGTATGACTGTGCTTGGATGGATGCGAATAAGTAATTAATACCTTATTGGAAGTCTACTCCGCCTGGGGGGAAATTTCCCCTCAACATTTAACCAAAAGTATATAAGGTTATGTGCAGATCTGTCAGTATATGTTCGTATATAGAACTAGCTCCATATATAAGCTCCAGCCAAATATGGACATATACAGATTTATCTATATTTGGCCACATATGGCCCATATAAGTATATTCATCCATATATGACTGTTCGCAGATATGGCTATATATGGATTTGGCCGTATCTGGGTATATAAAGCCCATATATAGAAATCCCATATATGGGCTCCATCAGATATGGTCATATAAGGATCGGACATATCTGGCTATATAAGGATCATATATACATATATTTCCATATATAAGTTCAATCCATATATGAATATATAAGGAATTGTGCATATCAGGCTATATATGCCAGATATATCCATATATGAGTTCAATCATGATATGGATATATAGGGAATTGGGCATATCAGGCCATATATGCCAGATATATTCATATATGAGTTAATCATGATATGGATATATAGGGAATTGGGCATATGAGGCCATATATGCCAGATATATCCTTATATGAGTTCAATCATGATATAAATATATAGGGAATTGGACATATCAGGCCACATAAGCCAGATATATTCATATATTGTCATATATGAGTTCAGTCATGATATCGATACATAGGGAATTGGGCATATCAGGACATATATGACCATATATACATATATTTCCTTATATGAGTTCCATTCAGATAATGGTATATAGGGAATTGGGCATATCAGGCTATATCCCGTATATTCATATAAGACCTTATATGCCCAATTCCCTATTTGTTCATATCTGGATTTTTGCATATCAAACCAGATATGACATTTTCGTACCAACGCCGCGTTTACCAAAGGCAAAGCACATTACAATGCTCATATTACCAAGTTTCTGTCAACATTATTATCTTAAACTTGAAATTAAATTCATCTAGAAAACTACTACTGCACTCATCCTTGTTACGAGCAGAACGCATATTGATATGTAAAACAGGGTTTTGTATGGATTGGTCAAGTTTTATGTTTTGTGGGAAAGCAAACTCGTGATAGCGCATTTTCGATAGATGCGGTATCGCTGCTCTCCTCTAAACGTAGCCTAGCAGATCTTTTCAAGGTCCTTTTCATTTTCTATCTGCAGAGCATCAGTGCTGCTTGCCTGTTTTGCGAAAAACTTTCCATTAACCGACCAGACCGACTACCGCTTATGCTCCCGTTTCCTTTTGGCAGCCAGGCCGAGCAAACGTTTCTAGACTGGGCAAAGGTGTTCATTCACATACATAGGGTCACTCCCTTCCAGTCCTACATCGGTGTTTGTGAGGCGCATTTTCTTTACTTTTCTGAGCGTTTCATCGCGTTTCGCTCGTGATTTGAACTGGACGAAAATGTTTGGTGTTTTTCCTTGTCGGGTGAGTAAACGATGACAACTCTCTATATCAGCTTCAGAAATAGGCTCACTGATAGCCCTCCCAAGTTCGGAAAATATCTCCAGAACACTTTCACTCTCTTTCTGTTCTACACCCTGAATTTAAATGTTCACCTTTCGTGAGTAAATCTCTAGACGAACAAGGCGTTCCTCCAGTTCTACAGTGTTTAGCTCTAGGGTCCCACATTTGGAATGAAGCATTTCATTCTCTTCTTCTAGCTTAGAGTTTTTTTCAATTTCACTGACCACTTTTTTCTGGAGCTCCTCGAGTGTTTCGTTCGCATATGTAAGTGCTTTGTTCGTTTCAATCTGCTCTGCTCGTAGTTCCCGAATTTCATTCCTTAAACTCCGCTCAACTCATTCTTCCATCGTCTTCATTTCTTGTCGGAGCGCGTGAACGTCGGCGCGCTTCCCTGGTGCCGAGCAGAAGAGGACCGTCTCTACCCCGCGCGCGCGCAGCAAACACGCCATCCGTGGCGCTAGTGTCACCGCGACGCCAGCGCCCTCCCCTGTCAGTTGAAGTAACGCAACTAAGGAGGGTGCATTGCGGGGAAGCGAACCACCAGGCTCAAGTTGAGGGTGCACTGCGGGGAAGCGAAACAGATGGGACCAGTCGCGTCCCCACAATTTATTAGCAAGCCATCTAGTACAATTCGTCTCCATGTAGTGTCAGTACTGCATCTGTATAAGTACGGTACTTAATACTGCACCTTACTTTTTGCCTCACGCGCTTCGAATGTCGACCACCCCGTACCACCTTGAACTGCGTCATAGTTGTTTCCATGTACCCCCAAGACAAGCCTGCTTTATTTCATCTGTCAAGCATGTTTTGCTGTGTTTTGTGTTGGGTTTAATGGCACATAAGCGGCTAGGGCTATCATGCGCCAAGCATGTTTTGCGGTCTGCTTTATTTCTAGTGCCGAATTTGTGGCAGAACCCAAGCACACCACAGCGTTTGCAAACGTCAAGCCCGGTACCATTGCACCTTTCCAGATTCTCGGAATAACCACATGTTTTGTTGCGGAAGCAACACTACGCTAGGTGTGAGCGATTTCGCAGAGCCATGGAGAGCCCCAACTGCGCATGCGCGAGGAATGAGTGACGTCAGAACAGGTGCCGTCACCGCTGCGCCAACAGTGCATTGTCCAAAAGGAGTGACGTCACACAGCACATAGCTGCGGCGCTGAGGCCACCGTCAACTCCTCCGGGTGATTCAGAGGTGCCGCCGCTGCGATTGCCACGCCGTTGCCCAATTTATACTATCTGATTTTAAAACTGCCATACTAAATTTTTCTCGCGGTAGAGTCCACGTCCCTGCATTTCGCATACTGAACTCCCTCGCCGCACACCCGCCCCGCCACGTGGAGCTGATATGGGTGCCTGCCCACTCCGGGAATCCCGGGAACGAGACCGCCAACGCTTTAGCCCGAGGACCTCTCAACCGAACACCGGCGGCCTCCGATCTGGGGTTTTCGCGGGAGCGCATGCACTCATTCAGTGAAATGACGCAGGCCTGCAAAGCCGAGCGTCGACTGTACCCCCCACCCCATCCCTCCCCATCCCCTTATATACGCTCGCGCTATCACCAAGTCCAACAAACCCCTCCTGTACCCTCTGCCACCACCCCAAAGCCACTCTCGACCATATCCTTTTCCTCTGCGCGGCGGACCCTCCCCCGCGGGGCCTGGAGCACCTTACCACTTGGGAGGCATGGGAGACCCTACTGCGCTCCGAGGACCCGGCCAAGCAAGCCATCGCCGTAGGCCGGGCTGCCAGCGTCATGAGCCTCCGGGACATGAACGTTTGAGTGCAGTGGGGCCGTGCGGGGGCCCAGGGACCTACGTGTCCCAAACTCCCCAGTTTCAAATAGTTTTCACCACCACCACCACCGTTGCCCGCAGTTCTACTCGGGATGGCCATTGGTCAAACCACAGCCAATCCCCGGGGCCGCACGATTTTTCTCCCTCCTTTATCCCTTCCATTACGGCGCGGTTCCGGTGTCCACCGAAATGTGATGCAGATACTGCACCATTTCCTTTCCTCAAAAACCAATTTTAAATTTTCAGCTAAATTTTTTTTTGCTTTTATAATTTACTCTTTTTCGTCTCGCTGCCGTCATTTAGTTACATATACAAAGGTACTTGTAAGTTTTGTAGCCTGAAATCTCAGTCCCATTTGCGGAAATGAGGCCTCCGCCTCATTTACGCAAGGGTCTTCCTATCTCGAAGGCCTCTTGCGCCGTCCGCTAGAAGAACGATGTCATAGGATATCATGCAACTTGTCTCCAGTTGGCCCCTTCGCCGCCACGACACAGTAAACCCTAACCCGCTCGTTTCGATCTTCCGTTCAGTCTCTCTGATGTAGAGTATAAATAGGAGTGGCGATAAAGGACATATATATCCTAGTATAAGTCCCTATTCAATCGACTATTCCTGCACCTTCAATATTCTGCCTATTCAAAGCTATGAGAGAAGCCAATAGCCACAGAAACCAAGAGGCACAGGGGCTTTTTTTAATTTGTTTATTTATTTTGTGGTGTTGATCAATTTAGAATATTACTTAATATGTTATCGCTTAAAGGTAATTCATTAGAAAAGCAGAAGAAAAAACAACCACATGCCGCCGGTTGGATCCGAACCCATGACCTCCGAATTACGCGCCCGGTGCTCTACCTCTGAGCTACGGCGACGGCTGTGAAATCTTCTGCTTTCGGGGTTATTTATGTTTACAAATAACCTAACCTTGAGAGTGTTCATCAGCGCCACCCACGTTCGTAAGCGGCGGACGTAGTACGTCCTGAGTTACCACTGGTGTGATGTAGAACGCCATCGAACGGCGAGGGTGGAAGCTGTGTGAGAACTCTCTTATGCTTCCTATGGCGTCAAGGCTGCCAGAACCGAGGCCCTCGCTAAGCAATTAAGCAAACAAGAGAAGGGGAATGAGGGGCTCGTTATAAATATGAGAGAAGCCAACAGCCACAGAAACCAAGGCGCACAGGGGCACATGTTGCTTTCCTTGTAACTTCTTTAATAAACACATTGTGTCACAGCTCACACCCTATTTGCAATAACAGGGCGAGCTTTACATTGTCACAAGCCCCTTCGATGTCTAATAATGCCATCCACAGCGGTCGTTCTCGCAGCTATTTCGATGCACTGTGTAAAATCAAGCTGTCCATCTTTATTTGTCTTAATCCATTTTGCGGTTCTCCCAAAACTACAGTCACTAGTGTTTACGGATGGCAGCGCTATCTAGAAGTGAAAAATAAAAGCTGTTACTTGATAACGTTATTATGTTTTGAAAGCAGTTTTTTTCTTCTCCTAACTTACCTTTTGAGGATCTGTTTCATTAATTTTTTTTTGCCAGAAGGTTGTTTGTTTACTAATAATTTATAACTTTGAAACAGAAACACAGTTTGCGCCATTGGTAGTGTCGCTGCAATCCGTAAACCTAAATTTTGGCCAACTTGAACCACCGTTTTTTTATGCATGAACCCTATGGGTATCTTAACTGTAATATTCTTGGTGGCTCTGCGTAGAGCAGCAAACGGTTGCATCAATCAGTCGCCGCCGGCGCGTGCACCGCGGTAGTCGTGGCAGTGGAACGCGCTATCGTGGCTGCGCGTGCTCGCGTTCGATCTGCCACAAAGACGGCGACAGCAGTGGGTGCCATGCCGTGGTGAACTCTAAAGGTAAGGCACGGCGGGTTTATTTCTCGCATAATAAGCAGACTGTAATGAATTGTTAACTTGTTAATCGTCTCGTTGCGCGCGGTCTTGCAATGCTTTCCTTGATGACGGTTACAGGGTGACACATATTCGCACACACCGTCGCGTTCGTTCTGCTGCCGCCTAGCTGCCGAACGTTTCGGGCCTCCCGATTTTTATGCTTACCCGATGCAGTCGACACAGCATGCTTTGTCATGCCGCACCGGTCGCGCTACTGATATGGCAGCTGTGTTCATTCATTTGATACAGCTTTCAAGCGTTCACATGTAACTGACGTGGCTCAGTTCTGGCTACTCGAGGATGTTCTTAACTGTTGCTGCTGTTGTAGTGAGGACCCGTGCAGCCCGATCGCATGCATTTTCAGAGCTGTTCGTCGTCTGCTCTTCTGTCAAACTGCGTCTTTGCGTGAGCGCTGGTTAGGTTAGCGACATCGATATTTTTAGTTCGATTGTACGAACTAGCGGACGTTCGATCTAGTTTAGAGGCATGGCAAATCTGGGGCTGATTTGCAGTTTTTAGGGTGTATTCCGTTATAAGTTACGGCCTTTTATTGTGGCTCACCCGAGTGTTTCAGATGAGTCTCACGGCCCATATCGCCCATATGATTACAGGCGGGGAATGCAGTTGCGGAAAAGCAGTACAGACCAGCCGGTGTCGCTGCGCATTTTTGCCTTTTTCATAAAAGCGAATAATTTTTTTTTCGCATATTCGAAGTTGCTATGTGTCACTTCTCGCATGAAACGTTTACGAGTACTTGGCTTTGGGAAAGAAATCCGCCGTTTTTGAAAGATGTAGCGCCCTCTGGGGAGAGGCGAAAATCCGTGTGCAGTGTGTGAAATCGAACGCTCGTGGGAGAGGCAGGCGCGATCTGGTTCGACAAGGAACCACCTGTGCAAGCGTAAGTGGCAAGTGTGCAAGCACTTGCTTACACGTGTTTTAAAATAAGTGTTTTTCATATCTACATAATATATATACAAAATATCTCTTTCAAAATATGTCTGGATGTGAGTCCTCCTGTTTAGAAACAGCCAGCACACTTACTTATTCTAGTATTACATCCTCAAAGGCCCAATTAAAGGGGTATTACATGAGACGAGTTCTGGGCACATGGTTGATTCGATGGATGATCTGAGTGATGATAAGTCTCGAATGAAGTACGACGGCATTGGGCAAGTCAGTCTAGTCCTTTGCAGTGCAGACAGAAAATGATGATAGATGAGCCCTTGTAAAGGCAAATACATTGGGCATGTTTATAATGCACCCTAACGATCGTGCACACAATGCGACAATAAATTTTCACAATGCCAGAATCTCGCCACCCCCCTATCTCGTATATACAGGGTCAATCACACTTAGAGGCAACACGGCTCCACGTGGCTGCGCACACGAGGAGCCGTGCTCCCTCTAAGTGTGATTGACGCTGTACATAGACAGGTAAACGTTTTATAGTGTGATAATCTGTCGATACAGGCAAACTTCAATCTTGCTGCAACGGCCCTTCAGGCGTTTTAATAACAAGTTTGATGTTGCTGCTTACACTGAGGTCTGCCCCATGTGATTTGTTGTTGCGTGTGCAGAATGCGTTCCCAGCTGAAGTTTCAGCTGTCGTGGCTGATCGCGGAGAATGAGCACAGTCATGACTGGCGGCTCGCTGCCTACCGAGCCTTCTTTGCAAAGCAGGCGCCTCTCCTGGACTCCGATGCGTCGTTTGTGCTCAGCGAAGTGTACAGGAAACCCGTCAAGAACCTCTATGAAGAGGCCATATACCAGGTGGACTGCACGATTGAGTGGTCAGCCACTCTGTGGTTCAACCTGTCTTACAAGTACCAGCAGGTAGGGGCATGGTTCCGAGTTGGCCTGCACATATGGCTTATTTTATTTTCATTCATTTATTACTTGCTACTGGTGTTGTACAAGGTCTTGGACAGGAGGGGCAGAAAAATTAGTAGAAGGGGAGTAATTACTCATTGGCATCCACACAAGCCCAGCCATACAGGTAGAGGTCAGTAAAGCTTTGTAGGGCGCTAGCTGGTCGTGCATACTGAGACTGGGGAGCGCTAGGTTCTATACAAGGGAACAACACACACAAAGGAACAACACGAGACACGAGCGCAATTTTTTTTACTTACAACTGAGTTTATTTTCGACATGGCATAAATTTATACATATCTTGTCATGGGACACACAAACATAAAAGCGTTAAAACCAGCCAAGATAGCCGAGCAATCGAAAACCATGCAAGATACAAGCTATCCTCGCAAGTCATGAATTTTAGATCTGACCAGCTAAAAACAATCGCTCGTGTCTTGTGTTGTTGCCTTGTCTTGAACCTAGTGCTCCCCAGTCTCAGTAGGTACAGAGGAAAGCTGTAAAGCTTCCGAAGAAACTGCTTAGTTAAAGAAAAGTTCATCCTGGACCTACGAAGTCTCTGTGGAAGTTGTATACATTTCCTTTGTAGCAGTACGGCTGCGCTTGGGCGGGTGCCAGTGATAATAGACACTTTGAGTTGGGCGTATGCAGTGAGCTAGCATATGCAGCGACTCTGCGGGCAACGAATGTGCATGCACAGAACACTGCATATCTCGCAGTGGAGCTCTAAGCCCCTTTCAATATGTAGGCCAGTTTCTTGCCATCCCTCATGACTGTCATTGCATCAGGGTTACTTCCATTACAACATGCCATGAAATGCTACCGTTGAACAGCTTTCTTGCACAAAAAGATAGCATGCTTGGGAGTGTATATTCCCACCCCCCCAAAAAAAAATATATAATGGGTTGTTTGTGTGGGAGGAGTGTGCTCTTGTAAATCTCATTGTCAAGAAAAAAAAATGGAACTGCATTAAGAGACTCTGTGCATGATTGCTTGCAGTTGGCCAAGCATAATGAATGTTGTACATGCTGTGCTTTGGCTGCCACCCTAGGTTCTAGCGTGTGTATGATTAGTGTGGTTAGTCTGTGGCAGTATGATTAGTAAAAAAATAAAGTGGTTGAAGGAACTGTGGGAGAGGATTAAGGCATGCTTACGTGCTTGGAGAAACTAAAAACTAAAAAAGCACTCAGAGTAAACCAGGGTTTCTTAGGAACCCAGTTTGAATACCCAGGTATACTGAACATGCCTATATGTGCTCATGTTCCTGGCACGATCACGTGGTTCTTTGGAGTAAACAACCTCACGTGGTGATGACGGGAAGGATGGTTTATTGGTTTATTGGGGCTTAACGCCCCAGAGCGACTCAGGCTATGAGGGACAGCGTAGTGAAGGGCTCCGGAAATTTCGACCACCTGGGGTTCTTTAACGTGCACTGACATCGCCCAGTAGACGGGCCTCTAGAATTTCGCCTCCATCGAAATTCAGCCGCCGCGACCGGGATCGAACCCGCGTCTTTCGGGTCAGCAGCCGAGCGCCGTAACCACTGAGCCACCGCGGTGGGGTAAAATGGGAAGGATGGCAGATGGTCCATGGGCTTGCAGCGATGATTACGCGCTTAGTTTTGGCAAGTTTCACAAGCTTGGAGGTGTGACGTTGCACAATATCTGTCGTGTGATGTCCCTAAGAAACCCTGGGTTACTTGGAGTGCTTTTTGGTTTCCCCAGGCACATAAGCATGCCTTAATCCTCTCCCACCGTTCCTTCAACCACTATTTTTTTACTAATCGTACTGTCACAGATTAACCACACTAATCATACACACACGCTAGAACCTAGGGTGGCAGCCAAAGCACGGCATGCGCAACATTCATTATGCTTGGCCAACTGCAAGCAACCTAGGAGGTGTGATGTTGCGCAATATCTGTCGTGTGATTTTGCACAATCCCTGTCGTGTGATGTTACATAATCTGGCATGTGATGGTCATGGTTGTTTCCACATTGCCACACAGGTGGGCCAGGCATGGTGTAAAGCAGGCAGGGAAAACATGGAGCAGGACGGTGGGGGGCTTTTCCAGTGGTTGATGCCCAGCCCCGTTGACGCTTTTCCACTGGCCACCCACCCGGTCGACCGAGATGTCGCCTTGTTCTCCGTCTCGTTCGGCACGCTGGTGGGACTGGAGACATTTGTCGAGCACCAGCTCTTTTCAAGGCGGAAGGTGAAAGACCACCGCAACTACCACATAGGTGCAACCTTCCAACACGACCAGCGGTCCCTACATGTTGACCTCCACCTCAACCACCACAGTGCCTGTCCACAGCGAGTTGCGGAGTACCGATTTGTGGTGCCATACGCCAACATCCTCAAGGTGCGTGGATTCTCCAGGGCATGTGCGGTCTTTTCTTTTATTATTTTTGGACAGGAGAAAACATGCATGAGCACTGGTCGTGTGGTTAGCTAGCAGGCTAGTAACAGATTCAACTCAATGCAGTACGTTATTGCAGATGACAGAATGCATGCAATGTACAAAATATCCAAGGAACAAGTAACTCCAAGTCTACATATATTAGAATACTATACTTATCTTCTATGCCTGCTCTCATTAGATATAGCTGTTACATAACTGTAAACAAGGGCAACGGGTACAGTAGAAATTACCTACCACTTATGCACAGTTAGGTAGTCTTCCGCAGACATGTTTGCAGAATTGCCTTTGTTTATTAGTAACAATTAACAGAAAACCATCCGATGACAGGATTTCAGCTTGCAGCGTTGTGTGCACACCATGTTGCAGCATGCCCGCTGTGTCCTTGACAGGATGAGTTTTTCGTGTCCTATCCACAGTCTCTCTGGTCTGCCGATGTTGCATTATGTCTGCGGCATTTTAAAGAACCAAGGTAGGACTTCGCAAATATGCAAAATGTAGAAGCTGCTTTTATTGCAAATTGGACATCTTTTAATTAACAAGCGATCATCGTTAATAAATATATTGGTGATAGAGCCTAGTGCTACAAAGTAGCTTTTCGTTTCTCATTCTTTATGCAGGGAAGTTCTACATGATGTAAGCTAGAGTGTACACTAAACCTTTTAGTGCAATAGTACTATTGACTTCGGTGAAGGTCTTCAAGGTAAATGCTTTCAGGGTAAATACCTTTGTGGTATAGGTCTCTTCATCAAAGGCCATTCTTGCTAAAGGCCTTTGTCCAGCTTTAGGCCAAAGGCCTTTTGGCAGTTTTTTAGGCCAAGTGCCTTTAGCACGTTAGGACCTTAAGTGCCCACTATAAAGAGTGTTACTGCACATTATTCCGCTCTTAGCCATGCTAAGCTGTCTACTGCTTTTTGTTAACTCAAAGCCCCAAGAACAGAGAAAAATTTATAGTTAAAACCTTGTGGAAATAAGTAAGCAAAGTACAGAAATTTTCATTGTTCTGGTCATACATTTTAAAAATAAGTCTTATCTTTACTTTGCAGTGCAAATTTTACCATGCTGACTGAGCTCTTAACTTGTAATAAAAGCAGCACCCCTTTTCCCGCAGTTAGGTTGGTCGGTTGGTTTATGGGGTTTAACGTCCCAAAGCGACTCAGGCTATGAGAGACGCCGTAGTGAAGGGCTCCGGAAATTTCGACCACCCGGGGTTCTTTAACGTGCACTGACATCGCACAGTACACAGGCCTCTAGAATTTCTCCTCCAAAGAAATTCGACCGCCGCGGCCGGGATCGAACCCACCTCTTTCGGGTCAGTAGCCGAGCACCATAACCAGAAATAGAGCTTCATTGCTCTTCTGGCTCAATAATGGCTCTCTTTCAACGAAACACTTAAACGGCCTGCTTTTTTGACTCTAAGTGTGTGCTTCGATTAGACGCTTCATCGCTGAAGTGGGTGCATCTAGCTGATGAAATTGGGGACAGCACGCAAACAGGAAAAAGCACAAGAACGCACCCAGACAAACATTCTGCATGTAGTTGGTGGATATGGAAGAGCAAGAAACAACATTCTGTAATTAGATTGTGTGGTCACAACTGCCTTCTAAGTGATAGCTCAAACAATGCTTGCTGCTAACCTAGGGGGGGGGGGGGAGAGGCCAGAGGCTCTTGCTTTTTTTCCACACATCCCCCTCTTTGGACCTGCCCAGTTGCCTGGGTAATGGACTCTATTGTCAGGTTATGCAAAGCTGGTACAGGAATTGCTCGATGCACAGAGCAGCAGAGAGAGGATGCTTGGAGTGCACATCGAGGCCGACTATCACAGACTTGCTTGTTGTTCCATGGTATGGTTTGCTGCCTTATCTTACCGGTTTCTTGCTGGTATCTTACCGGTACTCACCTATGGGGCAGAACCGTGGAGGCTAACGAGAAGGGTTCAGCTCAAGCTAAGGACAACGCAGCGAGCTACGGAAAGATAAATGATAGTAGGTGTAACGTTAAGAGATCGGAAGTGGGCGGAGTGGGTGAGAGAACAAACGCGGGTTAATGACATCCAAGTTGAAATCAAGAGGAAGAAATGGGCTTGGGCAGGGCATGTAATGCGAAGGCAAGATGACTGGTGGTCCTTAAGGGTGACGGAGTGGATTCCAAGGGAAGGCAAGCGTAGCAGGGGGCAGCAGAAAGTAAGGTGGGCAGGTGAGATTAAGAAGTTTGCAGGGATATGGTTGCCGCTACTAGAAAAGGACAGGGTTAATTGGAGAGACATGGGAGAGGCCTTTGCCCTGCAGTGGGCGTAGTCAGGCTGATGATGATGATGAAGGTGGTGGTTTGCTGCGTGACCTGCAGGCATTTTGTTTTTTGAGTTTTGACGTGCCATGTCTGGAGATATTCACAAAAACCTTTTGAGGTACAACTGGTGACATACACATTGTAGCTATTGGTGTTTATAGTCCAACGTGAAAAACCTTAGGCCTAATCAACATTTCTAGGTACTATGTGGACTTGAGTGAATGAAGGGGCTTGCTGCAGCATAGATCTTAAGGCTTCTAACGCTGTTTTGGCTTTCCTTCGTTATTTGTGGCCCCCCTATTTTCTATTTGTCATTTCCTGTATTCTTCATTGCAGGTACCATTGTGTTGAGCCTTTTGCTGTTCGTGGGCAACTGATAATAATGAGTAATGATAAAATTATTTAGTGTGTTCAACAGAAAACACATTCACTGTACATTGCACTGGAGGATAAAGTTATGGTGGAAAGGGTGCATACAGAAGCAGCAGCATGGTCAGTGAACAATATTAGAACCTCTTACAGGGGGGCTAGGTGTTTTTAGGCCTGTAGATGTTAAGAATTTTATACTCTTCGGTGATGGAGTTCAATTTAAGACCAAAAACTTCGGAAGGGAGCAAGACAACTGCTAAGCTGCCATTCATGGAAGGAGAACACCCAGGAGTGCGAACTCCATCGGGGCCGTCCTGAGCAAACAGTCTGATCACGTCATGCGAAAAGGAAACACCAGTAGAACCGTGCACATTAACAGTGACTAGCCACACAAAATACAAGGTAACCAATCTGCATTATTCACAGTGAAAATGCTCGCTGAATAAGTTTCAAAGTTTGTTTCCCATCTAACAATACAGATGGAGTAATCATAGAAATTGCTGCCCTTAAGCAGTTTGACGAGTCCGCGATCCTAATGATTGGCAGGGAGGCAGCATGAGAGTTTATACAATTTTAAAAACAAGCACATCAAGGAAACACCAAAGAATGCTCAAAACAGCAATATGTATACATAAGGAAACTTAAACCACGTTATTAAAAAACAAATTATGAAGTTCTCGGTGTGAACAGGAAAACAAATCGAAATTAATGTGGATATACCTATTTAGAAGAGATGGAAGAGTGCATTAGAGCATTCTTTAACAAGATTTAGTCGGGGTGTCGGTACTGTCCATTCTTCGCCATGTTTGTTGGATACACCGATTCTTTTTTCTTTAGTTCTGCTAAATTGTTAAGATTTGTTATATTATTCTTGATTTCTGTTTTGAAAGTGACACTAAGGCGATACAATGATTATGTGCTTTAATGACTCTGGAACGACGAAAGAAAGTTGCACCTGGATGTCGGGACGGTGAATTAAATATATGTATTTCGGAGATATTTTTGCATTAAGGGGGGAAGAGGGTCTTTGAAATAAATTTTTATTAAGGAAGTCACAACTATAAAATCTTAAGGGAACATGCATTTTTGCATGCTGATTACAAATATGTAATTTAATTTTATCTACAACAAGTCCTTGTGCACTTATGCAATATGTTAGGTATCTTTTGGTGATAGTTTCAAAGAAATTCTGCTGCAGGGAACTTGTTAGATTGCATGCCATTGGTTTCTCTTAACGTCAAACTGTGCAATAAGGGTAAAATTATCATCCTGACTGTTATAGAAAGTGAGTTATAGGATTTTGAAATCATCAGTTTCTTCCCGTTTGTGAAGTGGCAAATTCAAAACCCTGCAACTTGACTTCTACGATAGGCAGGATAATAATTTTGCCCTTATTGTATAGTCTGATGTCAAGACAAGCCAATGGCATGCGTCCTAGCAAGTTTCCTGCAGCAAATTTTATTGAAAGCTCTTGGCAAAAAGTTAAATAACATATTATATAAGTGCGCAAGGACTTGTTTTACATAAAATTAAATTACATATTTGGAATCAGCATGCAAAAGTACATGATTCTTCAAGATGCCATTATTGTGGCTTCATTAACAAAAATGATTTTTTTCTAAGACCAGCTTCCCCCTTTAAATGAATGTGTTCAAGGTTAGTGAATGTTGTAGTACCCCCCACTAACTGGCAGTAGCTTTAATGCGAGTTGAATACTGAATACTGGTCAAATGTTTAGGGGTATCCCCCAAGGCAGAGTAGATTCGTGATAAGGGAGTAATTACTGATTGACATCCACCCGAGCGCAGCCATACGGCTGCAAAGGAAAGCTTTGCAGCTTTCTCAGAAACTCCGCAATTAAAGAAAAATTCGTCCTGGTCCGGGGTTCGAACCCGGGACCACCGTTTCACCGGAGCAGTCGCTGTACCAATTGAGCTAACCGGGACGGCAAGCTTATGGTAGGGCAAGAGCGAATTGATCAATAACTTGAAGTGGGAACTGTGTTGGCCAAAATTTTTGACCAACACAGTTCCCATTTCAAGTTATTCATCAATTCGCTCTCGCCCTACCGTAAGCTTGCCGTCCCGGTTAGCTCAATTGGTAGAGCGAGTGCTCCGGTGAAGCGGAGGTCCCGGGTTCGAACCCCGGACCAGGACAAATTTTTCCTTTAACTACGAAGTTTCTGAGCAAGCTGCATAGGTTTCCTTTGTAGCCGTATGGCTGCGCTCGGGTGGATGTCAATGAGTAATTACTCCCTTATTACAATATTGAATACTGAATATTGAAGCAACAGGAAATGCTTTAGTAGTGTCCGTGTTCTTGGAAATTTTATCTCGATGCCTGTTGGTAAATGCAGTGTAATCTCTTTAATTTGAACCGACCCGCCAGGTGCTGATCAACGTCAAGAAGCGCTTGGTGGAGTTGTTCCTCCACCTAAAGATACCAGCCATGTTGATGGGGGAGGTAGTGAACGAATACCATGCGAAGCCCGGCACAGCAGCGGCAGCGGCTCCGCTTCGGTGGGAACGCTACCTCAGCCTAGGCTGCAAGTGTCTCGGTGGCTGTGTGGAGGGTACCTCGCTGTGCGGAGGCCTCATCCTCAGGCTGGTCATCCGGGACCACTCCCTGGCATGGCGGGTGGTTGGGCGGCTCTCCCAGTGCTGCACCCACGGCACCCTCTTTTGCTACGCTGCGGTCCATACCCACTGCCCCAATGTGACTGCCAGGTGCAGGACCGTCGAGATCCAGGTATGGTCAGCGCGAATGGAAAGGACTTGCAGGCACCATGTTTTTTGGTGCCATGGTTTTTCTTTTGATTGTAAAAAAAATGGCTGTGGCTTAGCTTGGTTAAGCCTGGTAATTGCGAAAGCAATATCCGTAGCTACGCCATGGTTCAGCTGGTAGTGTAGCTGGTGGTGGTGCTTGTGGTTAGACTTGTGGTGATGCATCGGTTATACAATCCAATCCAGTCCATTGAAATCCAATTCAATCCAATCCAATGCAATCAAATCCAATGTAATCCAATCCAATCTAATGCAACGCTGAAGTGGTCGTGTGTAGATTACCGTTATCCCGGTGTGTGATGAAGAGCGCTGAAAGGCGCGCCGTGCGCGGCGGGCGCAGGAGTTAGGCAGCAGCCACCACGCGCGGCCTCGCCTCGCGACGGCACAAGTTGGAGCCCTGCTCTTGCAGCTGTGACGTCACACCGCTAGCCGCGCCGCTCAAGGTCAATGGTAGCTACCGCGGCCTCACCACGCGCGGAGCTGAAAGTGAAAGTAGTATTGCTTTTGCAATAAAATTTCAGTATACATGGATCACCACGTACCATATTTAGTCGCATAATTTGCGTGTTTTTTCTTTATATTAAGAGGGGAGACTGGTCTTGAAAAAAAAACATTAATGAAGTCACAGTTAAGAAATCTTTAGGGATTATGTATTTTTGTGTGCCGATTCTAAATATGTCATTTAATTTTATGTAAAACAATTCCTCGAGCACTTATGTAATTTTTATGCATGTATTTTTGAAAAGCTTCGAAAAAAATTTCTTGCGGGGAACTTTCTGAAATGTATGCCATTGGGTTCTCTTGACTCCAAGAAATGCAGTAAGGGTAAAATTGACTGAGGGTTAATTGACTTCCTGGCTATCATAGAACTTGAGTTGTAGGGTACTGAAGCTGCCACTTCAGAAACAGGAATACACACTTTTCTTTTCATTTCTGAAGCGACAACTTCAATACCCTATAACTTAGGTTCTATGATAGGCAGGAAGACAATTTTACCCTTATTCCATCCCTTGGTATCAAGAGAACCCAATGGCATACATTTCAGCAAGTTTCCGACAGCAAATTTTCTTCAAAACTGTTCGCAAAATACTTGCATAAAAGGTGCAGAAGTGCTCAAGGAATTGTTCTACATGAAACTAAAAGACATATCTAGAATGAGCTCACAAAAATACATGTGCCCTGAAAATTTCATAACTATGGCTAGATTAGTAAAATTTTCTTTTCAAGACCAGGCTCCCCCCTTAAGGTTTCAAAAAAGGGGGTGTGCAAATTACGCTCAAATTTTTGTGACACTCAAAAAAAACTGCAAAGGTCATAACGTACTGTATATACTAAAAACTAAACATGTTGACAGATTTGCGTGTCTGGTTGGGTTTGATGGCTTCATTATAAGTAAACTCTGATACATCTCCAACCAAAAACTTTAATTTGAAACCCAATGTTTGGAGCCTTCTCGGCTCTTTCTTCAGGGGTGACTGGAGGCAGTAGCTAGCGTCTTTAAGTATGCATGGCGGAGAGCCGGAGGTAAAAAAAAATGGTCATGCGAAAGGCGCAGGGGAGGGGTGGTGGAGTTAAGGCTGTCAGTCACGTTGTCAGAATGTGCGGAGGCAGTCAATGGTGACTTGGCTTCTCTGAGCTACAGAGCGGAGTTCCTGTCTATATACTACGGGCAGGCTTCCTTTTGTGTGGTCAATGCTGTTCGGGGTAGTTGGAATGTGCCAGGAGTCAAGTAAGAGCCTTTCTTGGTAATTTGTTTCGGTTCCGAGGATTTCAAACTAAGGTTCTCGATTGGGGATGTGTCAGAGTTTATTGTAAGCAATAATATATGCTGTACATTGCCACCTATTCTTAGACCCCCTCCCCATCTCGCGCCCATCATTGGCCAAAAAAAAAGAAAAAAAAATTACTCGAAATGTAAGGCGCATACTGCCTCCTGCCCCGCCCGGTGTTTCATAGTCCCCCCGCAGGATGGCATGGTGGCGGTGCACAGCTCAAAGCAATGAACGTATTATGATATAGTCGCGAAACGAGCAGTGGGAGGCGAAGGAGAGAACTGGCAATAAAACGGTGCCCTCACGTGCGGGGCCCGGCTGACTAACCGCAAACTGAGCAGCAAACAGTTCGGTAGTTTTGGATTTGAGCGTGCGCACAAAAAGACGAAGGTTGTAGCTTTTATTGTCAGAGAGTGTCTGCACCAAACACATGGTGGCACACACGCTTTTTTCGCTGCCGTGCAAGCGTTGTAAAGAAACAAAGAGGTATAGAGAAGTTGTGCACCCGCACAACGGCTAGGCTTTTAAGAGAAAGGAAGAATACGAGAAACGGCAGACAGACATAAACCAAAGCCACAAAGCGGTCCAGGCACTTCTGGTGAAGACTTAATGCCGACAAAAGCCACAACCCTCTTAATTACCAGCGGCTCAGCAAGGAGTCGGCGGGTTTGACAGTAAGTCTGCTGCTCTTCAAAGCAATCGCCACTTTATAACTGCTTGTGGAACCTTTTAGAGGGAAAAGCTCTACTACTCCCATGCTGAGCCTGAAGGTCATCTGGCTCTGAGATTTGACCTCTGATGGGAGGTGCATGCATGTGACTATGATGTCATGCCATGTGACTCGCCTATGCCGCAGCTGCGCTCTTGGCAGTCACGTCCACCGCTGCGCCGGCTGCTTTTCAGCCGTTCCTCCTCGCCACTTGTGGGATGTGATGTGTCACGTGATTCGCTCTTGCACTTGGCAGTCACCTCCGCCGCTCTGGACGCTCGCTCTTGCACTCGTGGCAGGTGGTGCATCACGTGGCAGGCGATGCATCACGTGCCACGAGTACGAGGTTCCTGGCTTTGCACAGAAAGAATGTAGTCAGAGTTTTGACAGTGCACATTTATTCAACATATTGCCCCCTGAGTCTGATATGCGCTTGTTGCATCGTTCTTTCAGCTTTTCTAGTCTATTTAAAAAAAAAATTATGTGATAAGTCGTCAAACCAGCTTTCAGCAGCAAGTTTGACGTCAGCAGTGTCGTCCAAATGACGACCCTTCAGATGTTTCTTCAAGTTGGGGAACAGATGGTAGTCAGAAGGAGCCAGGTCAGGTGAATAGGGGGTATGGTGGACCAATTGGAAACTGAGGGCTTTCAGTTTGACAGCCACAAATTTGGACGTGTGCGGAGGTGCATTGTCCTGCAACAAAAGGATTCCTTTGTTCAGCTTTCCCCGGCGTTTCGTCTAATTTCCTCTATCAGCTTGTCAAGGAGGCCAGCGTAATATAACCCACTTATACTACAGCCCTGAGATAGGTAGTCCACCGACAGCACACCATCTTTATCCCAGAAAATTGACGCCATGACTTTTTTGGCAGATTTCTGTGCGCGGAATTTCTTCGGCCGCGGGGACCCACTGAGGTGCCATTCCTTTGACTGTTCCTTGGTTTTGGGATAATAAATGTCGGGCCATGCTTCATCCTCAGTCACTAATCTATCCAAAAAGTGTTTTGTAGAATCAAAATTGGTCAAAACAGCCTGAATGCCTCAACTCGAGCCTCCTTCTGTTCACTGTTCAAGCATTTCGGCACCAACTTCGCTGATAGCTTGCGCATGTCTAGGATATTGGTAATAATAAAACCAACGCGTTCCTGGGAGATGTCCAGTATCTGGGCTATCTTTTTGGCGGATATTCGCCGATCCTCAATAATCAGCTTATGGACAGAACCGCTTGTTGTCGGGTCTGTTGAGGTTGTGGGGCGCCCACTACGAGACTCATCTTCAACAGTGAAATGACCAACCTTGAAACGAGGAACCCAAGATTTGACAGTGCTGTAGGAAGGACGCTTCTGCCGTAGTGTTTGTGACATCTCACTGTGAATGTCTTTTGCAGACTTTCCCTGCAGAAACAAAAAGTTCATCACGACCCGTAACGCCACAGGTGTGAAACTTGCTTGTGCCTCTGCCATCTCACGTTCTACCTGAAATTCAAGATAGTTATAAAAATCAGAAACATCTGATTCTTACAGAGTTACATAAACAGACATCATGCATTTTTGTGGTACCAAACTAATTTTTCAATTTGACGTCAAAGGGGGCAAAGCCAGGAACTTCTCAGCATCCCCTCGTACAAGAGTGAGCGTCCAGAGCAGCGTTCAACGCAGTGGCAGACGTGACTGCCAAGCGCAAGAGTGAATTTGCCCCCTCTTATATAATTGCAGTGCTTGCCGACAGAGCTTTCACTCTGTATATCCTGGCTGAGTTGAGTTGATAAAAGCACGCTTTCTGAGGCAAGTAGAGTAAATGCCACTCATTCCCTGGTTGGTGTGTTGTTTTTACTTAAAAATGCATATATATATATATTTCGCGCATTGCGTACATGGGCTGCATCCCGAAAACTGGTCCTCTGATCTGGAAAGAAAGCGGGGTCCTTGCATGCGTTTATCCAGTAAACTAGGCGCAGTCTACGGGCGACCACTTTTCTGTCAAAAATGAGTTGGGCAGACGGGGCTGTGCCTGAATAAAAATTTCGTGAACACTGACGTGCATGCCAGCGAATGAGAAAACCTGGAGACTTGGCAACGTATTGTGTGTGAGATATTGGTGTATGTTGGGTTTAGAAAAGAGTGATGGTACAAAAAGCAAATGAAAGAGAGAAAAATGTCAAGTATGTCAAGGTGGGGTTGGTCATTGGCAAGTGAGAAGAACCGCTCTAGAAATCTGTTGAAAAATGGAGCATAGATCTTGGAAGGAGTCATGTTGGACCAATCTCTCCTTACATTTCGCACTTAACACATTTCTGTTTATTTGTTACTCAGTTCTGTTTGCTCTCCCCCCCCCCAACTTGACAGACAGCATGTATAAGAGACCTAAATGGTGTCTGATAACACCGGTTACAGCATAGATCAGTTTGCATAGATCCTTTAGCTGCAATATCGCTTTGTAGACAGCAGTTTATGCTTAACTGTCCAGTAGTGGACAACACGAACTGTACAGGGGAGGGGGAGCATCAGGGTGCTTAGCCAACGTTTCGGCATGAGGACTTGTCGTTGTCCCCCCTCCCCTCCCTTTTTCACTTCTTCGTATTTTCAGAAAACCCATCTTCCTGCCTTCTCCCTACCGAATCTAGTGATAGGTCCTTCTTTGCACTGTGTGGCCCACAAGTCAAGGGTGGTGGGGATCGCAGCACAACTCTCGGCTACACTTGGCTGTGCAGAAGCGGTGCGAATCCATCCAGAAGATCCTGCCGTTCTCCTGCGCCTATGCCTTCAAGGCCACCCTGCACATCACCTTCGACCAGATGGTGCTCATGTCCGAGATGGCGTTCGGCACGCTCATGCGGGAGCTCGAACAGCAGTCGAGGAAGGAGCAGTCCATGGTGGAGCGGGCACTCAGCCACATCGTGTCCAGCATCGACGCGGGAAATGTGCTGTTCAAGCAGGCGCTCGAGGCTTGCTGCGCCCTCTTTCGGGACGAGAAGCCCCCACAGCTTGCTCGCGGCACCTGTCTTGTTCGGAGCGTGTTCATCACGCCAGGGCGAATCATTCTGCGTCCTTCACAGGTGTGGCGCTTGACTGTGTCATTTTTTTTAATGCTAGTTCTTACAGTTCCTGTCGAGGAATTACAGGGATTAGTTGGCAGGCTCTGTATCAATGCATATGTTAGTCTGCAGAAAGACAAGGTCTGAAAAATGTCTTTTCCCTAAAACTGAATCGTAGCAGCCTGCTATAGTAAACTCGGTTATAGTAAAACCTCGGATATATACTAAAGTGAAGCTGTGGTCCCATTTCGCCTTCCATAGATGGCTGTGCATTTTTTTTTGCTTATAGTAATTTTTTCGAAGAAATGGCTTTAGTAAAGAGCGTCTGGCTGAATTGTAGCACCCTCCTATAGTGAACTCGGTTACAGTGAAAACTCGGATACAGTTAAGTGAAGCTGCGGTCCCATTTTGCCTTCCATAGCTATACGGCTGTACATTTTTTTTGTTATAGTGACTTTTTCGAAGAAACGGCCATAGTAAAGATCGTCTGGTCGTGGCGATGTACTCCCCGTGCAATGATGACATTACGGCATGCGCGAAGTGTAGGATCGCGAGGCAAATAAATACCGAAGGCGCTCTTTGAGGTGGCTTCACCATCAAGCTTAAGTGTTGCGAGAAGAAGCCAACTTTTTGAAGACCTTCAGGCCGTGAGGCAAAGCGTGCAGCGCGCGCAGGAAAAGTAAAGCTGGGTATGAACGTAGAAAGAAGGCGGCGCGGGCATGCAACAAAGAAGAAAATGATGCATTGAAAACAATACTCGTTCACTTGAACATGCAGGTAATGATCGAGAAAAATCTTAACTCTCGGAGATGGAGCAACTTTAGATGGCATTCCAGTTTTACGGTTTGGGGAGAAAACTAATTACCGAAGCTATTAGTTTTATGTGAATATTTAAATACTTCTGAAAGATTGTTCTCTTGTTCTTTATTTGTGCTAAAGCCAGCACTTGGCTTAATTTCTGCCAAGTTTCAAGCTGTGCAGCATTTTTTTACTTCTACTTTCTTTTCTTCTACTATTGTTTAATTTTCAATGTTTGCTGTTTAAAGTACGTCTTTTGCTTATGCAAGTGGTGGTTTTATTGTGTACTGCGTACATAGCTTACCGTCTCCTTAAAGGTGTTACCTTTTTGTTTTGTGTTCCATAGAGATGGTATCTCTTACAACATCAAAACCAATGCTGAAAACTGGGTGCCTGGGCCTATGCAAGCTGTTTTTATGCAGCCTTTTGCCCAGATAGCCTTTCGAGGATTGTGCATGCTTCTAGAAGAAAGAATTGAATCGAATTCTCTTGCACGGCTTTGGGCACACCCTGATCCGGTGTTTTTCGGTGTGCAGCCCTTTCATTTTGCGGTCCTGTTATTCTCCGCAGGCTCATCGGTAGCCTAGAGTAGCTTCAAGACTGCAGCACTGTTTTATTGCGCGTCCGCCGCAGGTCCACTTTGAGAACAGAGTGCTGCGGCACTTCAACGCCGAGTTCGCCACCCGCGTGTCATTCAGAGACGACAACCTGGACAAGCTGTCGTTCACGCTCAACTTGCACTCGTCGCGGGACGACATCCTGGAGGCAGTTGTTGCCCGCTTCATGCGCGAGGGAATGCGTGTTGGCCTGCGGGAGTTCAAGTTCCTGGCGCCCTCTACCAGCCAGCTTCGGGACCACGGGTATGCTACTTCCCATGGTCCTTCTTCCTAAGTGGCGTATATGCTCGTGCACAGTTACTGCTCCATTTCCTTTTCTCAAAAACCAAACCAAACAGTAACAAGGTAACCATGCAAAGTACGAGACACCAGGAGAAGAACACAGGACAACGCTGGACTAACAATTGAAGTTCAATCGAGAAACGGCCAACCTAGGTCACCAAAAGACGCATGCATATCAGACACACTTAAAAACAAACAAATACATATGTGGTGAATCACCAAGGAGTGGATACACGCTCCATAACTGGCAAACAACAAAAGACAGATATTTTGCCTATCAAAATTGCACGCGCACACTTCTACTTAGGAAATTAACTTCCTAGTGAGATGCAAAGACGGTGCACTGACGCATGTGTCACTACTGCGTTGCAACTTAATATGGTAGGCCTCAAGGATTTCACTCTCCTCCCTGTTTTTTTCTTTTTCTGATTACTGAAATGTTGTTAAAAGCCGGAACACAGTTTTTACAACTCCTGCAATGACGTGGAAGATTATTTTGATAGAAAAATTTTCCAGGAAATTGTTATGTTCATGTGCCTGGTCATTAACACATCTGCCAGTTTGGCCCGTGTACACCCTACCACATGACAGGGGTAACTTGTAAACGACACGAGTCGAACAAGCAACAAACTTGTTGGCATGCTTCACAGTGCAGCTGTTGGACTTCCTCCCCTCATTGGCCTGCGCGATCTGTGAACATAAACTAGACATCTTACAAGGCGCAGAGAAGACTACCGTCTGCCATGCCGTTGGGCCACTTTTTTCAGGCTATGCGAGACACCGTGAAGATAGGGCACCGCCTCAACTTTCTTCCCCTCCACTCTAGCATTTCCGGATTCGTGTGGGTTATGGTTCTTAATTATCTGCAGCATTGACTCACCAACTGCAGTCAGCACGTCAGCCGAATAACCCGCGTCACTAAGGCGGCGGACTTGCTGGTGAAAGCTGTCATTCACTGCATGTGGGCAGCTCTTCTGCAAGGCATTCCCTAGGCAAAGGCTAGCCATGGCTCTTTTAATCAGTCTGGAGTGCAATAAAACATAACGCAATAGCACTTTCTCAGTTCAGGGTGAGTAGCTCCAACAAATGTGGCTTAAGTCCAAACAAAACCGCATTAAGCATTAAAGGGGCTGCGAAACACTGCTCAGGGGGATACCGGCTATACTTCAGGTGGATTCTTGATGTCACACAGATGCCGACTTAAAAAGAATTACAGGAATCGATGCACAGGAACAGGAGTTATTCAATGAAGAAATTTCAAAATACAAGCAAACAAAACGCTGCCTTCAACTCGATTTTGGCGGGGCTTCCCACTCCTGTTTCGCTCTCCCAATGACGGCACCTGGCGCAACCAATGAAAACAGCCTGCCAGAGCACGTCGCGGAAGTTTGCACTCCACGGTTTCCTGCTCTCTGTAACTCGTTCTTGCTGAGGCTGGCAGCGTCGTTTCCACGCCAGAGCCCCTGGTGGTGTATTTTTATTTTACTTGCTTTGCAGAGCTTTTATCTAAGACTTTTATCCAAGACGAACAAGTTGTTTTTGTTGATCTAATTTAAAACGCAGACAGGTGACAAAATGTTTCTCTATTTATTCACACAATTTGCAGTATATTCACTGTTTGTCCCATCATCAAGCTCGCGCCAGGTGATGTCATATCCGCTGCTAAAACCCGCCACTGTGTGGGGACACCATTGGAGCCATGAATGTGTTTTTTGGAGGACATTAAAATATTATAAAATGGAATATATGTGGTACACCGACGCTAATAGCACCATTGTAACTTACTGTATGCGATCAACAGGCAAAACAGTCAACTAAGATAGTGTTTCTGGGCCCCTTTAAGTCCAAACAAAACAAGTTGGGGCACTGGTGTTAACAATGTTGTAGAGCTTGGTTGATTTTGACGAAAGGAAAGGCACAGAACTGGTTCCCTGGGTCAGTGGACACGTCAGTCTTGCTTTCATGTACATGGTGTTGGTGTCGACCTGCAAAAACCTGCTTTCGCTCAATATTCCCTGCTTAGCAATGCTAAACTGCCAGCAACTTTTGTATTGTTGTGGTTAAGTCACTGGGTCAGGCCATTGGGTCTTGTGGTTTTGGCTGCTTGAAGAGAGTGACGTGGTTAAGTCTGGGTCGGGTCACTTTGGGGCTGAACCATGCAAAGTGTACAAGAAAAGCTAAGCTGATGACCGTGGCAGATCAACTGCTCCAAAGCTTTCTAGGCAGGATGAGGGTAGACACCGACACCTCAAATCTAAATTTCATGCTGGCAAGCTGAAGGACAAAATAAACAGTGGAAAGGGTGGTTTAATTGCCAATAAGCCTGTCACAAGTGCTACCGTATTTGCTTGATTCTAATGCGCACCTTTTTTCGGAAAAGAGATCATCTAAAAATGACATGAATGTTAGAATCAAGTACAAAAATGAAACTACACCAGCAGCACCCTATTGTCATCAGCATCACAAAATGGCAACTTGGTATCTCTCTTTTGTTGATATCGACATATCACCTATCGCATTCGTGGATGCTGATAGGCCTCGTGAGTATCTGAAGTGTCCCATCAGCTCCGACCTGGACTTGAGCTGACATGGAAGCATCAGTTGCAAGGAGACTCCTTGTTGACACCAACGCAGGATTAAAAAAAAGGTGATCTGGTGTGAAGAAGCAAGTGGCAGTCGGGTCACCTTATTGTGTGCTCAGTTTTAATGAATTATGTGTGCGTGATTGGTGGCAGCATAAAGACTGGATTTTCGCCAGCAAGTCTACTTGAGAGGCCTTCGATGGGCCTTAGACATGGGACACTGATTGATTGTACAGTTTAGGATTGTGTAGAGTGCACTGTAACATGTAACCTTGTTACGCTTCGAATGCAACAATGCAAGATACTGCCAACTCCAAAAAAAGCAAAATGCTGTGGCATCGTCTTGTAACAACCCCAAGCACTTCAACGACATTGTTAAAGGGGTGCCAGGTTTTCAGCGTAGGAGGACACATTGAAAGAGCCTAAACCATATCAAAGCATAACGAGCTTATTTCAGTAAACAAAAAAAACAACACTGCACATATACTGAGAACGTAAAGACCATATTTCACTGAGATACAGCCACATGGTGGCATACAGCAATAGTAAGCATTGCTTCATTGCAGAGTGTTGCTTCAGCCTCTTTATGCGACTTTCAATGCCAAATTAAAATTATAAATCCTCATTTCATTGGTATTGATATTCCTTATTCTGTTAAATGTGGTAACACTTTTCCATTCCACCTGAATCTAAACAGGTTTTGATCAGTGTTTGGTAAAATTCACTTGCAAGCCATCTAGCTTTCTAATGATTTCTGGTGCGGATGAAAAATGCGACCTGCCAGCAGCAATGATCAGGAGCAAGCCTTAACGCCTACGGCGGTTGTTCCAAGGGGCGCAGGCTGTTATTTCTGCAGGGGATTTCAGAATGTTCTTTGAGTAACCACAGTGGCATTGACAGTACCTGTAACTATGCAGGCGCCATTCTTGATGGTTTTCCGGGAGCCTTTGTAACCTAAGCGGCCTCTGTCCGACTGTTGCGACCTGTGTAGGGCGAGTAGTTAATACAGAAAGAAGCACTCTTCTTTCTTTTGTGTGTACTGCGCAGGAGTTGGATGGGCTGGCCGTTCTCAGCGTTCCCGACGGGCCCTGGACTGGCGTCTTGGGTGAAGGCGGTACTCTGGGGGTCTTCGTTGATTAATTTTGCTTATTTGTTAAAAACTATGAGTTTACAATGGTAACCTAAGCGAATAAAATGCATTTGGTATGGCAATGACAGCATTTGTACTTTTATTCAAGGATATAAGGGATTATTGGGGAGATATAGTAACGGCGTTTTATTACAACAGCGTCAATATATTTTAACCCCATTTTTTTTCAGACCATCCGGGTTACGATAACACATCAAAGTGCTTTTGGGAGCTTCAATCCGAACCTGTCGATAAAAAAGTTCTCAAGAAAGTGTTTTACTGGAAAAGAAAACTACACCTACCACAATTTCTTCACAGAAATTCGCCACTGGGTTTAAGGTTACTGAGCCCAAATACTGTATGAGTAGACTATGAAATTCCCCGCATTAGAATATTGTTGCCATTTGCCGAGAGCCTTGAGCACTGCTATACAGACTACCACAATCATTCGTAGAATCCAATTTCTACAGAAGAGGGAAAAACGACAAAGTAAAGAAAATGCTTACATTTCACAAGCTGGTCTCATTGAGACACTTCGCTCCCGAGCACGATGGCGCCGCCACATTCATGGCTTCAGTATTTCTCTTTTGAGCTTGCGTTTCCAGTGTAAAAGAAAGAGCTGCTGGCCATTGCCCAATGTGAGCCAGTTCATAAACACCAAAGTTCGCATCACCGCTTGGCCTATGCAGCTGGTCGTCAGCGTTTAGCAAGTGATCTTGAACACTGGCTTGAAACTACTCGTCAGCTGTTTTATTACTCAGTTCTTGACTGCGCCTTCAATAATAATAATTATAAGGGGCTGCCGCGGTGGCTGAGTGGTTATCGTGCTTGGCTGCTGACCCGAAAGACTCGGGATGGGTAACGGGCGCGGCGGCTGCATTTCGGTGGAAACAATGAGGCTCGTGTACTGTGCGATGTCAGTGCACCTCAGTCAGCCCCAGGTGGTCGAAATTTTGAGGCCTTTACTACGGCGTTCCTCATAGCCTGATTCGCATTGGAACGTTAAGCCCCCATAAACAATAAATTATAAATAATAAAAAAATTTCCCCTCGTAGTATGCGTTTTCCGGCTTGAACTGTTGTTCTTGTAATGATGTCCGCAAAGCACAGCGGTCGAGCATATGTGTCCAAGAATCTGTGGCCGTAGCGGCTTAGCCCACGAGTCTCTTAGGTGAAGTGCTTGAAAATGTGAAACACTTCTGCAGCATTAAATATCACGCCCGTTTGGTGGGGAGGCATGTCTTCAACACTAAATGGACTGCTGTAAAGAAGAAATTTCTTTTTCATAATCTGCAAACGGATAACACTTGTCCACCTTTCAACATCAACTCAACCATTTAATCGCACTACCACGCTCTGATTTCTTGAAATAGAAGTGCCGCCGGAAGGATCAATTGGGCATGCGAAAATCGTCGTTGGGCCGGTCATTTCCGCGTCTGTCGGCCGTGGCGGAAAGAACCTCGCGATTTTCTGTTAATTTGGATTGCTTACCCTTCTTCAACTCAAACGGTATTCGATAGCACTGCTTGCTAAAAATGGTAGCGTAGCGGCGCTTATAGCCACGGCTGCGACGGGAGTCGATCTTTCCTAACTCACCTGGAAGAGTCCGACTAATGACACATTTAAATGGCTGGAAAACGAAATCCTTTCAAATTACGGCCTCTGGACCACAGTACCGAAGGCCGCGTTCCGGACATTGCCTGCAATTCATTTCAAGAAAATAATAATTAGTGGTATGGAAACATTATAAACTCCGAAAGCCACATCCCTCATGATCCCACATGATCTCACATCCCACATGAGCACACAATGCACACATCACCGAAGAGAGCGGCCAATCTGAGCTCACGCAACCCAGGCCTGCCTTAAGAGCCTACTTGCTCCAGTCAAGTCCTGTAAACAGCAACCATTGTGAACAACGACAGCCTCGAAATGTGTTTATACGCCTCTAAAAATTTCTGTGCCAGCGCATGAGCGTCCGCGAATTCGAGTAGGAAGCCATGGAAGGAATACTGGACGCTTGATCGCGCTAATGGAGATGAAAGTTGTAAGGATGTGTCAACGTTGACTTAAAATATGACCAAGTTGGTGCAACGCACTTCAGTAGGAAGTGAACAACCTTCGCCTTTAGTGCAAGTGCGTTCCTTGTCATCATTTATTGACTCTCAGAAAAGTCAGAACATTGAGTGCATATGTCGGTGGTCCGTGACCAATAAGCTACGCTTCCGCCAAGTGCCTTATTTTCCTTCATAAGCTGACTACTCCGGTAGTAATTTCCCGTAAGTGATGGCGCATTTATCAAATGCTTTCCTCTTATTTACCCTCGCGTGTCATTTATTTTCCGGATTAGGCCACCGATGCTATGCTGAACACTTCTCTGTGTAAACCTTTAAAGAATTGAACCGTGAGCAATACGAGATCTTTATTCCGTTTTTTTCCGTCAGTTATCCGTTTAAATTACATTTCGTGAACTCATAATGGCCAGTCAGGCACAGACCTCTGCACATGGAATTTGGAAATCTGTTCATGCTATGCAAAGCCAGAGCGTGAAAAGATTGTGTTTCATGGTGCAGTGCGGTCCATTCATCTGTTTGAGAATTAGGTGCTCTGTATTAAAGCGCACGTGTGATTTTCAAAAGCTTTGTGTGCTGTCTATCCAGAGATGGGCAGAAAGCGTCGCGTAGCTGCGGCGCTCGTCGTTGGGTTGTCTCAAGGAGTTCATTGCGGTGACATGTGTGTGGATTTCAATGAAATAACATCGAAGTATTCATGGTGTTGTTTTTCACCTAAATTTCCACATATCGAGATGTCCATACACCGTCATAAAGTTGCGTGTTTATGCAGTAAACGCTACAAGGGCTGGGCAGCGGCTTCCACCGGAAGGCTAGCGCCACGCGCGAATAAGGTCAATTCAGAAGCCATTGCCATATAATGACAGCTTCTACTGCTGTAGCCACTGCAAGTTGTCTCTAGCGCATACAATAAGAAGAGGCACCTCTTTAGAGCGCTAACTCCACCCAAGATAGCTCTGACGTTCTTTGAGCCTCTATTTATATTTGCAAGAGATCGTGTATCGGTGTGAGCGGGTTTGTTCATGCATTAGGACAGTATCGAGTTATTGTTGCGTACAGGTGACGGGCGATGCCAATTCACTATACACACGCGCTATTTGCAGACACACAGAGAGGATATTTGAGTAAGAACTATTGATGAAAGAAATTTTTTGTGCCTATTTGTGAAAGGAACAATATGTAACAACAAAACTTTTTTTTTCGCAGCGTCACAAAGTTTTCAACATCCCTAGAAAGTTTCTTTCTGGCATGACAACGTCCTGCTGTGTATCTGCGGCCGAGAATGAGAGCCAAAATGGCAGCCTCTAGCAGTGTCATGCACGTTGCGAATCACTCTGACTCGTTACCTGTTTTTGAAGATATTAATGGAGAGGGAGATCACTATAGGCACAGTAAAGGATGATATCAGTTTTGTGCACGAGCATCAGTGCACAACTTGCTCAACTCATGCGATGGCAAGTGCACAATGGAAGAGCCAGCATTCGCTTCTGCCGCTGCACTGCTCCCTCTATATCCCACAACTGCACTGTAAACAACCGAATGTTGTGAGACCATGTTTTACTTGAAAGTTATCTAGAGCACAGAAACAATGCGTGTAAAATGCAAAATGAGCCCGCAAAGGCGCGTATACCTCAAAATAAATAAAATGTTATGCAAGTGCTATTGCTTTTTTTGCAAACTGAACAGATATTTCTCTATTATTTTGTCCATATTCCCCATAGCAGACGCTTACAAGCGGCTTCTTGTCGCTAGAGTCCCTTCTTGCCGGAGGTGCGGCTAGGGACGGAACGAAAATTATGTGGCTCCTCAGCAGGAGTTCCAATCTTTGAGTTCGACCGCGACGGCTTGTTTTTGTGAAAGCGAAAGGCAAAAAGATTCCAATGTGTTGTGCAATGTCAGCGCACTTCAAAATGTCACCAGGTGGTCAAAATTATTGCGCAGTCCTCCACTACGGCACCTTTTTCTCTTTCTTCTTTCACTCCCACCTTCCTCCCTTCCTATACTCCGCGGTTCGGCTGTACACCGAGATATCAGACAATTACTGCGCCATTTCTTCGCGTCAAGAGAATATTTTTCAATTTTTTCTCTTCAATGCTTCCTTGAGTTACGGAAGCATGAAGGGCCCTAAATTTCAGGTAGGGACACAGTGTAAGATAAGGGACGCTCTCAAATTTCTCCCGAATAGAAAACTGAAAGGTGCTGGGTCAAGAAGGGCAGGAAAAAGCAAAAAAAAAAAAACGTACTAAAACGAAAGGCAATTCCGTTTGTCTTTTACGTGCAGCACGCAAGTCGCCTCCATACAAAGCGTAAGATACATGTCCCCGCATCCCCTGTTACCGTTCCTCCGATGCACCTAAGCCTGTCTTGAAGCGGCAGTTTTGGCCTCCGCACTTGCAGCGACGGTGCTCCTCTTCATCAACACCCTTATCTCATAATATTTTTACATCCTGAGTACTATCGCATATTTCGATTAGAAAAGCGCATTATTTCATCAGCAGCAAATATGACAACAAAGTTGGTCAGTTACAACGGAGCAGAGCAAGAAAGCGGTCACTAAAAATGATGTCGTTCTTCCCTGCGTTTCTGCCTTTACTACATATGACTGAACATTTAGTCCAAGAGCTCTTCACAGTATGCCTCGTTCACCTTTAGTATTTTTGCTTTCCGGGGACTGCCAGTCATGTTTACTTCGGAAAGGACGAAAAATCTATCAGTGTATGCCGTGTATGGCAATCGTCCTGTGAGATTAGTTTCTTTGTTCTTCAATCGCGGTCAAACTTCCGCATCTTTATCCAACTCAAGCGGCAGTGTGTGTTTAAAGTGATCGCAGTGCGCGTTGTTCCGCATCTCAAGTGAAGAGGAAAACGCACGTGGAGAGGGGGCGATGCGCTTGAGAGCGCGAAAGCTAAGGCTCCCGTTCTGCAGAATATACGGCGTCGTCATCGTCAGCTTTGTGAGCGAAAAATCACCGGAGAAGCAACCTCGCTGGGCCACAGGGGTCTCGTCACCATTTGGCGTGATCAGAACCTGCCCACCGGATTCTGAGAAAACTTACCACCGTGGCAGGAGGCAGTTAACATAATGAAGTGTCGTGAAAGTTAGGCTGGAATGACCTACTTGGGTCTCAAAGCCCGATCGAATGCAGCACCTGCCACCGCAGGACATTGGCGCATCACTTAACTGCTACACCACTATACCAGGAACGGTAGAACGGCTGCCAGGGGGCAATAAATCGTTACATTTGGGGAAGTCACATTGAAAACCTTAACAGATTTATTCAACGTTACGACCAGGGACTGGTCTTTATATATATATATATATATATATGTGTGTGTGTGTGTGTGCGTGTGCGTGCGTCCCTGTGCGTGTGAGCGCGTGCGTGTGTGCGCGTGTGTAGGGGTACAGGGGATTTTTAATTTATTTATTTTGTGGTGTTGAACAATTTATAATATTACTGAATATGTTATCGCTTAAAGCTAATTGATTGGAAAAGCAGAAGAAAAAACAACCATATGCCGCCGGTGGGATCCGACCCCACGACCTCCGACCCCACGACCTCCGAATTACGCGTCCGGTGCTCTACCACTGAGCTACGGCGACGGCTGTCAAACCTGCTTTCGGGGGTATTTGTTTACAAATAACCTAACCTTGGGAGTGTTCACCAGCGCCACCCACGTTCTTAAGCGGCGGACGTAGCACGTCCTGAGTTATCGCTGATGTGACGTAGAACGTCATCGAACGGCGAGGGTGGAAGCTGTGTGAGAACCCTCTTATGCTTCCTAAGGCATCAAGGCTGCCAGAACCGAGGCCCTCGTTAAGCAATTAAGCAGACAAGGAAAGGGCAATGAGGGGCTCGTTATAAATATGAGAGAAGCCAACAGCCACAGAAACGAATGGGCACAGGGAATTTTTAATTTATTTATTTATTTTGTGGTGTTGAACAATTTATAATATTACTGAATATGTTATCGCTTAAAGCTAATTGATTAGAAAAGCAGAAGAAAAAACAACCATATGCCGCCGGTGGAAACACGCAGCGTGGGCGTATTCTACTCCAGCACGACGCAGCAGCCCTTGTCCAGAAGTAATCGACGCCCACTCGTTTCCACTGTTGCTACACCTGCCTAACATGAGTATTCATTACCAAGCGGTTATAAACGCTAAATGGGGCCTGGAAGAGAGAAAAGTGACGAAAAATGGCACGTAACAGCTCGGTCGAAAGCTGCTCGAAAACCGTCTTTTTCTTTACTAGCTTTGTAGCCGTGGAGGAGACACAAACACTGGAGAGGGCGCCACGTGATAGTTTCGCAGGGGAAGTCATAAATGATACAAGGGACTCGCTCCACGTGATGGCACGTGGTGCACTCTGTTGGCCGGGACAGAGTGCCGGCAGTCACACGACGCCAACTTTGGTAGGCCTGGTCAGAGAAAGAGCAACAGACCAAGCTTCAAGGGACCGCTTCCGAAGGCTGTCCTACTGACGTCCTCATGACGCACTAGTTTTAGAGCGCAGCTCTTAGGCGCCCGTTTCTGCGTTTCGTGGCGTCGCCGTCCCCGTCGCCGTTCTCCGTTGTAAACAGCAGTGGACACCCTTTAAGCTGCGAAAGCAATGTAGCGGGAGTTTGGAAAGGAGAAAGCTAAAGCGCAAACTCCTCCCCTCCTTAGCAACCGGCGCGCCAGTGCGCGGCGCAGCTGCGCATACCAACCGTGACGTCACAGAGTAGCCGTAGAACGAGCGTGCGCGCGTCGGCGGTGGCAGCTACACCGCCGCTCCTTCGCCAGACGCCTTGGTGCAGTTGAGCGAGTGGGACGCATGGCTCCGAAGCGACCAAGTGATTCCGCGCCAAGCGGTTCGGAGAAGCGGCATTGGGTTGACCACAAGGCTTTCGCCAAGCACACTTTACAATTTCCAAACTGTCTTCTGTACTTTTTTGAGCAAAAGAAATGCGCAGTATCTGACTCCCACAGTTGCGAAACCAATAGAGCGGGGGCTTGGAAAGCAGAGGATAAAATTTGTCAATTGGCTTTCGAGTAAAGGAAATCCGCAGCATCTGTCTCACACAAATCGGTGGACACCTGAACCAGGGGTAAGGCGAAAAACTGACCTTTTGAACAGTGGACACCTCAATCGTGCTTTAATCTACGTGGCGGTAGTGGCAGATGTGCGCTGCATGCTTTGGCATTGACAACGTTGTGCCAGAAACGCTGCCACCTGCCAGGGTGGCGGGTGGGTGGCGACTTTAATGTAGATATAAAGACAAGAGGGAATTTCTTACCACTTACGCGGGAGAACAACCCGTTCCTCTCACTCGTAACGGCTCCCACAGCTGTGAAAATCTCGGGAAATACTTGTACTCATGTATCATACATGTAGATGCCTTAGAAAATTTAGTATTTTAAGGCGAAAGCCGTTTATGGCTGAAGACTAGCCAGCTTGTCCGCCCATCCGTGCGTCCGCGGCACCTGTCAATCATCAGTATGAGAGTAAAAATTGTTAATGGTTGCGTGAAAATTCAGTAATGACAATTAATGTTAATTAGTTGATTAGTTAAAGATTATTATTTAACTAGTTATTGATAATTAGTTAATAAGGTAATGACAATCAGTCAATAAGTGAATGATAATTAGTTAACTTGTTAATAATACAAAGGAAACGCTCAAGCCCGCTCAACGGAAACATTGCGCATAGGCAGTGCCGTCATGCGCAATCCTCAGGTTGGTTAACAACGGCGCATGCGCTGTCACCTCAGAGGTAGTTAGAGGCTTTCGCCTCTGCGCACTTTAGATCGTCAGAGTGCTCCCATTTTTTGTATCCGCCTTTATTAGATGACAGAGTCTCTCGTTTTACATAGTCAGGAAGCGGCATTTGGCTTCCCCTCTTCTTTGCGAGTAGCGCCGCTGATATGTGCGATAAAAGTGTACGGGTGCTGGCAGCTGAAAACGCCAGCATGGTAAAATTGAGAATTAAGTGAATTGAAAACATAAGTGAATTGAACTTATGTTTGCTCTTGGAGGCAGACATAGGTTGGGGTACCGTGTGGTAGAGACTTAAAACGGTGTCGAAAAACCAGGTGTTAGAGAAAACACGAAATGAAATAGTTCTTTTGTACGCAGTTGAAAGTAGCTTATGCGCAGCGGCGAGCCTGTAGCCAAAGAGCGCAATTCAAGACCTCCGGTTATTCTGTATCTCCAAAACACCACCGCTATGAATGCCCCTCATCAACGCATGAAGTGGTCCAGTGTAAACCAGCGCGGTGCTTGCGCTGTGCTTTATTGTCCGGTTTATTCCTCCACGGGCAGCTCGCATGCCAGTTAAGACAATCGCATCGTACCATTGATGTTTTACTACTAGTCGGAGTGATACATGACGGCATTTACACATCGCCAATCAATTGTTTAATTTGTTCACGTTAGTAATGACGTGAGTGCATCCATAATCGAAAACAACGGAAAAATACTCACCTGAGGACGCAACTGTGGTAACGATCGAGCTGACGAAGTGACTGATATTTTTAGGCGCTTAGAGCCAAGCTTAATTGTTGTTGTTGTTGTAGCCTTCGTGGCATGGCACATACCCACTGCGGGGGAGAGGCCAGGGTTCGGTGAGGAGACCCAAAAGAAGGTAAATGGGTGCCGAGCTAAAGCTTTAACTTTGCTTGCCAAGCTAATGGTTTAAATTTGGTTAAGAATTCAGAGTAATTAAAGAGGAAATGAAAAAAAATATATCTTTTTTAAGCGTAAAGTGAAAATAAATATTATTGTTTCCAGCTCAGGACGCAGTGACGTTTGAAACGTATGGTGAGAACCTCCATTTTGCTAGCGGAAGCACCTAGATACATACTTACATGCGCTGCATACATAATACATGCGTACATACACGCAGCCAACCATTTTTCACCCTCAGCTTGGCAGCTCCAGCTACTGTTGGGATGGGCGATTATGCCGACCGCGTCGGAGTTCTCCGTCTTTCGGGTTCGCTATTACGTGACCGCCAAAATTACTGCACTCGCACAGAGCCGACCTTGATCAAGAGTAGGTGGGCGACAAAGGCAAATATGGGCCTCCGTTTGAGTTGGCTCGGTAGCTGCGGCGCCTGCAAGCTGGGTAGACTGGCCATTGATAGTTCGCCCCAAACTCTACTCGGATCAGCTTCGATGCCGGCGTCATGACGGCGGCGTGAATGTGGCTGTGAGCGCATGCGTCCAAGGCAAAAATACCCTGAGATACCTGTCTATGAAGAAGACGGGAAGCGGTCGCTGACAAAACGATCCTGAAATGCGATTCCATAAAAGAAAGCCTTGGGGAAATATAGGGGGGACGGGAGGGGGGGGGTCAAGTCTTCCCGCCCCCGCACTCCCACGCACTGGCTGCAGCGTTTCCGCTCGCTAACCACGGAGGGGTTCGTGCTCGAAGCAAGAAAGGGGGAACGATAAAGCGTGAACAATCATATGCTATTTATTACACTTGCAGTGAATACATACAGCGGGTCAGCTAGCTACAAAACATTAACAAGGCATTCCTCGGAAGGCTACGTAAGAAGGGCTTCCGACTTACCGGCTGGGGCAGGGGCGCAACTTCGGGGGCATCGGCGGGGAACGTTTGTACGCGCCGACAATGGCGGCCGGCTTTTCCCGTGCGCGCCGCAGTCTTAGGGGCAAAGCCGTCCCCGAGCATTTGCAGGGGGAGGTGACGAGAGGGCGCGTTTGCTGCGCTCGTTTCGCTGCCTGGAACCAGAAGTCCATCGGAGAGGCTCAAACGATCTCATACAAAAGGTGACGAGAGCGTGCGGCTGCAACCGTTCGTGACGCTGGCTGGATCCCAAAGAGACTCTCGACGGCTCCGCGGAGCTTCGCGTAGCCTTCGAGGTGGCGCTCCCGCCGCTGCTGCCGCTTACCCCAAGAGGGAAATTTCCATCCTCGCCCAGCTGGTGCTGTCTTGACGCGCGGTGATGATGGTCGGCCGCGTCGAACACGAAGAGGAGGGCGGGGGGGGGGGGGGACAGGTTTACTACAGCTTACAGAGGCGCGCCGGTGTCAGTACAGTGATAACTCGTTCGATTCCCAGCGTTCCGCTAGTAACCAAATTATGCTTTTTCAATAACCTCGTACCACTCATCGAGCACCGTGAATCAGTTCAGTCCACTTCACCCAGACAAAAGAGACAGGCGAACCAGGCGGGAGTTAAACATCAATTTTTATTGCGAAAGCATTACTAGGCTATGTTCGCCGGCTCGTGCATTCAAAGCTTGTCGTCGAAACATGTCGGCAGTAATTGTGGGGAACTCTGAAGAGATAAATTCAAACGAGTGGCTTTATTCTAAAGAGGCTGATGTGAGCATGCTGCGCAAGACAAGAATTTTCAAAACAGATCAATAGTTCATTAGCTACAGCCCAAAATGTCCAAAAAGTTGGCGGAGTTAGGGCAGCTTGTGACGCCAAATTTGAAAACTGCGGAAGTGTGACAGCACGTGACCGGATGTGTGAGCGGAGCCAAAGCCTAGCGCCAAATTTGAAAGCTCAAATCGGGTACAGAGAGCAATGGATGGATTTAATGAATTAATTACAATAATAAGAATAGAAATGAAACAAGCAACAGATTACTCTAAGTATGGTGAATTAAGAGTGAATTGAAGCAAAATAAGGTGAATTAAGGTGGATTAAAAACGAAGTAAGGTGAATTACGGTGAAGTAAGGTGAACTACGGGTGAAGTAAGGTGAATTAAAATGGGAAAGTACGCTACAGAAAGTACCGAACCTTCCTAGAAACGCCCCAAGTCCATCGGGAGACGAGGTAGTGCATTTTTTCAGTTCTACTTAAGTGCCTGCAGCTGCTAAAAAACTCTCAACCTGGGATCTAAGTTTTGCGTGGATCCTCTTCTCGATAAGATCGAGCTACATCACGACGTATAGTTGGTTTTCTTTGCGCCAAAGAAAGTGAAAAAACTTTGCAAGGTTGTCAGCCGAGTAGATACGTTGCAAAAGCAGTGTGGAAAGAAACACGAAAAAACTTTCGTTGATTGTACAAAGGAAGTCGTTTACGATATTCCATTATCGTGTGCATCATCATACTTTGGACAAACTGGGCGCTGTTTGAATGACAGGCTCAAAGAGCATAATAGAGATATTAAAGACGGCCCAAAAAATATGTTACCTGAACGCGTGTCCACTTGCCAGTGCACAGCCAATTTGGACAAGACAAAGTTCTTAAACGCTACGAGAACCAGCTTGAACGCGAATTTGAAGCATATGCCTTTCATCAACTTAAAGAAAAGCGCGTCAGCACTCCTTCTATTAACTTGAAAAGAAAAGAGACCAGATTTCTCGATGGCTGAATTCGAATAAGCTTATCATCTAGTTTTATTGTTTTCATGTTTTTATCATGTGGGCGGGGCCTGAGTTTTTATATTTGCCGTTGCTGCAATAAATTTCTCTCAGTTGACAGTCAGCGCCTGTGTTCGTGTCTTTTTCTTGGTCCCGTCTGCTGCGCTGTTTTTATGCAGACTGATATTTTGATGACTCCTTTTATTAAGTTTGGATTACCAATTGTCCGCTTCTTTCAACTTGATACTGTGTGCATAGGGCAGCATATTATCTTTGACGCTTTGCATTAAATGTACAAAACCATGAAAATGTCCGCAACCTTAGATGGAACGATGAAATAACACTTTATTGCTGGAACCGCCAAACGTGAGACCAAAGTTTCCTCTTTCGGCACTCTTGAAAGAGCAAGTAACAGCAAGGCAGGGAAGATAGCATTCCAATGCAGCGCAATCAAATGCTCCGACAATACACAAATCTCCAACCGCATGCTGATGCTTAAAGTATATAATGCATATACAGTATGCCGGCTGTGAAGGGTGTAAGGCCAATCGTTCTTAGAGATGAGTTTTTAATAGGCACATATTAAAATAATTTCGACGCCATCTACACAATAAGTGGTTGGCACAAGCGGAGGTTACGCGCTAATATCTGAAGTCTGTATTTACTGCACGGACAGCGGAAAAAAAGTATAATGCTGTCATTAAAACCTAAGGATTAAAAAAGCTCGTGCTTCCTTGAACCGCTTCTCTCGAGATGCAACCTTGTTTCAAGCTTCAAGGCAGCGTCTGTAATTATTTAATTATTGCCATACTGTTGTCCACTTCTGGCGTGGCTGTGACCCGACTACGTGCGTTGGAATCCGCCTGTCTTCCTCGTCTTCCCCTCGGCAAGCGCCGGTTGGCTGAGTATTGATTGCCGTGCTAGTGCTTTGTCCTTTACGCTTTAGATGCTTAGGTTGCTTAAATGCACGCTGTACAGTTCAAAATTTTAATGACAGCTTTACGTTGAAAGCTCCATAATGCTTAAGGTGGCGGCACAGTATTTTATAATGAAAATGCCTAACAATAAACTGTGAGTAAACATACATGCCGAATTTGGATTCCAGTTGACTCATGTGGCAGACAAACTCATGCCTTGTTTCCTCATAGTTCCTGCGTCATCGGGGTATCTGCGGCTCCTCCGGAATATAAGCAACAGTTAAAGCGACTAAAATAGAGACTACTAAGTGTACTAATTCTTTGCATTGTCAAGACGAAGTTCGGTGCTATGTCGCGGCTCTTGCCTGAAGTGGTCATGCGATGTGCCCTATGTGCACGCTTGCTACTCCTCTCGCCATTAAATCGTAGCCATCGTCATTGACAAGTGGAGCTTTGTCACTCGCCGTGGTGTCTTCGTGGTTGTCGTGGTTCGGGGCGCTTCCAAAGCCGTTCCAAATGATTGATTAGTGCAAATTAATCTGGGTGCCTCCACTACAGCGTCACTCACATCCAATGCGTGGCTTTTCGACATTGAACACCGCACAACATACATTTACTACCTTCTTTATCAGAAGCCGCATTCTGACTGTCGTTTCAGAAAATGATTACTGGTGGATCCTTGCTCATCCGAAGCAAAGATGCCCTATAAGAGTGGTTTAATGACCACTGAAACTACTAAATTAAGGAAATGAAGGTCATATGGAATTATTATCCACATGCGACGATTAGTAAAATGCATTGAGGGAATCGATGCTGCTTATTCAGCAATGTGAGGGCAGTCTAAAAGAGTTAAACAATTCGAACGCATGATTTCGTAGTTGAACTGAATCTATTGATATGTTGTCACTGCGCTCTTGTCCGACGTGTCCAGTGACTCGAGCGCTGTCCCTTGTTCGCTGCACGCAAAAGAAAGAAAAGGGAGGGGCAGCGTTATCTACAGAGTTATTTCGACTAAAGACCTCAAAAAAATTCCTTTAACTGTAGGCGCACAACCTACCACTCTCCAAATTTTGCCTGAACAAGCAGCCAAGAGCTTTTATGCCGTTCCGGTAAGGAAAATATGGAGGCGTTACAGTTAGGACACCCTGGCCTACACCCCTTCGTTATACCGAAAATGAGCACATAGTTCCCAAACTGATAGTTTAATGGGAGAATGCCTACTGTTTAATAGCTCTCGCTTGCCAGCCCTAATTTCTTTTAGGAAACGCCAGTGCCACTGTTCATGTGTCCTTCAAGGTCTTACGCTGATGCATCGCCATTATTGAAAACCGCGGGCAAGGATACAAAAACGTTTTCAGTGGAATAGTCGTTCTAAACTTTTTTACCATTTTTTAATGTTCGAAATCCTCAACAGATTTTAAGCAGTCCCCTAGCCGACATTTTGTGGATATTTTCGACGTCATTTCTCGCCGCCGAGTCATTTCGTTACCAGTGACTTCGGAATCATTTCTCATATGCGCCTGACACATATGCGGCAGGAATGTTCAAGTCGAACTTAAACCTGGTCACTATGTGAAGGATTCACGCTATACAAAACACGTAAAAAAACCACTAAAGGAAACGACAGCACTACAGTCAGCCTAGCCAGAAGAGCATTCTCTTTGGCTACCCTGCCCGGGAATTTAAACAAATGTTGAGAACGCCGAGAGAAAAGAAACCAATGGCTTGAGTTCTAAAATACTGGCGCAGGAAACCTGCAAAGTTGCTAAGACTTGTGTCTCGGTCCTGATGCTTAGATAACATCAACTGAGTGACACTGGCCGTTCCACCGCTCACTGCTAAAGGAAACATAAGCACCAAGCCCACATATTTTTATTCGGCTTTCCCTCCTTGGAAACGTAAAAAGCAATGTTCGTATTCTTCTTCTTTATCCTGCATTTCCAGACAAACCATCATGTCGACTGCTAATGGTCACTGACACCCTTAACCTGTCTTGATTCTTATCTGCCCATGGACTGGGGCGAAAAAACATTCATTCTCATGCATAACGCTAAATGCTGCTTACGACACTGCCGTTGAAAAAGTGTATGCGCGCTCATTGGTATTTACTGCGTGAGAGCAGACGTTTTTTGGAGTTCGCTTTTATGTTCAAAATTTCGAATCACATCCGGCCAGACCGTGCGGCCAGTTTCTGGAGGTTAGCCAAATGTGGCTCTCGGTGTGGTATTAGCGACAGATGTTGGCTCGGCAGCGCCGTGCTCTTTCTTCACTACACACAGGTCTTGAACATCCATCGGAGGTTCAACTGAACGCCACAAGTAGCGCGACAATCTTCTAACTGCCAATTTTTAGTCTGATCAGAGCGTTAGCTTTTAATACATGGTCGTCCGTATTGCGACGTTCTCAACATGCATGATCTAATAGCTCTTGGTATCTGTAATAGCAATGGAAAAAATTGGTGACGGTTTGATGCTTGATGCCTGACTCGAACGCAGGCATTATTGCATGCTGGTGTAAAAAAGCCTCTGCACCGCACAGTACGAATTCAAGGAATAGGTCGTCGTCGATCCTAGGTGTAAGCATGAAAGGCACTGTAGGAAATGCGTACTTTAATTTCGGAAGAATCATAGATACTGACAGCCGCTCACGAGCCTTGGGGATCATCCCTCATAGCGTATTTTCTTTCAAGTAGGCTTTCTTCATGTGTGACAGGGCGCCCAGCTTTGCCTCTCTTCATGCATGGTGAACCGCCCGACCAGCGCTCCACACGTGCCGAAAAAGAAGTGATTGTGCCGGCTCGGTGCTACAAAGAACGCTAAGACATTTACCGCAGCTGGACACCGCCGCATCACCTCCGCCGACCTCAACGTCGAAGAACAAATTAATACTTTATACTGCCCATTCTGATAGATCGCGCCACGGGACTCGAGTTCTAGGGTTCACGTGCATTAAGTAACGACGGCAACTCACGCGGCGTTGTTGCTCAACCTATGGTAGAGTTACTGTGCAAGTACCTAGAGCTGCGCGTTTGTTTTCCTTTTATTGCTCGCTTCTCTAAGGGCTTAGCACGATCTCATGACTGAAAAGATTCTATGTATTGCGTAGAGGCCAACTACTTTATACCGCCTGACATTAGACCATTGCTCACAGTCCATTCGTACACATACTGTTATATTGCTTTAGGGCATTTTATTTTGTCCGAGTGCATATGTTCACTCAAAATGACGTTTTATTATCAATAACGCGCAATTTTACCGCAAGTGTTCGCCGGTTACTAAAATGAAAACATTTGTGATTTGTGGCGCTTAAAACAGATGGCACCAGACATGCACCACATGGCGAGCATTTTGTTCAACAGAATGGAAAGCTGGGCTAGTTGTAGGTTATTCATGATGGAATTTGTGGGCGCGAGCAAACAAAACACAGAGAAGATACCACAGGACAGGCGCCTTCAATGTGGGCGCGAACAAACAAAACACAGAGAAGATACCACAGGACAGGCGCCTTCAAGGCGCCTGTCCTGTGGTATCATCTCTGTGTTTTGTTTGTTCGCGCCCACAAATTCCATCATGAGCATTTTGTTCGTTACAGACTGAGACAGGCCATAGTGCAGCCGACGCATTACTAGCAAGTGGTGTCATTGAACGCGGTAGTAATCTGCCTAGAATAGAGCAAGTTCAGCAGCCAGAACCACGCGGATTGAGCCTGCTCTCGCTCTTACCACTGCACCAGGTCCACCTCCGCCATGCAAGAGTTGCTTCTTGTCCTCGTAGTTTTGATGTTTTGAAAAGAAATATTGCGGACCTACGCGCAACTGTAGGTACTCCACAGTAACTGTAGCTTATCAAGTGCCAGAGCACTGCACTTGCGCCTCTCGGGCTGTAGGGCGAAACTTGACGCTGGTTCACACGTAAGGGGGCTGAGCGAATTCTGCACATGAGTGGCGTGTAGCAGCGAAGAAATCGAACTGGTTGAGAATAATATCGACTCCCTTGCCGCTATAGCTGCCGCGAAAACAAGTTTTTGTGCAGCGGCAGCAGGACACGCTAGTTTGTTCGCTTGCATGTGAAAGGCTCCTTCACTCCGCGCGATAGCTTATCCCACTACGGGACCACAAGGACACTAATCTTGACGCATGTGAATCTCCTGCGGCAGCGCCGCGCGCGGCAATAGGCGGAGTGTAAGCTTCACAAAGAATCGCTTACGTTCGCCTCTGTGTTCTTTTCGATTCGGGCGCCAAGGTCACCAGCGGCGCGCCTAAAACGGCAGCTAAAAGCACTTCTAGCTTAATATGCAGAGTTCGAACGGCGGAGTAGCATTGCCAGATGCTTACGACAGGCGGAAATAGCTACCAGTTCGGAAATCTCCCATCAGAACGAGCCCGCAGCCATGGCACGCCCTGCACGCCCAACCAGCAATGACGACGCGGGAGCGGTACCGGCGGCGACTGCCCGAACTGCTCCTCGCTTGTGCCGAGCTACGGCGGCAGTGGTGGCGACGACTACGACGTTTGGTCGCCAGTTCGCGCCAAACGACACAGGCGGAGGAAGCTGGGTCCTTGCCTGCACACAGGGATAAAGAGAACGTCAAAGTAACGCCATAGTAAGCAGAAGAAGGAACGCCGTAATAAAGAGAAAAAAAAGGCTATTGCTAGCCTGGCCAATTTTGGCTTTAAATCTTGATATTAAATCCAGACTGTTGATAATAGATGCAGAATGCAACAGCGAACTGGTGCTTGGATCAAGTATCGCCTTACCCATATGCAGCGTGATATTGCACATATCAAGTTTGACATAGCGGTACTTGACTAATTGCCATCAAACACTATTATATTGTTCCGTGACGCTGCTGTAAACTTTTTTTAACGAATGAATGAGTGGAATTATGCCTTCTTTAGACGAACGACGGGACAATGGTTAAAAATGGAGAGAGTGGAGAAGAAGCGGTAAAGCTACATTTGCAGTGTCGAAGAGGGTTCTTGCACAAACGAAATTACATTTGGAATGCCCAGCACCGCCGGCAATTATTCTTGGCTATAGAGTAGTCTTGTATATAGACTGCATGAGAGCTAAAATTTAGAACTAAATTGCCTCTAGCGCGGCCATTGATGTGGACCTGCATCGTGGGCCTTAGCGGAGCAAACCTATCAACCTCAATTGATCGCCCTTAAGGATTCCGAAGTTTCGAGCTTTTTTACTAATACATCTCTAACGTAGAAAAAAAATGGCACATTACGTACTGCTCGCTATTACATTTCCTTTAGCGTAAATAGCAGCACGGAGCGGCGGAGGAAATCAGACGATTTGTACCTGGCCTGGACAAACAAACTTCCTTTCCCGCAGCTGCGCAGGCTTCCACAAGGCGCCGTTCGTGCACAGTAAACTAAAGGCTATGTCACTGAATTCGGAAATTACGGCTCACAGAGGTCGCTGTTGAACCTAAGGACAATATTTGGCCCTCCTTCCGCAGTGTTGACTGTTGCGCACTCTACAGGGTGAACAGACACACCCTCGGTACATCCTTACGCCGAGCCCTCTCCACACAAGACCTCTCTGCCAAGCTCTCGTCCCGTACCGTATCTGGTGTGGGCTGAGCTCTCGTTCAAAGACCGCCCTCCCCACCTCCTGTTCCCACCCTCTTCCCTCGTTCCGAGCAATGAACCCCGCAGAGGACAGCAGAAGAGAAAGCCCGAATCCTCTTGCTAACGAAGCGACCAAAGTGGTCAGCATAGTGTGCGGGAAGTATATTTTCACACTTTCGGAGCTTCGGAGCAGAAAAGCTCATTCTTCGTTTCCTTAAAGGGAAGCTGAAGAGATTTTAGAATTCATTAATATGCTCACGTATGGATGTGGGAACCTTAAAAATCATGCGGGTGAAATTTTTTTGCAGATTAATCACTTAGGAGCGACTTTATCGCCGTTTAAAATTGCGCGGTAGCTCCGCCCCCCGCTGTCCGCCGAGCGCTGCTGATGACACTGACGATGCGAGCCGAAACCGGAAACCGTGGGGTGGTGACGTAAACATTGGTGTTCCGTTGCCTCGCAGCCTCCGCGACCGTGCTTGTTTCTGCGTGCATGCCATCGTAAGCTGCTTCGATCTGCCCAATCTGCCATGTGTTCCTGTATTTGTGCGTTTTTATGTTTGTGGTGACGTACAGAAACGTGTGCAGCATCGAGTGAAGCGGTGGGCCCATCATGCCGGCATTCTGCGCAGCCTTCGGCTGCACTAACACCAGCGGCCGCGACGATGTGGTCTTTCATTATTTCCCGCAAAATAAGAAGCTTTCCGCGAGGTGGGTCGCTGCTGTGAAGCGAAGGGATTTCAAGCCGTCATAGGCAACAGTGCTATGCTCTGACCACTTTCGTGATGAAGACTATTACCAGAGCCTGCCGATAATTCGTTCATTGGGCCTGTCAACAAAGTCAGCTCGACTGAAACCCGGCGCAGTACAGTCTGTCTTCGCGCACAGGAGCTCGTCACCGCCACCGAGGCCAGCTTTCGCGAAAAGGAGGAAGCTCGAGGTAAGAATTTGTGTATTAACTCTATTAGAATTTGACTGCGCGAACCGGTGTTCTGTGTAGTGTATGGCGCGTAATTTCGTGGATGCAAGACTTTCGGTAGTAATGAGATGAACGGCGCTGGAATGAGAACGTCAGGACGGCAGCAAACTGCAGCTTACAAAATAAGTGCTTAGCTTTTATGCTTGCAGGCATGCATCATGCATCTCGTACAGCATTACCCATATCAGAGCTCGGCCGTAAATTTTTTGACTGAATAAAAATCTTAAACTGCTACTAATACTGCAAGAGCCGGAGCGACGCGAAGTGCGCCTCACAACCGGAGACTGCGCACCGCGCGTGACCAGAGAACTTCGTTTGGTAAGCGAGCACGTGAAAGACGTTATATGCAGACTCTTTACTCAATTATGTTGGAGCTCAGACATTCGTAGCCCTCAGTGGCGAGAACATAGGGAGTAATACGCGGCACATTTTTCTTCGGGCTCGGAGCGCCGAGAAAACTCTTTGCAGATGTTTCTGGTATACGGGCGCGCGGCGTTTCGTTTTCAATTTGGTTTCGCCTGGGGCCTGGCTGATAGCCGCCTCGTCAGCGCCCAATGTGCGCAGTCACGGCGCTTGCAGTCTGGCCCCAAAGCGTACACTTTTTTTTTTTTGAGCGATCCACGTCGAACGCGCCCGCTGGCGCTGCGTTAGCGCGTGAAGTTGCCTGTCAGGGTGTAAGTTTTTAAAGAGATCTTTTTTGCTTGGCTATAGTATTTGCAGGAGGTGCTCCAAATCTGCAAATACAACATAATATGAAAATATAAATTTAATTAAGATATGCAGTTTAGTGAGCTAATGGAAGCCTTCTGCCTATTACTGGCGCCTGCCATATCCCCCAATAGAGCCCCAGGGATAAAATTAATACAAGGTTAGTTACCCATTTTTTAAAATAAATTTTGGACCTTCTAAAGAAACACCTGGTATATAATGAATGATCTCACTTTGCACGGAGCTCGCAAATAAAAAAAATGGTTTATGAAATAAACCAGAAGATTTTACTCATACTGAAGCACACATTTGTTCTGTTTGCAACAATAGCATCATATGGCTTATGCCTTTCAGGTTCTTGCCGAACTGCTGCAAGATCAAGACTGCACACCAGACGATAGCGCAAATCAAGAGTGCATGGAAAATGACATCACACCTGGAGGCTGCACACCAGACAGTCAAGAATGCACACCAAACAGCAATACAAATCAGGACTGTGCAACAAGTCGTATGCCACTGGCAGATGCTGCTGAGGACTCTGCATCAAACTTTTCTAAAAGTGATGACAAGGCTGACAAGTCTGTTCAAGTTCTGATGCAGCCAATACCAGTAAAGTGTTCTGCCAGGAATACATTTATAATAACACATGTAGTCGTAAAAAATTGCCGAGTGCAGCATGTCTTCATACATTAATAAAAATATTATATAATTGTGCGCCACGTGTGCTACAGTAGCCTTGCGATTCGGCCTGCTCGGTTGCAGCAGGAGGCCGTGGAGTTAGTGAAAAAAAGTCACTTGTCGCTTGATCTGAGAACAGCACGATAAAAGAGGCCGCAAACGGATGGAGATACTCCTACAAGGGCTTGAAGTATGAAGCCACTCGCCTAAACAAGGATTTCAATTTACTGCCAGATCCCATCTTGACACGGAGAACGGAAGGCGCACGTTTGTCACCTCGACGAGTTCTGCCGCAAAGCGCCGCGAACTTCTGTTTTACGCGTGTGTTATGAACCGAGCCGGCACGCAGCGACCATGAGGCGGTGCCAGCATAAAATTTGCGCGCAAAAAAGAGCCTGATAACTTCTTGCGCATGTCAGTGGTCTGTGTGGATTACAAGCAGATTTGCGGCAGCACCGACAAGCGGCAAGACAATGCCGACAATCGCATCCCGCTTACATTGCATTAGGGAAATTTCGTGGAGCAGTGCTATACTACATTTGCTCGCTTCAAAATTAATTTATTGTATCTCTGAATGAAGTTTGGCTACAAAAGTATGCTTACGAAAGGACATTTCCAACACGTGGAGATGCTGACACTTCGCTTTCGTTCAAGCAAAAAGCACCGCTTGCGACAGCATCGTTGCTTCCTTGGAGCGGTTTGCTCTTTGCGATTGGTTCGTACATGTAGGGGATGACGCCAAGACCCTCCTGGTAATCTCCGATGTGTTTCTTCTTTATATAGGCATCAAACCAACAGCCCCGAACCACCGCGCGCCGCGCTTCACGTAATACATCGGCGGAGACCGAGCCGGGCTCACCGAGCCAACGCCAGTGTTCACGTCACGAGGCGCCCAACCAATCACAGGCGGCAACGAGGCGCGGGAGCTGGCCCAAGGCTGCTGCTGCACTTTTTGCCAAAATAAAATAGGTTTGCGCTTTCCTCTGCCTAATTTCGATGAGAAATTCGAATTCCGAGGGTGGAAAACTGTAAAGTGCATCTCTTCACTCAATTTTTTTGGGAAACCTTTCAGCATCCATTTAAAGCGTACATCTGTACTTCACTGTCAAAGCTAAGAATGTTGAAGCTTTTCCTCGAAAGTTCGACTCGATTTCGACCGATTTTGTGAATGCGCAAAACAAGTGTTGAATAGTGCGAATAATTATGATTTTTCTGAAATTATGACGCATGATTAGATTCTCCGCAGTGGTTGACTGGTTATGCCGTTTTCCTACTGAGCGGGACGTGCGCGTCAGCCATCAGCTTAAACTAGTCGCTAAAAAGATCCCTTCATGGCGAATTGTGTGAACGTATCAGGTGTTGCAGGAAAGATGACAGTAATTTTTAAAAACAGGGTTTTTGAGGTAATGAGAAGCTGGTTGAGGCATAGTAATATCAGTGTTGGCGGATGTAAAAAACAGGCGAGTCATGTTAACTAGCTAGTAAACTTTTCAAATAAATTCTGATAGTTAATTTTTTAACGATTGCTGATAGGCAGCCGCTTGCAATTGGTGGTTTGTAGCCGGCCGTTAGCAATAACCATAACAGCTTTCAAAATTTTGAAAACGTGATTGCCCTCTCGCTGCACTTTCACAACAGTCTTCAGTCGTTTTGCGCTAACAGGGTCGGTGCGCCCACAACGTCAAAGAAGTTTCTCAGTTTTGAGCGAAGAGTTTGAAACTGGCGTCTTGGTCGATGTGAACGTCAACCCACAGGCCAGCGTGAGAGAAATCGGCGATGCATTGGGATGCAGTTTCTCTTCAGTTTGAAGAGTTCCCAGTAAGCACATGTATCCGTAATTGTACGCCTGCACCAAGCACTGGGAGGGTCTGATTTTCAGCGCCGGCTCGATTTATACAACTGGTGCCTAATCAAATGCAAGGAGAGCCCTGTATTTTTAGACGACATGATGTAGACTGATGAAGCGCACTTCTTCAGAGATTCCACGGCAAATCTACACAACGCCCATTATTGATCGGCCGCCAACCCACATTGGGTACGAGGATAAAGACATCAGGTTCGGTGGTTCGCAAATGTATGGTGCAGGATATTTCAAGGAAGCATTATAGGTCCCTACTTTATTGACGGGAATCTCACCGCCAGGATCTACACCGAGCGCATCTTAAATGATGTGGTCATGAACGTCGCCTCAGAACTTCCGCTTAACGTGCTGAAGTTGATGTGGTTTCACCGTGACGGGGCTCCACTAAAATCATTCTCTCGTGCTGTGGACGTTTTGGACACGAACTTTCGCACGCAGTGGATTGGGCGCGGTAGACCGACTGCCTGGCCTCCGAGGTCACCAGACTTATCCCCCCTGGACTTTTTTCTCAGAAGATAAGTGAAGAATAAGCTTTATACGACACAGCCCTCCAGCCTTGATGACCTGAAGCATAGAATTACGGTGGCCTTGACAAGCGTTCCGCAGGACATGATTGAGCGCTCTGTCTGCGCGATGAAAGATCGTTTTTTGCTGGCATTGCCATGGGAGCAAAGCTTTTCGAGCTCGTGATGTAATGCTCTTGTATTGTACAGGGGCGATCGAAAGTAATGCGAACAAAGCACAGCCAAGGCGCTTCGTTATTCGTATTTCTTTTCATCGTGCTTTTACTTCGGCCGTAGCAGATATACGCGAGATTATTCCGTGATGCATTTTAGAACACCTCTAAGATGTTTTTCTTACAACCCAGGTAAAAGCGCCATGAAAAGAAATTCGAACCGCGGAGAGCGTAGGCGTCGCGTTGTTCGCCTTTCTTTCCATCGCGATAATACACACAGCGTAATTGCTGACTGAGACGCACAATATTTTTTTCTTCCATACGCGCAAATTTTCTTCCGTGTAATATATAGGGTTTTACAGAAGATTTTTATTCTTCATGGTTGCAACGTCGAAAATGTCGGACACCGTTTTTAAAGGCTCAAGGTTAATTTAGTCCGCTTGAGCGTCATTACAGTCTGTCTGAATGTCACTAACATATGTTATTGCACTTCAGCCTTGTAAAGGTGACCTACGTAGCTTGGAAACAGAATCCATAGACTCATGTCGGCATACAGTTAGGTCCTGCGTCTTCTTTTCTTTTTATTTGACAAAAGATCGCTTGGAAAAAGACATCAGCGCAGAAGAATTATACGTGTCTTTTGCTGACTCACGTTTTGTTGAATACGAACGAGTGACTGCCTTCATAATTCTAATGTAAAAGCAATTAACCCTCCCCATGTCCTTACATACACATGGTATTATTGTGAACGCTACAGCTGTTAAGCAATCTTGGCGGAGGCTTTAACAAATTTCAAAGCCTTTGAAAAACTAATAAAAAACAGAAAGAATAAATGGGAAAGAAGAGCGAAGGCAACGAATGGCAGGTGGCGCAAGAGGAACCTTTCGAGCAAAAGATATTATCAAACCATCAATTTTCTACCAGTAAAAAACGGAACGTTGCGTGAAATGAAAAAAATATGCAGCTAATTTACTGCGTTTAAAGTGACAGCGCAAGAAAAAGAACCGATGAGCACGCATTTCTTGCCTCAATATTACCTGCACTTCAAAAATGTAAAAATAAAATAAGGACAGTACGCGGGAAACTTCATTTCACATCTGCCGGAAAAACAAGAAATTCACCTGCTGGTGCTTTCCTAGCAAAAAGGTCGGTGACGCCAGTTCATGCTCTTGGTATGTTGGAAGGGGCAGGATAAAACTGATAGAGAGATAAACATCGCAAGATGCAAACAGTTAAGCACCCTAAGTACTCCAAGCCGCAAGCCGTGCATTCAGGCCAAGAAACTCGTTCGCCAAATGCAGCAGCCAGTGACTCAGTTTCGCTTAGAAAGCAAGGCAGCAGGAGAACGGCAGTACACAGTAAGCCAAGTGACAGCTCCCATGAGTGACGCGAGCTTGTGGGTGCGGCTGTGCGCCCGCATCGGCCACGAGGTTTCGATTTCACGCGCCGCCAAGACGAAGAATATCTCGCCGTGTAGCGAAAATCACATTTGCATTTTCGAAAGTCTAAAAACGGATATGGTTATTACTAATGACCGGCTACAAATCACTAATTGCAAGCGATTGCCTGTCTGTAATAGTTAAAAAGTTAACTATCAGATATCAAAATTTAGTTAAAAACTTTACTAGTTAACATGATTCGCCTGTTTTTTGACGTCCGCCAGCACTGAAAATACTATTCCGCAAAAAGCTTCACTCTGCCTCAAGAACCATATTTTTAAACTTACTGATCACATTCCCTGAAACACCTGGTATACCTTGACGTGCAGAAAGTCAAGGTATCTGTGGAGTAGCTAAGCGCACAAAAATCCAGGCGGCATTTACACACGGTGAGAACCATCGTGCCACCAGTATAAGAATAATTTTCAGTAAAGTTTAACACAGGACGATGGAAGTCTCCCTCTCAGGATAACAGTTGGCATGTGAGGTCATTTCAGTCGTGGCGGTGTCCTGAGTTTGGTGATGTCTGGCATTATGCTTCCAGGTACCTGTATCGAGGCTCGCTGACTGGAATAATTTTTTTTCTTTGAAATTTTCGGAGAAAAAAATGACGTCTATATATGTACGTCAAGCGCTTCAAGCGCAAGATGACCACACCGTTTTGGTGGCTGGAGACACGGTGGACGGCAGCGCCAGGCCGGGAGATGGGCCGCAAAGGCGCTGCTCACCGCGTTGCGCGCCTCTGTGGAACTCGTGCTTGATGTGAGTGGGCGTCACCAGTGCCGAGTGCTCCGTGTGCGCTGCTGCAGTGGATGAGAGGGGCAAAGGGACGCTCCACAGTGGGCTGCGGTCCAGACGAGGACGGCGTCCTACGGGGGGCGGTCCATCGGCAGCTTCTGCGAGATCACTGTAGGCAGGCTCCGTCGTCAGCGTCCTCGTCTCCATAGACGCCATATCTGGAACCTTGAACGGAGGAACCAGCAGTCGGAAAGTGCAACTGTGAGAAATAATTTCGATATTTCTTCTTCTCGACGGTGCGTCTAGGAGGGCAAAACAGCCCACGAGGTAGGACCATGAGCGGGTCTAGTTGCTTCTGCTTCGTCTATTCGGCTGGCACGTGCTCCTGAAATAGAAATCCGCGTTGAGAGGTTAGTAAAATCAGGTAGATTCGAAAGCCTTGTGGCGAAACAGGAAAAATCAAAGGAAGGGTCCTGGCTGAAGAGGGAAATCGTGAACAGATGTAAAATGAGAAAATACACGCAAAGCACATGGTCGATCACAAAAAAAAAAAAAACCATCCAGAAATCACAATCTTTGAATCTACTTCTTTATACACCAAGATTTCAGGCTTTTTATGTGGCGGACCGTCTGGCATCGCTGATATTCCACTTAAGAATCGAACGACTGTAACGAGCAACGCACTATCGAGGGCATTCTTAACATGTGCAAGGTGCGATTGGAATGGTGTCTCATGAGAGACCGTAGCGCTGATTACATGAACACTATCAAGAACTCGTGCCACAACATAACAAGGGTTTACTCGAAAAGGACTACACGTCATTCGGAACTGCACGGGGGAACTAAGCGGCCTGGTGTTTATCTCACGCTATAGGAAAATGAATAACAGCGCTAACGAATAGAGATTCAGCTGGCTGTTCAGCAAAAAGGTTCCTTTTGAAGCTTTTACTACTGCTTTAATAAAAGGTTATTCATAAGCATAAGCTATATGCGAAATAATTTTAATGGCTTTGGTATGTTTCGAAGAATGAAGTGCTAAAATGTGGATTTCGTTCAGAGCTGCGATTAGTCAAAGGAGAAACAAAGCACCTATCATGCCGTCTCTCTTTGCTGACTTGCTGCTTTTCTAAAACTGTATCCAATCATGAGACTGAAAGCACATGCACCGAATATTAGTTATTATTTTTATCGCTAGCAACCAAGAGCATGTTTCCAGGCGTGATGGTTGTCGTGGCCGATCGCAGCCAATCGACGTTTTTTCAGTAATGTTCTGCGCATCCGCCAAGCTTCCTGATCCGCCACTATTGCCGACCATGTCAGACGGAAAAAGACGCTGTACGCTGTATATGTTCTTCCAAGAAAGTGCTTAGGGTCCCTCGCAGAAGCGAGGAGGCGTGGTCAGTTTCGCCAGCGTGGATGAAAGGATCAGTGCAGTGGGGGAGCGTGTGCCCACTGATGACTCGCGCCTGCCTGCTCTGGCTAGGCGAAGCCAGCTCAGCTCGTAATTGCTGTCCTCAAAATCACCCCGCGCCCCCGCTTTCGGGAGAGGGCCATCTTCGAGAGGGAGGGGCGGCGGTGAAGACTGCATACTTTGCAGCGTCTTCCCGCAGAGGGAACAGTACTGGTTTAAAGTGAGTAAAAAAAATAGTGTAAGTTTTCTCAAAGAGACCAACGGCCTCAACGTGGGTGTTAGCAGATTGTATTGTTAGTCCATGCGTCTTCAGATAGCATAAATTGTGAAGATGCACCCTTTTTACCACCCTTTTTTTTTAGAGTGCGAACGCGGATGGCTGCGAGCACTACGAAGGCATAGGAGAAGGACTGTGGTAGGTCCCCGCTCCGTACCGTCGTGTGACCCCTGTGCAGAGCCAGATCACCGCGGGCGACTCAATCAGCGAAGCGTCCCTGCCGATGATTTTAGCGGGAGATTCACCAGGGCCTGGGAGGTGGCCCTGGAGGAGGTTCGGGGAACCAAGCTCCGTGCCCCGCCACCGAGGGGTGTGAGGCGCCCCCGTCGAATGCCGCCCAAACGCCCGGAAGCTGGACCAGACACCATTCCTCTGGGAACTCCGGACGAAGGCACCGAACTGGCTGGACTACCCCTGGAAGAGCGTCTGGACCGTCAGATTAACTTCGAACCTTGACGCCGCTGATGTGAAAGGACTCGCCCACACTGGGGTTGCGCGACTACAAGGACGCAACCTGAAGACTCAAGAGAGCTATACGGATAGATCAAGAGCACTTGCAAAAAGGGAACAAGCGCTCAAAGCCCGCGACATGGCCTTCAAGGCGACGTACGGACTTCCTACTCTGACCCAAGAGGCTGCCCTGGACATGCAGAAGTGGGGTGAACTGGGCGGCTTAAATAAATTACTATCCTTCGTTCGTGTGCGATTCCTCTTGCAGTGTTTTTCTTTGACAGGCTTGTATTCTAAAGACATAGCGATGTAATCGGCGGACAGAAAATAATTGCACAGAAAGGCCCGTCGTTGCCACCCGGTCCAACCGAAAATCAACATAACCTGTACTGGGAATGAAGAGTTCTAGCACGGTGGTGTGGCGAATATGCTGACCACGGTAACAACAACAAATGCGGCTAGGCAAGCACGCAGCATTAGCAACTACGACCCATTACCGTATAGCACGTTACGGCAACCCGGCTGTGCTATATCTCGCAGTTGTCTCGTCACAGACTCGGAAGACAAGACAGTTACCGAGCGCAGCATGCGGCAATTTTGTTCTCCTCTTCTTTTTTCGCCGCCACGGTGGCTCAGTGGTTACCGTGCTCGGCTGCTGACCTGAAAGACGCGGGCGCGATCCCGGCTGCGGTGGTTGAATTTCTTTGGAGGAGAAATTCTAGAGGCCCGTGTACTGTACGATGTCAATGCACGTTAAAGAACCCCAGGTGGTCGAAATTTCCGGAGCCCTCCACTACGGCGTCTCTCATAGCCTTAGTCGCTTTGGGGCGTTAAACCCCATAAACCAATCATAAACCAAACAACCAATCTTCTTTTTTCGTCTTAACTGGTGCGCTGCTCTCTATACGCCAGCCATTACGACGCATTTTTCATTCCTAACGAGCTTTTTTGGTGGTACGCCCGCACCGGTAAAGAAACAGTGCGGAGGCATTTGATTCCTAAAGAAATTTAGGCGGGCTGAACAGCTCGAAAAGAGCGTAAACCAGCCGGTTGACATTTTTTTTATTGAATACCAGTTTTTGCAGTGGATCGCCGTCCTCACACCATAAATGTTATTTCCCCCTACTACTTTAACATTTTGCGCCTAGTAACAGTTAACTGGCATCAGCGCTTTCGCTCATATTCGGATTACCACGAAGCAAACGACCGGTCACTATATGCGGCGAATTATTAAAGATAAGAGCTTTTTTTTCTCTTTCCAGATTTGTGTTCACATCGCCTACTCCGAGAGATGTTGCTGTGACAGAAACTTGGGAAAACACAAAAATGTGTGCGGGTGTCAGAAAAGTAAATAAACACGACGCCAATTATGATTGGATATAATTGTGCTGCAGGAATAAAGATGGAAGTTTATGAATCTGTGAGAAACAACCCGGGAACATTTCGTGCGTTGCCTGATAAAAGAGTAGCTCCCGTAAGGTAAGTTCAGGAATTAGTGTCGCAATGGTGTAGAGTGTATACCACCTACGGGGTTTAATGGGCGCATACAGACAACAAAAAAATTACAGCGCAAGGAGATAAACAAGATGAGGTTTGAAGTGACACAGTGGAGAAAGTGAAGTTGTCCTATACCGGTTGATCACTGCATTTTAACAACAAGGAGGCTATTTTCACTGAAAACGGAGCTTTCATAACATTATTGTTGAAAAATTGAAATAAATTAAACAAATTTGATGTACCACGAATAGAATAAATGCACTTTTTGAACATGCGGGAGACCTTTATACACTGTTACTAAGGTAACCGACCAGTTGCAATAATGTAATCATGAAACTAGCAACCAACACAACTTAACGAAATTCGGTGGCGCTCGCACTGAACGAGAGAAGAACTGGTAGAGACAACGAGAATCTTAACCTGAAAAGAGGGACATCCAAAAACTGCTTCCTCTAAAATGCGAACCGCCGGCAAGATAGGAGAAAATATCTATTTTTTCAAGTTCTCCACATAAGTTACAAAGATTTATCATACCGAACCCGCATGGTGGACCGATTGTTCTTTCTCGTTGCTTCTAGAGCTCTACGCCAGCGATTATGACTCATAGGTGCCGTCTGACCAATTTTTATGGGCTACTTCTATCTCGGAAAAGAAACATTGCGCAGAAATTCCGTTCCTATGACAATTTAGGCTCAGTAAAACACTCCTAAAAAGAGTACACAGCCCATTTATAATTCCTTTTATAGGGCTGCAGTGCTTACGGGGTATTTCATCCCTCACCGCTGGTCTGGTTACTTCTCCCCACTAAACCAACACTGAGCAACAGGCTATGAGCACATTATATAAATTCGGCTCGTGGTGTTATTAGGTTTGGAGCGCTCTAATGAGCCTTCCCCGTTCAAGTATTTGCTATGATGCCTAAAACAGCGCAAAAAGAAGAAGAAAATGATAATGCTCTCGGCCACGCCCCAGCAGATCTGACAAAAGGACATCGTCCAGGTGCTGCGACAACCGCTTCTCTTGGGACTCTGCAGAGGGAGACCACAGTGAATACGAAGGCAGTGCACACGGAGACGGTGGCGACATTCAACCACGCTCAAGATTCGACTGTGCTGAACCCGGCTGCATCGCTGAACTTAACACCGCTGCCGCCGCTCCCGGAAGTAAAGCAGAACACCTCGTCAGTCGTAAAGCAGAACAAGTTGGGACACAGGCTCCGAACAGACACCACATAAGCCGAAGACCAAGAAGCCATGGGTGACCAATATCAAGGAACCCCGCCGGCCGCGGCACAATCACAGCCGTCGCCGAAATGGAACTTCACCTGCTGCTACCGAGAAGGTGAAGTGACGGACGAACACCTGAAAGCGACCAATCATTGGGCTGACCGGAAGAATGGCCGCAAGCCAGCATCAATTTCGGTGACCGGCATAACTGTACTCAGCGCCGCGACAACATGCCCTCAACCACCACGGTGAGTGCTCCTACTACTCTCGCTGAGCGCTCTCTCCTACCTTGCTCAGCCGAAGAAACATTCATGGCACGTTAGGATACTTCCACAGATATTCCACCTGAGCAGCTGCCGTTCACTATTCATAAATGGGGCACCGCTCTTTCGCTTCGTCTCACCTTGCCTATCAGAAAACGTATAAGAGATAAATTTGCTTTATTTTTCTTTTAGAATGACGATTCTGCCACTGCTAGGCTTAAGGGGACAGTCGGTTTGTTGACAGCAATAGTTGCCGTCCTGACAACCAGATGGCGCCATTATACTTAAACAAGGGAATTGCTCTAAACAAGACGCGGACGAGAAGAGGACAAGGACGGGCGTCCTTCTCGTCCGTGTCTTTTTTAGCGCAGTCCCCTTGTTTAAGTATGTGCGCCCGACACGCCCAAAAACGTGCTCTCTTAAATTGCGCCACTATAGGCTGAGTTTATTTTCGCGTCTGTGCTAGCTACGCTGAACTGAAAGGGGGAATGCGCTTGCGTTTAGCGTACGCAAGCATACATACGCTTGTGGTACGTAGACAGCGTAAATTTGTGCTCTTTTTCACTGTATCTGTGTACGCCGTGAGCGGCGACGCGGTGTGCAAAAGCGACTAACTGCAGCGGCGCGGCGGTTCCACCTCGCCCCGGCGTCAACAGATGACAACAGGTCGTAGTTTTTGCGGCAAGCGAATCCGCTTCGCTCGCCAGATTTTCGTGACTAGCCTGAAAGCGCCTTATGAGTGAAAAAAAAGTGTATTTCAACATTTATTTATTATTCATCAAATTATCTTTGTTATTTGCGTGAACCAAAACGTAGCGATTGTGGTACAACACGAGCTTGGCGAAAGACGCGAGGGACATTTCAATGGCCATTGAGATTTGCAGTGTAGCAACACCACAACTCCATCGAGTTCGATGGCGATCGAAAATGTCGAAGGCCCTCGACAGGGGTATAAGTTGGCCAGTCGCATGTACCTACCTCCGCTTCACAAGAGTGCCGATGTTTGTGAGGTTCGTTGCAGTTCGCTTTTATAGGTGGGAGGAGAGGGACTGCGCCGGTATTGTTTGTTTCTAGACTACATGCTATGTTAAGCAAGAGGCAGGTAATAACCTGTACTCTTAATTGTTAAAAAAGCATATCTTTGAAATGTGTGGACTCCATGCTGGCAAGCTCCGCTGCAGAAAGGAAAAAAACCTTTCTAAAGTAATATAATAGATTAGAGTTCAACATCAATTATTGACGCTGTGTGCGGTGATACCTAAAAGATAAAGCTAATTGATTCCATAAAAATGATCTTGTAGGGCAGATAGAATAGTGTGTATTCGTTTTTACAAAGTATATTTATGTAAGTTCTTTTCCTTTGTTTCGAACGGAGAGTGAGAAGTCATCACCTGTGCAGTAGGGTATGTGCGGCGACTGGAAAAAGAATATTCTTTTTGGTTGTTTGACGCTTAAAATTGAGGCCTCAGCTGTTGACTCCTTATGAAAATTTGTTTGGCGATGATTGGACATTTTCTGCGTATTATACTTTTGGCGAAACTGGAAACGGACCGTGGTCTGGGTAAAAATTCATGACTTTAAACTTAATAACGAGATTTTTATAAAGAGTAGAGCTCATTTGTGTTTAATGCGAAAGCCCTGAGGGTAAAATAAATGAAATGAAATGAAAGGCTTTGCAGCCCACTCTTATATATCTTCTATGCGCCTTATACGACACACATGATCGAGAGTAAAAATGTAGCATCACAACAACTTCAGTTCTGTTGTGTCCTCTAAAAGGAGTGAAAGTATTTTTCGCACAGACTGATGAGAAGTACAGGAGGATTAAAAAAAGTTTTTCTTTCTCCAATGATGAAAATGATGCGAATAAAAAAAATTCAATGACAACATGCAGCTAACAACTGCAACTGCGGTTGTCGTGAATGTGACAACGTACAGTGTACGAAATTTTGCGGGACAGCTTTGAAATATTCAAGCAATATAAATAAAAAGACTATTTGACAACTAGACCTAGCGGCATTGGTGACAATATGAACGACTTTGAGGATAATTTTGATTCATATGGCGCAAGGGCTGATTCCAACCAAAGGGCGCGACGGCACAAAGTATTTTTCGACTACACAGGGTGAGTTCTACACCCGTTTCCCAAGGATTCCAGATAAAATAGTCATCTCACCGCGTCAGAGGAAAGATTGCGTAAGTTGCACCACAAACGGGTAGCCGGCGGCATTGGGTATCATACCCCGCACTTCCCTCATGCGAGGCGGATCCTGAACCAATTAGCCCACAGCTCCGGCTAATATGCGAGATTTTAAGGCGATGGCTACCTCTCAAAGCGATCGCGCTGTCACTTGATGGAATTGGAGCAGCCAGTGGAAATTTGAATCGAAGCGGTTGAACCGGGTGGTGCTTGTATTGCGGTGCCTTGGTAGGTCGTCGCCAAGTCACAGATGTTGTTGTTGTTGTCGTCGTCAAGGAGATAATGACGCGTACTCACTGCGGGGGATTCGCCAAGACACAGACGGCGACTGATAGGTGTTGAAAATGTAAAATATGAAAAGAAATAAAAGGAAATAAAATTTTCCAATGGTAATACAAAATAATAATAATAATTTGTAAATAAAAAGGAATGCAGATTTGTTGGTTTAAATACGCAAACTAAACAGAGCGGAAGCGGTGACTGAAAATGGGAGCGGATTGGAAAAAAAGCAGGCAGGAAGAGGATGACGCCACAACCGCTTGAAAAGAAGAAAAAAAAAGCACTACAAGTTGCGCTAAGACGGCGTCAGGTGGTGATGAAGAACTGTCCAAGGAGGAGAAGGCACGAATACTGGCAGACTTCTGCAAAAAGGCATCAGCGGCCGAGGTCAAAGATGACTTCAACCGCATTCACCGCATGCCCACAGGTGGGTCGCCGCACTAGCCATCGTCCAAGTCCTTTGCTCGAGCCCGGGAGGTGAAGCGGGGTCCAATAGTGGACGCTGATGGATGCGAGCACTTCGAAGGCACAGGGGAAGGACTGTGGCATGTCCCCGGTCTGCACCGTCGTGGGAGCCCTGTGCAGAGCCGGATTACCGCTTACGACTCCATCAGCGAAGGGTCGCTGCCGATGCTCTTCGCGGTCTCCTCACCCGAGTCTGGGTGGTGGCCGTGGAGGAAGTTCGGGGACCAAGCCCCCGCGCCCCGCCACCGAGGGGCGTGAGGCGCCCTCGTCGGATGCCGCCCAAACGCCCGGAAGCTGGACCAGACAGCATTCATCTGGGAACTCCGGACGAAGGCACTGAACTGGCTGGACTCTCCCCGGAAGAGCGTCTGGACCGTTAGTTTAACTTCGAACCTTGACGTGGCCGACGTGAAAGGACTCGTCGATGTTGGGGGTGCGCGACTACGGGGACGCAACCTGAAGGCTGAAGAGAGCTTTGCGAAGAGATCAACAGCACATGCAAAAAGTAAAGAAGCGCTCAAAACCCGTGACTTGGCCGTCAAGAGGACGCCCCCCACTACCTACGCTGACCAAAGAGACTGTCGGGGACATGCCGAAGTGGGGTGAACTGGGTTGTTTAAATAAATTACTATCCTCCTCCCACTATCCCCCGCTGGTGTGCGATTCCTTTTGAAGTGTTTTTCTTTCACAGCCTTCTATTCTAAAGACATAACGATGTAATCGGCGGACAGAAACCGATTACAAACAAAAGCCCGTCGTTTCCACTCGGTCCAACCGAAAACAAACGTAACGTCTGCTGCGAATAGAGAGTTCTAGCACCGCGGTACGGTAAATATGCTGACCACGGTAACAAGAAATTGGGCAAGGCAAGCACGCTGCTTTAACAATGGCGACGTGTTACCGTATAGCACTTGACGGCAGCCCGGATGTGCTATATCTCTCAATTGTCTCGTCGCAGACTCGGAAGACAAGACGGTGACCGAGCGCGGCATGCGGCACTGTGGTTTTCCTCTCCTTTTTTCGTCCTTGCTGGTGTGCTACTCTCTAGACGTCATCCATTACGTCAAACTTTTCATGCCTAACGAGCTTCTTTGGTGGTACGTCTGCACCGGTATAGAAACACTGCGGAAGCATTTGATTCCTAAAGAAGTTTCGGCGGGCTGAACAGCTCGGAAAGAGCGTAAAGCATCCGGTCGACATTTTTTTTTATTGAATGCCAGTTTTTGCAGTGGATCGCCTCCCTCACACCATGAATGTTACTTCCCCCTACTACTCTAACATTTTGCGCCTAGTAACAGTCACCTGGCATCAGCGCTTTCGCTCACATTCGCATTACCACGAAGCAAACAGCCGGTCACTATTTGCGGCGAATTATTGAAGACAAGAGCTTTTTTTCTCTGTCTTTTTAGACTTGTGTTGACAGCACCTACTCTGACATTTGTTGCTTTGACAGAAACTTGGGAAAATACAAAAATGTGTGCGGGTGTCAGCAAAGCAAATAAACGCGACGCGAATTATGGTTGGATATAGTTTTTATTTATTTACTTACGTATACAAAATACCCCTAAAGGCCCTCGAGAGTGTATTACATGGGGAAGGGGGGGGTACAGGAAACTGATCAAAATAAAACAAAACCACAAATAAACAACCATTAATCCACAAATAAAACACCTAAGATGATAAAAATAAGCGAGAGAATGAAAAGTATGGCAGCGCGGCAATGAGTGAAAATTACTACAGTAATGATGTATACAAACTGAAATATAATGCAAGAATCAGTTTAATAACATACCCTGCAAAAAAGGAAGCCATGAACAAATAAAATGGCATAATACGCAAAGCGTTAAGCATTGGTATTGAAGATATCAGAATAAAACATTTCTCAGGATCAGTGGTGGTTGCGTTATGTGAAGGCAGACTGTTCCAGTCAGATATTGTGCGCGGTAAGAATGAATGAGCATTGCTGAATGTTCTGCACGTGAAACGCATAACTTGTGCCTAATTGTGCTGCAGGAATAAATATCGATGTTCATGAATCTATGAGAAAGAAACCGGGTACATTTCGTGTGTTGCCTGATAAAAGGGTAGCTTCGGCAATGTTAGCCCAGGAGTTAGTGACGCGTGGTTTTGAGCGTATACCAGATCCAGGGTTTAATTGGCGCGTGCAGACAGAAAAAAATTACAGCGCAAGGAGATAAACAGGATAAGGTTTGAAATAACACTGTACAGAAAGTGAAGTTGTCCTATACCGGTTCATCACTGCATTTTAAGGATATGGAGGCTATTTTCACACAAAACAGAGCTTTGATAACATTATTGTTCAGAAATGGAAATAAATTAAACAAATTTGATGTACCACAAAAAGAACAAGTGCACTTTTTGAACATCCGGCAGAATTTTATATATTGTTAACAAGCTAACTGACCAGTCTTCTTATTGTAATAATGAAGCTAGCATCAAACACAACTTGATGAGAATCCGGTGGCGCTCGCACCGAACGAGAGAGGCACTGGGAGAGGGAAAGACTGTCCTAACCTCAAAAGGAGGACCTCCAAGTATTGCTTCCTGTGAAATGCGAACTGCCGGCAAAAGAGGAAAAAAATATCAGTTGTTCCAAGTTCTCCACGTTAGTAACAAATGTTTCTCATAGCCAACCCACATGATGGACCCTTTCTTCTTTCTCGTTGGTTCTTGCGCTGTGCGCCAGCGATTATGACTGATAGGTGAAGTCTGAGCAACTTGTTCGGGGCTACTTCCATATCGGAAAAGAAACAGTGCAGAGGAATTCCATTCCCATAGAAATTTAGGCTGAGTCAACCACGCTCAACCACAATCAACCACGCTCAAGATTCGACTGTGCTGAACCCGGCTGCATCGCTGAACTTAACACCGCTGCCGCCGCTCCACGAAGTAAAACAGAACACCTCGTCAGTCGTAAAGCATAACAAGTTCGGACATAGGCTCCGAACAGACACCACATCAGCCGAAGACCAAGAAACCATGGGTGACCAATATCAAGGAACCCCGCCGGCTGCGGCGCAATGCCACCCGTCGCCGAAATGGACCTTCACCTGCTGCTACCGAGAAGGTGAAGTGACGGGCGAACACCTGAAAGCAACCAATCATTGGGCTGACCGGAAGAATGGCCGCAAGCCAGCATCAATTTCGGTGACCGGCATAACTGTACTCAGCGCCGCGACAACATGCCCTCAACCACCACGGCGACTGCCCCTACTACTCTGGCTCAGCGATCTCTCTCCTACGTTGCCCAGCCGAAGAAACATTCATGGCACGTTAGGATAATTCCATAGTTTTCCTCCTGAGCTCCTGCCGTTCACTATTCATAAATGGGGCACCGCTCTTTCGCTTCGTCTCACCTTGCCTATCAGAAAGCGTATAAGTGATAAATTTACTTTATTATTCCTTTAGAATGACGATTCTGCCGCTGTTAGGCTTAAGGAGACAGTCGGTTTGTTGACAGCAATAGTTCCCTTCCTGACCACCAGATGGCGCCACTATACTTAAACAAGGGAGTTTCTCTAAACAAGACGCGGACGAGAAGAGGACAAGGACTGGCATCCTTCTCGTCCGTGTCTTCTTTAGCGCAATCCCCTTGTTTAAGTATGTACGCCCGACACGACAGGCAACGTGCTCTCTTAAATTGCGCCACTATAGGCTGAGTTTATTTTCGCGTCTGTGCTAGCATACGCCGAACTGGAAGTGGGAATCGGCTCGCGTTTAGCGTACGTAAGCATGCATACGCTTGTGGTACGTAGACGGCGTAAAATTATGCTCGTTTTTCACTGGATTTGTGTACGCCGCGAGCGGCGACGCGATGTGGAAAAGCGACTAACTGCAGCGGTGCGGCGGATCCACCTCGGCCCGGCGTCAACACATAACAGGTCGTAGTTTTTGCTGCAAGCGAATCCGCTTCGCTCGCCGGATTTTCGTGACAACCATGAACGCGTCTTATGAGTGCAAAAATGGGTATTTCAACATTTATTTAGGTTTCATGAAATTATTTTTGTTATTTGCGCGAACCGAAACGTGGCGATTGGGGTACAACACGAGCTTGGCGAAAGACGCGAGGGACATTTCAATGGCCACTGAGATTTGCCGTGTAGCAACACCACAACTTCATCGAGTTCAATGGCGATCGAAAATGTCGAAGGCCCTCGACTCGATGGCCATTGAAATTGGCCGTGTGACCGGGGTATAAGTTGGCCAGTCGCATGTACCTACCTCCGTTTCACAACAGTGCTGATTTTTGTGAGGTTCGTTGCGGTACTCCTTTATAGGTGGGAGGTGAGGGACTGCGCTGGTATTGTTTGTTTCTAGGCTACATGCTATGTTAAGCAAGAGGCAGGTAATAACCTGTACTCTTAATTGTTAAAAAAGCATATCTTTGAAATGTGCGGACTCCATGCTGGCAAGCTCCGCTGCAGAAAGGAAAAAAAAAACCTTTCTAAAGTAATATAATAGATCAGAATTCAACAGCAATTATTGACGCAGTCTGCGGTGATACCTAAAAGATAAAGCTAATGGATTCCATAAAAATGATTGTAAGGGATCGGTAGTGTACACGGGGTCACCGGAACGCGGCTGGGGGCGCTCAAAGCGAAACGTCTCCTTTCTTGGAACGCGGCCGCTCGCGAATGCGCCGTGAAATACGGGCGTCCCCCCGCCCCGCGGTACCGATTCGCGTACGTGCTGGCACGAACGTGTATTTGTGTTTGTTTTTACGTTTATTTTGCAATGGAAAGGGCGTTTTGCCCAACGGAAGCTGGAGGGCTGGTCATGCGCTCGGTAAACCAATAATGTGAGCAGTGTAACATGATTGGAAGCTACAAAATGTGGACTGGGCCTTTAGGGCTTGAAAACCGGGTCCCGGAGCCGGAAGCGAGGTTCTGCGCTAAGGTGAGATGCTATGCATCTTCGGCTATGCCGAGTAGGGGCCTCCTCTAGTATTAGCCAGTTCCACCTTTTTGTTGTTGTGTATCTCTTTGCCGTCTCAAGTGCCTAAACTTGTATATGCAATGTAAATAGCTGTACATAAACTTCAAGTATTCGCCTTGCCCCTGCGTGTGAACTCATCACGAGAGCGTCTCTGACGGGGCACCCCTGGTGCCAAGCAACGCTCAAGTCTTCAAGTGAACGAACCGTCTCTGGCGGGGCACCTCTGGTGCAAGGAAGAGAGGAACCTGTGAACTTTACTATGATCTTGTGGGCAGATAGAATAGTGTGTATTCGTTTTTACATAGTATATTCATGTAAGTTCTTTTCCTTTGTTTCGAACGGACAGTGAGAAGTCCTCACCTGTGCAGTAGCGTATGTGCGGCTACTGGAAAAAGAATATTCGTTTTGGTTGTTTGACGCTTAAAATTGATGAGGCTCCAGCTGTTGACTCCTTATGACAATTTCTTTGGCGATGATATGAAACTTTTTGCGTATTATAGTTTTGGCTAAACTAGAAATAGACCGTGGTCTGGGTAAAAATTCATGACTTTAAACTTGATAACGAGATTTTTATAAAGAGTAGAGCTCATTTGTGTTTCCACAGCCCAAGGCGTTGCAGCGCACTCTTTTATATCTTCTATGCGCCTTCTACGACACACATAATCGACAGTAATAAATGTAGCATACAAAATAACTTCAGTTCTGTTGTGTCGTCTAAAAGCAGTGAAAGTGTTTTTCGCACAGATTGATGAGAAGTACAGGAGGATTAAAATTTTTTTCTTTCTCTATTGATTAAAATTATGAGAATAAAAAAAATTAAATGACAACATGCGGTAAAAACTGCAACCGTTGTTGTCGTGAGTGTGACAACGTAAAGTTTACGAAATTTTGCGGAAGAGCTTTGAAATATTGAAGAAATATATATAAAAAGTCTATTTGACAACAAGACCTAGCGGCATGGGTGACAATATGAACGACTTTGATGATAATGGTTGTTCATTTGGCGCAAGGGCTGCTTTCACCCAAAGGGTGCCATGTCACAAGGTATTTTTCGACTACACAGTGTGAGTTCTACACCGGTTTCCAAGGATTCCATAACAAATAATTATCTCACCGCGCCAGAGGAAAGATTGCGTACGTTGCACCACCGATTGGTAGCCGGCGGCACTGGGTATCATACCTTACACTTCCCTCTTACGAGGCGGTTCCTGAACCAATTATCCCACCGCTCCGGCTAATATGCGAGATTTTAACGCGATGGCCACCTTTCAAAGCTATCGAGCTGTCAAGTGAAGGAATTGGAGCAGCCAGTGGAAATTTGAATCGAAGCGGTTGAACCGGGTGGTGCTTGTATTGCGGTGCGTTGGTACGTTGTCGCCATGTCACAGATGTTGTTGTTGTTGTTGTCGTCGTCAAGGAGATAATGACGCGTACTCACTGCGGGGGATTCGCCAAGACACAGACGGCGACTGATAGGTGTTGAAAATGTAAAAATGAAAAGAAATAAATGGAAATAAAATTTTCCAATGGTAATAGAAAACAGTAATAATAATTTGTAAATAAAAAGGAATGCAGATTTGTTGGTGCAAATAAACAAACCAAACAGAGCGAGACCGGTGACAGACAATGGGAGCGGATTGGAAAAAAACCAGGCAGGAAGAGGATGACGCCACAACCGCTTCAAAAGAAGAAGAAAAGAGCACTACAAGCCGCGCTAAGACGGCGTCAGGTGGTGATGAAGAGCTGTCCAAGGAGGAGAAGGCACGAGTACTGGCAGACTTCTGCAAAAAGGCATCAGTGGCCGAGGTCAAAGACGACTTGAACCAGATTCACCACATGCCCACAGGTGGGTCGCCGCACAAGCCATCGCCCCAGTCCTTTGCTCGAGCCCGGGAGGTGAAGCGGGGTCCTATAGTGGACGCTGATGGATGCGAGCACTTCGAAGGCACAGGAGAAGGACTGTGGCATGTCCCCGCTCTGCACCGTCGTGGAAGCCCTGAGCAGAGCCAGATCACCGCGGACGACTCCATCAGCGAAGGGTCGCTGCCGATGCTCTTCGCGGGAGCCTCGCCCGAGTCTGGGTGGTGGCCGTGGAGGAGGTTCGGGGAACCAAGCCCCCGTGCCCCACCACCGAGGAGCGTGAGGCGCCCCGTCGGATGCCGCCCAAACGCCGGGAAGATGGACCTGACGACATTCCACTTGGAATTCCGGACGAAGGCACTGAACTGGCTGGACTGTCACTGGAAGAGCGTCTGGACCGTAAGTTTAACTTCGAACCTTGACGCGGCCGACGTGAAAGGACTCGTCGATGTTGGGGGTGCGTGACTACGGGGACGCAGCCTGATGGGTGAAGAGAGCTTTGGAAAGAGATCAAGAGCACTTGCAAAAATCGAACAAGCACTCAAAACTCGCGACTTGGCCGTCAAGAGGACGCGCCGACGTCCTACGCTGACCCAAGAGACTGCCCTGGACAAGCTTAAGTGGGGTGAACTGGGTTGTTTAAATAAATTACTATCCTCCTTCCACTATACCCCGCTCGTGTGCTAATCCTCTTGCGGTGTTTTTCTTTCAGAGCCTTCTATTCTAAAGACATAACGATGTAATCGGCGGACAGAAACTGATTACACAGAAAAGCCCGTCGTTGCCATTCGGTCCAACTAAAAACAAACGTAACGTCCGCTGGGAATAGAGAGTTCTAGCACCGCGGCACTGTAAATATGCTGACCACGGTAACAAGAAATGCGGCAAGGCAAGCACGCAGCTTTAACAATGCCGACGTGTTACCGTATAGCACTCCACGGAAGCCCGGCTGTGCTATATCTCTTTATTGTCTCGTCGCAGACTCGGAGCAGAAGAAGGTGAGCGAGCGCGGCATGCGGCAATGTGGTTTTCCTCTTCTTTTTTCGTCCTTGCTGGTGTGCTGCTCACTAGACGCCGTCCACTACGACGCATTTTTCATGCCTAGCGAGCAGCTTTGGTGGTACGTCTGCGCCGGTATAGAAACACTGCGGAGGCATCTAATTCCTAAAGAAATGTAGGCGGACTGAACAGCTCGGAAAGAGTGTAAAGAAGCCGGTTGATATTTTTTTTATTGAATGGCAGATTTTGCAGTGGATCGCCTCCCTCACTCTATGAATGTTACTTCCCCCTACTACTCTAACATTACGCACCTAGTCACATTGAACCGGCATCAGCGCTTTCGCTCATATTCGCATTACCACGAATCAAATGGCCGGTCACTATTTTCGGTTAATTATTAAAGATAACATCTTATTTTTGTCTATCTTTTCAGACTTGTGTTCACAGCACCTACTCTGACAGTTGTTGCTTTGACAGAAAATTGGGAAAACACAAAAATGTGTGCGGGTTTCAGGAAAGGAATTAAACGCGACGCCAATTATGGTTGTATATAATTTTTATTTATTTACTTAATTATACAAAATACCCCTATAAGCCCTCGAGAGGGTATTACATATGGGGGGGTACACGAAATTGATCAAAATAAAACAAATACCAATATAAAACAACAAATCCAAAAATAAAACATTTAGCATGATAAAAATAAGCTAGAGAATGAAAAGTATGGCAGCGTCGCAATGAGTGAAAATTACTACAGTAATAATAGTATAAAAACTGAAATGTAATGCAAGAATAATTTTAATAACATACCCTGCAAAAAAGGAAACCATGAACAAATAAAATGGCATAATACGCAAAGAGTTAAGCATTGGTATTGAAGATATCAGAATAAAATATTCCTCAGGATCAGTGGTGGTTGCGATATGTGAAGGCAGAGTGTTCCAGTCAGATATTGTGCGTGGTAAGAATGAATGCGCATTGCTGAATGTTCTGCATGTGAAACGCCTAACTTGTGCCTAATTGTTCTGCAGGAATAAATATGGATGTTCATGAATCTATGAGAAACAAACCGGTTACATTTCCTGTGTTGCCTGATAAAAGGATAGCTTCGGCAATGTTAGCCCAGGAGTTAGTGACGCATGGTTTTGAGCGTATACCAGGTCCAGGGATTAATTGGCGCTTGCAGACGGAAAAAAATTACAGCGCAAGGAGATAAACAAGATAAGGTTCAAAGTAACGCTGTACGGAAAGTGAAGTTGTCCTATACCGGTTGCATTTTAAGGATATGGTGGCTATTTTCACACAAAACAGAGCTTTGCTACATTATTGTGCAGAAATTGAAAGAAATTAAACAAATTTGATGTACCGCGAATAGAATAAATGCACTTTTTGAACATGCGGCAGAACTTTATATACTGTGAAGAAGCTAACTGACCAGTCTCATTATTGTAATAATGAAGCTAGTATCAAACACAACTCAAAGAGAATTTCATACACTGTTAACAAGGTAACTGACCAGTTGCAATAATTTAATCATGTAGCTAGCATCAAACACAACCTAATGAGAATCCGGTGGCGCTCGCACCGGTTGAGAGAAGAACTGGTAGAGGCAAAGACTGTCCTAACCGAAAAACGAGGACCACCAAATCTTGCTTCCTCTGAAATGCGAACTGCCCGCAAAAGGTAAAAAAATATCAGTTGGTCCAAGTTCTCCACGTTAGTCACAAATGTTTGTCGTAGCGAACCCGCATGATGGACCCTTTCTTCTTTCTCGTTGGTTCTTGCGCTGTACGCCAGCGATTATGACTAATAGGCGAAGTCTGACCAACTTTTTCGCGGCTACTTCCATATCGCAAAAGAAACAGTGCAGAGGCATTCCATTCCCATAGAAATTTAGGCTGAGTCAAACACTCCTAAAGAGAGTACACAGCCCATTCGTGCTTCCTTTTATAGAGATGCAGTGCTTACGGAGTATTGCTTCCCTCACCGCAGGTCTGGTTACTTCTCACTCTAACCCAACAGTGAACAAGGGGTTATGAGAACATAATATAAATTCGGATCATGGTGTTATTAGGTTTCGAGCGCTCTAATGAGAGACCCGTTCAAGTGTTCGCTATGATGCCTAAAATAGGGCAAAAAGAAGAAGAAAATGATAATGCTCTCGGCCACGCCCCAGCAGATCTGACAAAAGGACATCGTTCAGGTGCTCCCACAACTGTTTCTCTTGGGACTCTGCAGAGGGAGACCACAGTGAATTCGAAGGCAATGCACATGGAGACGGTGGCGACATTCAACCACGCTCAAGATTCGACTGTGCTGAACGCGGCTGCATCGCTGAACTTAACACAGCTCCCGCTGCTCCCGGAAGTAAAGCAGAACACCTCGTCAGTCGTAAAGTAGAACAAGTTCGGACACAGGCTCCGAACAGACACCACATCAACCGAAGACCAAGTAACCATGGGTGACCAGTATCAAGGAACCCCGCTGGCCGCGGCACATTGCCACCCGTAGCCGAAATCGCCCTTCACCTGCTGCTACCGAGAATGTGAAGTGACGGACGAACACCTGAAAGTAACTAATCATTGGGGTGATCAGAAGAATGGTCGCAAGCCAGCATCAATTTCGGTGACCGGCATAACTGTACTCAGCGCCGCGACAACCTGCCCTCAACCACCACTGCGACTGCCCCTACTACTCTGGCTGAGCGATCTCTCCTACCTTGCTCAGCCGAAGAAATATTCATGGCACGTTAGGATACTTCCACAGTTTGTCCTCCTGAGCAGCTGTTGTTCACTATTCATAAATGGGGCACCGCTCTTTCGCTTCGTCTCACCTTGCCTATAAGAAAACGTGTAAGTGATAAATTTGCTTAATTTTTCTTTTATTGTGATGATTCTGCCGCTGCTAGGCTTAAGGGGACAGTCGGTTTGTTGACAGCAATAGTTCCCGTCCTGACAACCAGATGGCGCCACTATACTTAAACAAGGGAATTGCTCTAAAAAAGACACGCACGAGAAGAGGACAAGGACGGGCGTCCTTCTCGTCCGTGCCTTTGTTAGCGCAGTCCCCTTGTTTAAGTATGTACGGCCGACTCGCCCAACAACGTGCTCTCTTAAATTGCGCCACTATAGGCTGAGTTTATTTTGTCGTCTGTGCTTGCATACGCTGAACTGAAAGTGGGAATGCGCTTGCGTTTAGCGCACGTAAGCATGCATACGCTTGTGGTACGTAGACGGCGTAAATTCATGCTCTTTTTTCACTGTATCTGTGTACGCCGCGAGCGGCGACGCGATGTGCAAAAGCGACTAACTGCAGCGGCGCGGCGGTTCCACCTCGCCCCGGCGTCAACAGATGACAACAGGTCGTAGTTTTTGCGGCAAGCGGATCCGCTTCGCTCGCCGGATTTTCGTGACAAGCATGAAAGCGCCTTATGAGTGCAAACAAAGTGTTTTTTAACATTTATTTAGGATTCATCAAATTATTTTTGTTACTTGCGCGAACCGACACGTCGCGCTTGTGGTATAACACGACCTTGGCGAAGGACACGAGGGACATTTAAATGGGCATTGAGATTTGCAGTGTAGCAACACCACAACTCTATCGAGTTCGATGGCGATCGAAAATGTCGAAGGCCCTCGACTCGATGGCCATTGAAATTTGCCGTGTGACAGAGGTATAAGTTGGCCAGTCGCATGTACCTACCTCCGTTTCACAAGAGTGCCGATGTTTGTGAGATTCGTTGCGGTTCGCTTTTATAGGTGGGAGGAGAGGGACTGCGCCGGTATTGTTTGTTTCTAGACTACATGCTATGTTAAGCAAGAGGCAGGTAATAACCTGTACTCTGAATTGTTCAAAAAGGATATCTTTGAAATGTGTGGACTCCATGCTGGCAAGCTCCGCTGCAGAAAGGAAAAAAACCTTTCTAAAGTAATATAATAGATTAGAGTTCAACATCAATTATTGACGCTGTGTGCGGTGATACCTAAAAGATAAAGCTAATTGATTCCATAAAAATGATCTTGTAGGGCAGATAGAATAGTGTGTATTCGTTTATACATAGTATATTCATGTAAGTTCTTTTCCTTTGTTCCGAACGGAGAGTGAGAAGCCCTCACCTGTGCAGTAGGGTATGTGCGGCTACTGGAAAAAGAATATTCGTTTTGGTTGTTTGACGCTTAAAATTGAGGCCTCAGCTGTTGACTCCTTATGACAATTTCTTTGGCGATGATTCGAAATTTTTTGCGTATTATACTTTTGGCTAAACTAGAAATAGACCGTGGTCTGCGTAAAAATTCATGACTTTAAACTTGATAACGAGATTTTTATAAGGAGTAGAGCTCATTTGTGTTTCCACAGCCCAAGGCGTTGCAGCCCACTCTTTTATATCTTCTATGCGCCTTCTACGACACACATAATCAACAGTAAAAAATGTAGCATCACAACAACTTCAGTTTTGTTGTGTCGTCTAAAAGTAGTGAAAGTATTTTTCGCACAGATTGATGAGAGGTACAGGAGGATTGCAATTTTTTTTCTTTCTCTAATGATGAAAATGATGAGAATAAAAGAAATTGAATGACAACATGCAGGTAAAAACTGCAACTGCGGTTGTCGTGAGTGTGACAATGTACAGTGTACGAAATTTTGCGGAAGAGCTTTGAAATATTCAAGCAATATAAATAAAAAGACTATTTGACAACTACACCTCGCGGCATGGGTGACATTATGAGCGACTTTGATGATAATGGTGGTTTATACGGCGCAAGGGCTGCTTTCACCCAAAGGGCGCCATGGCAAAAGGTGTTTTTCGACAACACAGGGTGAGTTCTACACCCGTTTCCCAAGGATTCCAGATTAAATAATCATCTCACCGCGTCAGAGGAAAGATTGCGTAAGTTGCACCACCGATGGGTAGCCGGCGGCATTGGTTATCATACCCCGCACTTCCCTCATGCGAGGCGGAGCCTGAACCAATTAGCCCACCGCTACGGCTAATATGCGAGATTTTAACGCGATGGCCACCTCTCAAAGCGATTGAGCTGTCACGTGAAGGAATTGGAGCGGCCAGTCGGCATTTGGACCGAAGCGGTTGAACCGGGTGGTGCTTGTATTGCGGTGCCTTGGTACGTCGTCGCCAAGTCACAGATGTTGTTGTTGTTGTCGTCGTCAAGGAGATAATGACGCGTACTCACTGCGGGGGATTTGCCAAGACACAGACCGCCACTGATAGGTGTTGAAAATGCACAAAATGAAAAGAAATAAAAGGAAATAAAATTTTCCAAAGGTAATATAAAGCAACAATAATAATTTGTAAATAAAAAGCAATGCAGATTTGTTGGTGTAAATAAACAAACCAAACACAGCGACACCGGTGACTGAAAATGGGAGCGGATTGGAAATAAACCAGGCAGGAAGAGGATGACGCCACAACCGCTTCAAAAGATGAAAAAAAAGCAGTGCAAGTCGCGCTAAGAGCCCGAGGTCATCATCATCATCATCATCATGGCGTCAGGCGGTGATGAAGAGCTGTCCAAGGAGGAGAAGGCACGAGTACTGGCAGACTTCTGCCAAAAGGCATCAGCGGCTGAGGTCCAAGATGACTTCAACCACATTCACCGCATGCCCACAGGTGGGTCGCCTCACAAGCCATCGTCCAAGTCCTTTGCTAAGCCCGGGAGGTGAAGCGGGCTCCAATTGTGGACGCTGTTGGATGCGAGCGCTTCGAAGGCACAGGAGAAGGACTGTGGCATGTCCCCGCTCTGCACCGTCGTGGGAGCCCTGTGCAGAGCCGGATTACCGCGGACGACTCCATCAGCGAAGGGTCGCTGCCGATGCTCTTCGCGGGAGCCTCACCCGAGTCGGGGTGGTGGGCGTGGAGGAAGTTCGGGGAACCAAGCCCCCGTGCCCCGCCACCGAGGGGCGTGAGGCGCCCTCGTCGGATGCCGCCCAAACGCCGGGAAGCTGGACCCGACGGCATTCCTCTTGGAACTCCGAACGAAGGCACTGAACTGGCTGGACTGTCCCTGGAAGAGCATCTGGACCGTTAGTTTAAGTTCGAACCTCTACGCGGCCGGCGTGAAAGGACACGTCGATGTTGAGGGTGCGTCACTACGGGGACGCAACCTGAAGGCTGAAGAGAGCTTTACGAAGAGATCAACAGCACATGCAAAAAGTAAACAAGCGCTCAAAACCCGCGACTTGGCTGCCAAGACGACGCACCCACTTCCTACGCTGACCAAAGAGACTGTCCTAGACATGCCGAAGTGGGGTGAACTGGGTTGTTTAAATAAATTACTATCCTCCTCCCACTATCCCCCGCTCGTGTGCGATTCCTTTTGAAGTGTTTTTCTTTCACGGCCTTGTATTCTAAACACATAACGATGCAATCGGCGGACAGAAACTGATTACACAGAAAAGCCCGTCGTTGCCACTCCGTTCAACCGAAAACAAACGTAACGTCTGCTGCGAATAGAGAGTTCTAGCACCGCGGTACGGTAAATATGCTGACCACGGTAACAAGAAATGCGGCAAGGCAAGCACGCAGCTTTAACAATGCCGACGTGTTACCGTATAGCACTTGACGGCAGCCCGGATGTGCTATATCTCTCAATTGTCTCGCCGCAGACTCGGAAGACAAGACGGTGACCGAGCGCGGCATGCGGCAATGTGGTTTTCCTCTTCTTTTTTCGTCCTTGCTGGTGTGCTGCTGTCTAGACGCCATCCATTACGATAAATTTTTCATGCCTAACGAGCTTCTTTGGTGGTACGTCTGCGCCGGTATAGAAACACTGCGGAGAGATTTGATTCCTAAAGAAATTTAGGCGGGCTGAACAGCTCGGAGAGAGCATAAAGCAGCCTCTTGACATTTTTTTTATTGAATGCCAGTTTTTGCAGTGGATCGCCTCCCTCACACCATGAATGTTACTTCCCCCTACTATTCTAACATTTTGCGCCTAGTAAGAGTTACCTGGCATCAGCGCTTTCGCTCATATTCGTATTACCACGAAGCAAACGGCCGGTCACTATTTGCGGCGAATTATTAAAGACAAGAGCTTTTTTTCTGTGTCTTTTCAGACTTGTGTTGACAGCACCTACTCTGGCATTTGTTGCTTTGACAGAAACTTGGGAAAATACAAAAATGTGTTCGGGTGTCAGCAAAAGAAATAAACGCAACGCGAATTATGGTTGGATATAATTTTTCTTTATTCACTTACTTATACAAAATACCCCTAAAGGCCCTCGAGAGGGTACCACATATGGGGGGGGGTACAGGAAACTGATCAAAATAAAACGAAACCTCAAATAAAGAACAACTAATCCACAAATAAAACACTTAGCGTGATAAATATAAGCGAGAGAATGAAAAGTATGGGAGCGCAGCAATGAGTGACAATTAATACAGTAATGATAGTATACAAACCGAAATCTAATGAAAGAATCATTTTATTAATATACCCTGCAAAAAGGAAACCATGAACAAATAAAACGAAAATGTACGCAAAGAGTTGAGCATTGGTATGAGGATATCAGAATAAAATATTTCTCAGGATCAGTGGTGGTTGCGTTATGTGAAGGCAGAGTGTTCCAGTCAGATATTGTGCGTGGTAAGAATGAATGCGCATTGCTAAATGTTCTGCACGTGAAACGCCTAACTTGTGCCTAATTGTGCTGCAGGAATAAATATCGATGTTCATGAATCTATGAGAAAGAAACCGGGTACATTTCGTGTGTTGCCTGATAAAAGGGTAGCTTCGGCAAAGTTAGCCCAGGAATTAGTGACGCATGGTGTTGAGTGTATACGAATTCCAGGGTTTAATTGGCGCGTGCAGACAGAAAAAAATCACAGCGCAAGGAGATAAACAAGATAAGGTTTGAAATAACACTGTGCAGAAAGTGAAGCTGTTCTTTACCGGTCAATCACTGCATTTTAAGGATATGGAGGCTATTTTCACACAAAATGGAGCTTTGATAACATTATTTTTCAGAAATGGAAATAAATTAAACAAATTTGATGTACCGCGAATAGAATAAATGCACTTTTTGAACATGCGGCAGAATTTTATATACTGTGAACAAGCTAACTGACCAGTCTCAATATTGTAATAATGAAGCTAGCATCAAGCACAACTCAAAGAGAATTTCATACACTGTTAACAAGGTAACTGACCAGTTGGAATAATTTAATCATGAAGCTAGCATCAAACACAACCTGATGAGAATCCGATGGCGCTTGCACCGAACGAGAGAGGCACTGGGAGAGGGAAAGACTGTCCTAACCTCAAAAGGAGGACCTCTAAATATTGCTTCCTCTGAAATGTGAACTGTCCGCAAAAGAGGAAAAATATCAGTTGATCCAAGTTCTCCACGTTAGTCACAAATGTTTGTCGTAGTGAACCCGCATGATGGACCCTTTCTTCTTTCTCGTCGGTTCTTGCGCTGTGCGCCAGCGATTATGACTGATAGGTGAAGTCTCAGGAACTTGTTCGGGGCTACTTCCATATCGGAAAAGAAACAGTGCAGAGGCATTCCATTCCCATAGAAATTTAGGCTGAGTCAAACACTCCTAAAGAGAGTACACAGCCCATTCGTGCTTCCTTTTATAGAGATGCAGTGCTTACGGAGTATTGCTTCCCTCACCGCAGGTCCGATTACTTCTCAACACTAACCCAACAGTGAGCAAGGGGCTATGAGTACATTATATAAATTCGGCTCGTGGTGTTATTAGGTTTCGAGCGCTCCAATGAGAGTTCCCCGTTCAAGTATTCGCTATGATGCCTAAAATAGGTGAAAAAGAAGAAAATGATAATGCTCTCGGCAATGTCCCAGCAGATCTAACAAAAGGACATCGTTCAGGTGCTCCCCTAACTGTTTCTCTTGGGACTCTGCAGAGGGAGACCACAGTGAATTCGAAGGCAATGCACATAGAGACGGTGGCGACACTCAACCACGCTCAAAATTCGACTCTGCTGAACGCGGCTGCATCGCTGAACTTAACACCGCTGCCGCCGCTCCACGAAGTAAAGCAGAACACCTCGTCAGTCGTAAAGCAAAACAAGTTCGGACACAGGCTCCGAACAGAAACCACATCAACCGAAGACCAAGTAACCATGGGTGACCAATATCAAGGAACTCCAACGGCCGCGGCACAATGCCACCCGTAGCCGAAATCGCCCTTCACCTGCTGCTACCGAGAAGGTGAAGTGACGGACGAACACCTGAAAGCAACCAATCATTGCGGTGACCGGAAGAATGGCCGCAAGCCAGCATCAATTTCGGTGACCGGCATAACTGTACTCAGCGCCGCGACAACCTGCCCTCAACCACCACGGCGACTGCCCCTACTACTCTGGCTGAGCGATCTCTCCTACCTTGCTCAGCCGAAGAAACATTCATGGCACGTTAGGATACTTCCACAGTTTTTCCTCCTGAGATGCTGTTGTTTACTATTCATAAATGGTGCACCGCTCTTTCGTTTCGTCTGACCTTGCCTATAAGAAAACGTCTAAGTGATAAATTTGCTTAATTTTTCTTTTAGTGTGATGATGCTGCCGCTGCTAGGCTTAAGGGGACAGTTGGTTTGTTGACAGCAATAGTTCCCGTCCTGACAACCAGATGGCGCCACTATACATAAATAAGGGAATTGCTCTAAAAAAGACTCGCACGAGAAGTGGACAAGGAAGGGCGTCCTTCTCATCCATGTCTTTTTTAGCGCAGTCCCCTTGTTTAGGTATGTACGGCCGACTCGCCCAACAACGTGCTCTCTTAAATTGCGCCACTATAGGCTGAGTTTATTTCGTCGTCTGTGCTTGCATACGCTGAACTGAAAGTGGGAATGCGCTTGCGTTTAGCGTACGCAAGGATGCATACGCTTGTGGTACGTAGACGGCGTAAATTCATACTCTTTTTTCACTGTATCTGTGTACGCCGCGAGCGGCGACGCGATGTGCAAAAGCGACAACTGCAGCGCCGCGGCGGTTCCACCTCGCCCCGTCGTCAACAGATGACAACAGGTCGTAGTTTTTGCGGCAAGCGAATCCGCTTCGCTCGCCGGATTTTCGTGACAAGCATGAAAGCGCCTTATGAGTGCAAACAAAGTGTTTTAACATTTATTTAGGATTCATCAAATTATTTTTGTTACTTGCGCGAACCGACACGTAGCGCTTGTGGTATAACACGAGCTTGGCGAAGGACGCGAGGGACATTTTAATGGCCATTGAGATTTGCCGTGTAGCAGCACCACAACTCTATCGAGTTCGATGGCGATCGAAAATGTCGAAGGCCCTCGACTCGATGGCCATTGAAATTGGCCGTGTGAAAGGGGTATAATTTGGCCAGTCGAATGTACCTACCTCCGTTTCACAAGAGTGCCGATGTTTGTGAGGTTCGTTGCGGTTCGCTTTTATAGGTGGGAGAAGAGGGACTGCGCCGGTATTGTTTGTTTCTAGGCTACATGCTATGTTAAGCAAGAGGCAGGTAATAACCTGTACTCTTAATTGTTCAAAAAGCATATGTTTGAAATGTGTGGACTCCATGCTGGCAAGCTCCGGTGCAGAACGAAAAAAAACCTTTCAAAAGTAAAATAATACAGAATTCAACAGCAATTATTGACGCTGTGTGCGGTAATACCTATAAAATAAAGCTGATTGCTTCCATAAAAATGATCTTGTAGGGCAGATAGGATAGTGTGTATTCGTTTATACATAGTATATTCATGTAAGTTCTTTTCCTTTGTTCCGAACGGAGAGTGAGAAGTCATCACCTGTGCAGTAGGGTATGTGCGGCTACTGGAAAAAGAATATTCGGTTTGGTTGTTTGACGCTGAAAACTGAGGCCTCAGCTGTTGACTCCTTATGACAATTTCGTATACTTTTGGCTAAACTAGAAATAGACCGTGGTTTGGGTAAAAATTAATTACTTTAAACTTAATAACGAGATTTTTATATAGAGTAGAGCTCATTTGTGTTTGCACAGCCCAAGGCGTTGCAGCCCACTCTTTTATATCTTCTATGCGCCTTCTACGACACACATAATCGACAGTAAAAAATGTAGCATCACAACAACTTCAGTTTTGTTGTGTCGTCTAAAAGTACTGAAAGTATTTTTCGCACAGATTGATGAGAAGTACAGGAGGATTGATATTTTTTTCTTTCTCTAATGATGAAAGTGATGAAAATAAAAAAAAATTCAATGACAACATGCAGGCAAAAACTGCAACTGCATTTGTCGTGAGTGTGACAATGTACAGTGTACGAAATTTTGTGGAAGAGCTTTGAAATATTCAAGGAATATAAATAAAAAGACTATTTGACAACTACACCTCGCGGCATGGGTGATATTATGAGCGACTTTGATGATAATGCTGGTTCATAAGGCGCAAGGGCTGCTTTCACCCAAAGGGTGCCATGGCAGAAGGTGTTTTTCGACAACACAGGGTGAGTTCTACACCCGTTTCCCAAGGATTCCAGATCAAATAATCATCTCACCGCGCCAGAGGAAAGATTGCGTAAGTTGCACCACCGATGGGTAGCCTTCGGCATTTGGGTATCATACCGCGCACTTCCCTCATGCGAGGCGGAGCCTGAACCAATTAGCCCACCGCTACGGCTAATATGCGAGATTTTTACGCGATGGCCACCTCTCAAAGCGATTGAGCTGTCACGTGAATGAATTGGAGCGGCCAGTCGGCATTTGGACCGACGCGGTTGGACCGGATGGTGCTTGTATTGCGGTGCCTTGGTACCTTGTCGCCAAGTCACAGATGTTGTTGTCGTCCTCAAGGAGATAATGACGCGTACTCACTGCGGGGGATTTGCCAAGACACAGACGGCCACTGATATGTGTTGAAAATGCAAAAAAATGAAAAGAAATAAAAGGAAATCAAATTTTCCAAAGGTAATATAAAACAATAATAATAATTTTTAAATAAAAAGGAATGCAGATTTGTTGTGTAAATAAACAAACCAAACACAGCGAGACCGGTGACTGAAAATAGGTGCGGATTCGAAATATACCAGACGTGAAGAGGAAGACGCCACAACCGCTTTCAAGGAGGAAAAAAAAGCAGTGCAAGTCGCGCTAAGATGTCCTCAGGCGGTGATGGAGAGCTGTCCAAGGAGGAGAAGGCACGAGTACTGGGAGACTTCTGCAAAACGGCATCAGTGGCCGAGGTCAAAGATGACTTCAACCACATTCACCGCATGCCCACAGGTGGGTCGCCTCACAAGCCTTCGTCCAAGTCCTTTGCTCGAGCCCGGGAGGTGAAGCGGGCTCCAATTGTGGACGCTGTTGGATGCGAGCACTTCGAAGGCACAGGAGAAGGACTGTGGCATGTTCCCGGTCTGCACCGTCGTGGGAGCCCTGTGCAGAGCCGGATCACCGCGGACGACTCCATCAGCGAAGGGTCGCTGCCGATGCTCTTCGCGGTCTCCTCACCCGAGTCGGGGTGGTGGGCGTGGAGGAAGTTCGGGGAACCAAGCCCCCGCGCCCCGCCACCGAGGGGCGTGAGGCGCCCCCGTCGGATGCCGCCCAAACGCCGGGAAGATGGACCTGACGGCATTCCACTTGGAATTCCGGACGAAGGCACTGAACTGGCTGGACTGTCCCTGGAAGAGCATCTGGACCGTTAGTTTAACTTCGAACCTTGACGCGGCCGACGTGAAAGAACTCGTCGATGTTGGTGGTGGGTTACTACGGGGACGCAACCTGAAGGCTGAAGAGAGCTTTGCGAAGAGATCAACAGCACATGCAAAACGTAAACAAGCGCTCAAAACCCGCGACTACCGTCAAGAGGACGCACCCACTTCCTACGCTGACCAAAGACACTGTCCTGGACATGGCGAAGTGGGGTGAACTGGGTTGTTTAAATAAATTACTATCCTCCTCCCACTATCCCCCGCTCGTGTGCGATTCCTTTTGAAGTGTTTTTGTTTCACGGCCTTGTATTCAAAAGACATAACGATGCAATCGGCGGACAGAAACTGATTACACAGAAAAGCCCGTCGTTGCCACTAAGTCCAACCGAAACCAAACGTAACGTCTGCTGCGAATAGAGAGTTCTAACACCGCGGTACGGTAAATATGCTGACCACTTTAACAAGGAATGCGGCAAGGCAAGCACGCCGCTTTAACAATGGCGACGTGTTACCGTATAGCACTTGACGGCAGCCCGGATGTGCTATATCTCTCAATTGTCTCGCCGCAGACTCGGAAGACAAGACAGTGACCGAGCGCGGCATGCGGCAATGTGGTTTTCCTCTTCTTTTTTCGTCCTTGCTGGTGTGCTGCTCTCTAGACGCGATCCACGAGAACGCATTTTTCATGCCTAACGAGCATCTTTGGTGGTACGTCTGCGCCGGTATAGAAACACTGCGGAGACATTTGATTCCTAAAGAAATTTAGGCGGGTTGAACAGCTCGGAAATAGCGTAAAGCAGCCGGTTGACATTTTTTTTTTATTGAATGCCAGTTTTTGCAGTGGATCGCCTCCCTCACATCACGAATGTTAATTCCCCCTACTACTCTAACATTTTGCGCCTAGTAACAGTTACCTGGCATCAGCGCTTTCGCTCATATTCGCATTACCACGAAGCAAACGTCCGGTCACTATTTGCGGCGAAATATTAAAGACAAGAGCTTTTTTTCTGTGTCTTTTCGGGCTTGTGTTTGACAGCACCTACTCTGACAGTTGTTTCTTTGACAGAAACATGGGAAAATTCAAAAATGCGTGCGGGTGTCAGCAAAGCAAATAAACGCGACTCGAATTATGGTTGGATATAATTTTTATTTATTTACTTACTTAGACAAAATACCCCTAAAGGCCCTCGAGAGTGTATTACATGGGGGGGGGGGGTACAGGAAGCTGATCAAAATAAAACAATAGAACAAATAAACAAAAACTAATCCAGAAATAAAACATTTAGCATGATCAAAATAAGCGAGAGAATGAAAAGTGTGGCAGCGCGGCAATGAGTGAAAATTAATACAGTAATGACAGTATACAAACCCAAATCTAATGAAAGAATCGTTTTATTAACATACCCTGCAAAAAAGGAAACCATGAACAAATAAAATGACAAAGTAGAACGTGTTGTCGGGCTAGTTGGTTCAATACTTCAGACATGGCAGTTGCGCGAAACACACACACACAAGACAAGTTTCGGGACGAGCGCAAACTTACAACTGACTTTATTCAAAATACAAAGCACATATTTAAAGGAAGAACATAGAATGCACTTTGAGCATGCGCATTGAAATTATACATCATGTCGCAATCAGTAGCATACCAAGGTCTGAACTTACATCGTCTTATCGAGAAAGGCTACCTCACTATTGTACAGTGCAACCGAAGAATCACTTATACATGCTTGTCCTCTTTTCTTTACGAAATACGCTTCCATCACTTGACGTGCAATTGAATCTCGACTTTTGCCCAGAACTCTGATCTCATTAAGCCGTGGCCGACAGTGACTGCAGGACAGGCAATGCTTTGCCAAATTTGATCCCTCCCCCGTTGTTAGCGATAACCCATGTTCCCGTGCACGATCGTTCAAGCAGCGTCCAGTCTGGCCTACGTACGTTTTTCCACAAGTCAGTGGTATTTCGTAGACAACTCCGACGGCGCATTCTGCAAAAGGCCTAGCGTGCTTCTTGTCACAACCACTTTTTTTTTTGTTCCTTGATTGGTGATGCGGGCGCATAGCTTTGCCAGTTTGGACGGTGCTGTAAACACCATTGGCACATTGTACTTTCCCGCCACCTTCTTCAGGTTGTGTGACACCTTGTGCACGTACGGCATGGCTACTGGTCTTGCTTTGCTTTTAGCCCTTTGCCGCGCTTTCCCTTTCATCTTTTGCAGTAGCGTCTCAGCCACAGCCGCCACTATCGCACGGGGGAACCCGGCAGATAAAAGGCTGCCGACCTGGTCATTAAAACTTTCCTGCATTCTGTGAGGACACGATTTCATGAGGGCAGACTCTAGACACAGAGCAGCAATCCCTCTCTTCACAGTTTTGGAGTGCTCCGAACTATAGGGTCTAGAAAGAGAAGTTTATTTTTTTCGAAAGGAACAAAAATACGAAACAAAACAGTTGAACTCAAGTCTGATCGTTCAAGCACATGCGCAGTGACGCAGCACTGAGCACGTCAGTATGGCAGTATGAAAGCCGACACTCGACCGCCGCGCAGGACGATAAAGTATGTCGACCATTTGCGCAAGAACTCAGCCTCGCTCATTGTCAGTGCGTCCACGCATGCTTGCTCAAAGAGGCGCGTGCGGAGGCGTTGCAACATTGGAAACATTGCTCTTTGCGGACGCCCATTTAAGGAAGCCGCTCCACGCTGCCGCCACGAAACGAACATGCCGACACACAACAGCATATTTGTAAACAGTTCGCGTGAACTAGTGCGCGCTTCGAGGCGGGTTACGAACATTCGTGACACTAGTACCCAAAAGGTGCGCGCCACTACACAGTCGAACATTGCGTGCCGCAATGTTTCTAAGAGACCGCACTGCGGGCATCGGGCGGAGGGCGCCACGCCCCACGCCGCAAGGCGGTCTCTTGTGGGCAGGACCCGCCAGCCTCGCAACCAGCCGAAGTCCCTGACATCTGCAGGAAGCGCAGCTGAGGTCAGTTGGCGCCAGCGTGCCCGTCTCGTTTTCTGGAGTTGTTCGCGTGTCAGCTCGGCTACCGTTAGTGCTTCACACATCCTGGAGGGCGGGGTTTCATCAATATCCAGATCGGGCACGCTGGCAGACAACGACGCCAGTGTGCGACGCACGTTAACGAAAAATACCGGCGGCCGCTCGGCTGTAGGGCCAACCACGCGTTGTGTAAAAAACACGTTACGCGCTGTACCCAGAAAGTATGTGAGGAGTGTTCTCCCGGGATAGTCTGGGTTGCGTACAAGATCTCGTACTCCTCGCAAGGCGAGCACATTGCACATAGTGCGGATACAAGGTATACCAAACCCACCCATGTACGATGGAAGGCGCATGAACATTCGTGACACAAGTTCGGTTTTGCCCGCCCAAACGAAAGAGCCACAGGCCGAGGTTAGCCTGCGAGCAAACGTGCGCGGTGGGTTTGCGACGTGGGCGACAAAAAAACATGCGGCTAGGATTGTAGACTTAACAATATAGCAGTGCTCTGCCATTGAAAGGCGGAATGTTGACACCACCGAGAGGCGTTTCGCAGCGTTCGTGCGGAGGTTAGTCCAGGTTTCGCGGGCTACTTCTCCGCTGGCGAGGAATACTACTCCCAGGACTTTCACTCCCTGCACCCACTCCACCTCGCCCGCAAGGTTCGGTGTGAAGGTGCCAAACCTTAGTGCCTTGCTTTTTCCCCTGTTCAATAGGGCCCCTGATATCTCGCTGTACTCGAGAAACAGCCGCGAAAAAGCGGCGTAGCTATCCTCGTCCTTGAGGAAAAGCGACACGTCGTCGGCGTAGGCCGAAACTTTGATTTGGCCCTGGCCAGGCAGAGGGAAGCCGCGTATGGATGGGCTGTCGTTAATGCGCCGGATGAGTGGATCCAGGCATAACACGAAGAATGTTGGAGAGAGAGGGCATCCTTGCCTTATGCCCCGGGTGACTGAGAAGGGAGCGCTCTGGTGGCCGTTTACGGAGAGATTAGCGTTCAGGTCTGCGTAAAGTAGGCGCAGCCTGCTGACAATTTGCGGCGGGAATCCAAAGGCTTCGAGGACTCCGAACAAATACGAGTGTTCCACCCGATCGAATGCTTTCGCCTGATCGAGTGAAACAAAACACCCGGTGAAGCCCGTCCTGCTGGCAAATGTGAACAGGTCTCTAGTGAGTGCCAATGCAGAAAACACAGAGCGGTCAGGCACGCTGCTGGTTTGAGCACGGTGGATTAGGTGAGGCAGGATCGTCCGTATTCTTCTGTTTAGTAAAGATGCGACTATTTTGTAGTCTGTGTTTAAGAGGCTTATGGGCCGCCATGCTTGCGGGTCGGAGGGGTCACCGCCCGCTTTCGGAATGAGTATGATGCGGCATTCGCGGAAAGAGTTTGGATGTAACCCATCCGCGAGAAAGCCGTTGACCATTTTCAGCAGTGCTCCTTGGATCTGGTAAAAAAACGTTGAATAAAAACTTGTTGGAATGCCGTCTGGACCGGGGGCAGAGGCTGCATTCATACTCTGCAGGATGGCGTGCAGCTCTTGGCTTGTGGCTGGTGCGCAAAGGTTTTCATGCAGCTCTTCAGCTACTCGTGGCAAGTTTCCAAAAAAGCTTTGTAGAAGCCCGTCATAACCATCTTAAAGATTTAGCCAACTGTCCGTAGAGAACAGGTTCGAGAAGTGACTTGCAAAGATCGTGCAGATATCGGACGCGGTTTTGCTTTGGGTGCCGTCTGGGAGTGTCACGAAAGGCACAGTAGCGGGAGCTAATTCCTCTGCCGTGCCTGCGCGTACGTGTCGTAGCACAGCCGGGTCTGATATAGGCCGCCCGAGCTGGTGTGCACGACTAGCTGCCCGTGATGACTGGCAGAGCAACACGTGGTAACGTGCTTTAAGTAGACTCAGGTAATCGCTCATGGCAAAGGTTAAGGGTGCTCCCCTTTGCACTATACGGATGCGCTTGAGGGTGTCATTCAGTGCATGAGTTACCCGGCGTCTGCGGTCTTGACCGGCCGCCACCAGAGTTGCCTGCCAACGAGCCTTGAGTGTGTCCCATGAATCAGTCGCAACGAAGCTCTTGCACGATGCGGCCAACGCCGTACGCAGTGACGCCATGCTTTCCGGGTCCGCCAGTAGGCTCGTGTCCATGCGCCACGTATCAGTACGTTGGGTGTCCTCACCAAAGTCGAGCCTGACTGACAAGGGGTGGTGATCGGAAATCACCGGCGTGCCTGCAGGGAACGCGAGAACTTCGCAGCTAACGACAAAAGAAGCGAGCTCTGGTGGAAAATAGAATTTGTCTATCCGACTCGCTGACTGTGCTCTCTCCCACGTCGCTCCAAAGGCATCCCCGTGAAGCTGCACCCACGCGTACCAAACCAAGCCAAGCGCGTAGCATACCAAGGTCTGAACTTACATCGTCTTATCGAGAAAGGCTACCTCACAATTGTACAGTGCTACCGAAGAATCACTGATACATGCTTGTCCTCTTTTCTTTACGAAATACGCTTCCATCACTTGACGTGCAATTGAATCTCGACTTTTGCCCAGAACTCTGATCTCATTAAGCCGTGGCCGACAGTGACTGCAGGACAGGCAATGCTTTGCCAAATTTGATCCCTCCCCCGTTGTTAGCCATAACCCATGTTCCCGTGCACGATCGTTCAAGCAGCGTCCAGTCTGGCCTACGTACGTTTTTCCACAAGTCAGTGGTATTTCGTAGACAACTCCGACGGCGCATTCTGCAAAAGGCCTAGCGTGCTTCTTGTCACAACCACTTTTTTTGTTCCTTGATTGGTGATGCGGGGGCATAGCTTTGCCAGTTTAGACGGTGCTGTAAACACCATTGGCACATTGTACTTTCCCGCCACCTTCTTCAGGTTGTGTGACACCTTGTGCACGTACGGCATGACTACTGGTCTTGCTTTGCTTTTAGCCCTTTGCCGCGCTTTCCCTTTCATCTTTTGCAGTAGCGTCTCAGCCACAGCCGCCACTATCGCACGGGGGAACCCGGCAGATAAAAGGCTGCCGACCTGGTCATTAAAACTTTCCTGCATTCTGTGAGGACACGATTTCATGAGGGCAGACTCTAGACACAGAGCAGCAATCCCTCTCTTCACAGTTTTGGAGTGCTCCGAACTATAAGGTCTCTCTCTAACTGAAAACTATTGTGAAGATTTGGTTATTAACTCACTGAAGACATAAAATGTGAGAAATACGGGAAGACCCAGCTCTTTATTGTTGTCATCTTTGTTTTTTGTTACTTATTTCAAGTGACAAATCAAGGCTGAAAGACCATTAAAACAGGAACATTCAAAATGAAATAAGGGTAGCAATTCATAACGTTTATTATATACCAATTGCTAAATATTATGACGCTATAGCGACAATAGCATATCTATTTACCATACCAGAGCATTAAAAAAGTGAAAGTACTAAATGAAGGGTTGCTAATTCCCGAAGGAAATAGCTGAAAAAAAAACGATGCTGGCTGTGATGTCTCAGAAGGATAGAAACTTAGGCAAGTTGGTATATAGTCATGGTGAATCAATCAGGGTGAAGACAGGGACGAGAAAACCGCAAACCAACCATCAGTGACTGGAACAGCTTACCATCTTCGTGTGTACGGTCTCTTGACCTGATAAGTGACCATTGTTAGTTTGTTTCTAGTTTGTTTTGTTAGTTTCTTTTTCTTTTCCATGTCATTTCGCGCTGCTCATTTTGTTTGCACTTTGCTATTATTGCTCAATGTGTGTTCTGTTCTGTATCCACTCCTGCTTGGGCCTCACGGGCTGCAGTATGCCATAAAATAAGTAAATAAAAATTGCAACAGCTTGCGATAAATTTTTGAAGAAGCTGAAGCCATACCGCAGGGACAGGTGGGATCAGGCCGGGGCCAGCCAGCCAGATACCAAAAGACCGGCTGTGTTACTGTCTATAAATAGATCGTCGCACAATTTCAAAAATTAGGCCAGAATGTGTGGCATAGAAGTGGTAATCTCGAACCTTAATCATTTGTTTAAAATCTGTAAAATTGTTAAGAATAATTTTATTAATGTGGTTCGGAGAAAGCACATGTGTTGAGTGAAACATGCCAATGTAATGTGCTTTGTACAATGAGTGTGGTGTATCAGAAACCGTTATCTTGTGGTCAGGTTTATGTGGGTCAAACTGGAAGTTATTTCAGTTTAAGATTACGGGAGCACGAGATCTTTGGATGCCGCTAATGGTTCTAACTTGCCTGTACATTGCAAGGGGTGTGAAGGCTGCTACCCATTCCTTTCGGCAACACGCATTTTGGCGGTATATTTGGAGCAGAATAATCAAAAGATTATCGAGGCTAGACGCAACCTACGACTTTGTGAGAAATGTGCGAATGTGCCGTCTATTGCGTGAACATCATGCAGCGAGTTGCACTATCCAGGCCAGGGAATGTTCGGGGGGTTTTTTACTCATGTTTTGATGTATGAATATCTGTAATTTTGTGGTTTGTGGTGTTGCTTGGCTTTTCTATGTATTCCCAATTCACTTCGATAAACTTTAGTGCACTTCAGCACCTGTCCTGTCTCCTTTCTCATCGCTGTCTTTCGCGCTGTTAGATTCACCCTGATGTCTCACCTCTGCCGAAATCCAAGACGTGACATTTTCTTCTCCACACTCAAGGTTCAGCACATAATACAGCAAAGGCCTGCGATTTCCAATAAAATGGTATGGCTCCATTATCCCTGCCTCCTGCTTACAAGGCAGAGAGCGGCATTCACTGTTGACTCTACCTGCAACACAGAAAGCAGTTTTATTTTGAGTGGGCTGAAAAAGGAAAGAAGCATAAAGTACCTATGGTCAAGCGATTGAACTGAAAGAAATTCAGGGTAATGTAATAGTGAATATACTGCAGGCAAGATATATTTGTGATACAGTTTGATATTAAACACTGCTACCGGTGGCTCAGCCAACTACTTTATATGTCACAATAAATGCATTATCACAAAAATACTGATGCAGTATTATTCGTATTAGTAGTAGGAGTGCAGATTATATGAAAAAAAAAAATAAAGAAAGGGGCCTTGTGCTGGCTGTCGTTCACACATCAGGCACATGACCAATAGTCGGTGTAAAAACGGGGGGAATGAATGAAGAGAGAGAGATCCAGGAGGAAGGAGGATAGGTAGAAAACGACTTAGGATACAGCCTACAGGTAAGGTTATTTAGACAGTAAGCACAAAAGAAACATTAACACACTAGTAAAGATGTACAAGGCCAACCATAGAGATAATAGTGCAAAGTAGAAAACTCTTATCATCTACATTTAGCCCGAAATGTGTTCTCATATATATAATTATTAATATCATAACTAACCGAGTGAAACCAAAACAGGGATGAATGGCTGTGAATTATCCCTAAGCTCGATGCTTCTGCCTTCTTATTGGGAGACTGAAGGATCATTCAATTTACCATCAGGTGTCGGAGTCTAGCAGCAATATTCGCAGAAAAAAATAAGTTTTAACAACAAAGCATGGAACGTTAGTAGCTGCACATTGTTTCGCACAACTCAAGCAGAAAGATAATATTTGTAGTAAGAAAATATGCAATGGTTGTAGCTGCACATTTTTTCTCTCACCTGTCTGAAACATATGCGCATGATTTGCCACAAGAGAGTATCCCCTTCAGTCGGGGTACCTGCTATGGCAGTAGTGCAGAGGCAGCCGGAATGAAATGCAAACGGCGTCTATGAACAAAACAAAATATTTCACCTGTGTGCTTTCAGCTTGAATATGCAACTAGCCTGATTCCTGTTTCTGGGTAAGGGATCTATTTATGTACACATTTATAAACCCTTTCTCAATGACTATCTCGCTGCAATGTAGAAAAGTATGTCATATGTATGTTCGCAGTTCATTCCGGCCTGACTGTAAGTGCACAACGTGTCTGTAATGCAGGTCATTATCAGTCAAGGCTGTTACTTTAACACCAAACAGATAGGTGAAACCTGTCCAACTCCTTGAAGGCAAAAGTCTCTGCAGACAAGGTGCTAGACACCCTTTGAAGCATGCAGATTTGATGCTTAGCTTGGCATATAAATTCTTCTGCATTAATAGCAAGCACATAAGGTCAAACAAATTGCCACTGACTTTGGTCACCCTCAATGTGCTTGGCAGAACACAAAAAACATGCTCAAGTGCAATCTACGCACTCTACTGCATGCTGAGTAAGCAACAAGAAAAACAGAAGGCAATGCTTTGGAAGCACCTTCAGTCATTCAAGACTGAAATTATGAGGCATGCTGATGCTGTTACTTCAACAATAGAAAATAGCAACTATTGCTTGCTTATAATAAACGCTTTCTCTGAGCAAGCAATGAAATAGAGACGTTGCTCACAAAGCCTTTCATCTGTCCTTTCACGGAAAAGGCATTTAAAAGCTGAAATGAAAGACTCGTTGCCGTAATAGTATTCTCCTCACACATGGTTATACAAGCCAAGCGCGCACTTGTGGCAGTTGTTCATTTCGCAGCATCATCTAGTTGCAGCGACACAAAATATTTACTCCCACATGAAACCGCTCATGTAGCATAATCACACAATATATGTTTTACAATGGACAGATATACGGCAGCATAGCAGCGCGACTGACATATGACAGGCTTTGGTGAACGCGCTGGAACGTCTGGAACGACGACAGTCTGAAGTCTGGAACTACGAAAGCGGCACAATGACGCGTACGTCGGCGTAGACCACGTCCGCCCGAAGACGACATCAACTGTCACTCCCAGCAACGCACAATCAGTGCCTGGCCAGGCTTGGCTTGGCTCGTTGAACGAATGCGACAGTCGGGAACAGACGAAGAAACAAGACACGGTCAACCTTGGAATGCAGGAGCCGTTCTCCCGAAGGAAATGTATCATATAGAAGGAAAGCTAAAAAAAAAGACAGCAAAAGACAGCTGGGCGAGTGGTGTTCTCTCGGGAGTCGAGCGGGCGCGCTTCTCCGAAGCTTAAACGGCGTCTCGGACTAAACTGACAGCGGTCATCGCCCTTCTTATATAGGCTTGGTCCACGTCTGTTTGTTCTACGTGCCAAAGTAGGCACACACATACACAGTGTCGGCCGTGCAGTCTCAATTTCCTTCTCGCGCCGGCCGCGCGTCCTCATTGGTCAAAAGCCGGGAGTCGCGTTGAGGAGCTTTTTGTAATTCCTGGTGTGGCGCCGCCGCCGACATGCCAGTGAAGAGCAGGGGGACGTGTTTTAGCGCGCGCAAGGCTACGACCTTTCCGTCAACATCGCGTAGAAGCGACTCCGACATGATAGAAAAATCGAGGTCATGGCTGACTCATTCCCTCCGGCGAGCGGTAGTGGAGGGCAAAGCCACACACACACAAGGCTAGTCGCTCTCCAGGGGTTTCCTTCTCCCCCCTTTTACGACTCTCGCTGGCGAGATGCGTCCGCGCGGCGGTTTTTGTTTCTTTGTTTCATAAATGCGCCGAATTTTGTGACACTCAGGGAACACCTACGTGCGCCAGTCGAATTTCTCTTTCCTTAGCAAGCCAAGGCCACTGGAAGCCGCTGCACTCTGCTCGATAATTTACACGACGGAGTAGAGCATTCGGTCGTAAGCGAGAAATGAACGCGAGATCCTTGAGCCCTAGTGGTAACGCTTTTGCACACGGAGGCCCTGACAAGTTGTTTACACTGGGGCGCCAAGCGGTGCGCGCATGAGAGAGCACTTATCTTCGCAACTAAATGTAAAATGAGGGCTCTGGCACGACAAATAACTTAATGCAGAAGAGTGAAATTGCACTTACCTCTCAATCAGCGATCTTCCGCAAGTCAAAACGTACTTGGAGCCTCCGCGTTGACGGAGATAGCAAAATGACGTTGAAAAGAAAAAAAAGCACAGTGGAGCCGCCGGCAGAGCAGAGCACGCCATGGCGTAGAAGTAAGAAGGTGACTCCAGGCAGCTACCGAGTTTAACAAGAGTATCTATAACTTTGGGGGGGGGGGGGGTGTAGGGGAGGGGTAAGGTTGGACACTATGAGCACCAGCACAGATTTCCTGGCTGCGTAAATACCTCTGGTCTCCCTCCTTTCGTACCCAGAGATCGTGATTGTGACAAGCATACATGTTTGTGTTTTCTTTCCTGCACCAAATTTCGAAAGAAATAGGTGCCGTATCGTCCAGTTTTCACATCTGCTGTCAGACTGTAGCGCTCGGCGTATGCAAACGTGGCATCATGCAAAATATGGCTGACAATCTACAAAAATGTTTTAATTATCGATTTAAGAGGCAATATTTCATTTGCAAAATTGAAGCCTAACAGTCATATGTTGTTACCCAACAACCGCTTTGCAAAAACCGTCATAGGTGCTCGGCTGCGTTTCGATGGAGCCGAAACGGAAAAGGTGCCCGTCTGCTGTCCGATGTCAGTGCACGATAGAGATCCCCAGTTGGTTGGAATTGCCCTGAGACCTCCACTACGGCACCTCTCTCTTCCTTTCTTCTTTCACTCCAACCTTTATCCCACTTCTTATGGTGCGGGTCGGGTGTCCATCGAGATATGTGAAACAGTAAATGTGTCAATTTCTTTCCTCAGAACCAATATTGATTTTCATTTTCTACGGCCTGGAGTATTTTGGCTATGTGGGCAGGCATGAAAAAGAAAGCGAAAATTAAAAAGTGCGTTAGGGAGTGAAAGAAGATGGATAGAAAAAGGTGCCTTAGTGGAGGGCTCCGGAATATTTTCGGCCACCTGGGAACCTTTAACAAGCACTGACATCGCACAGCACAAGCGCCTTTGCGTTCCGCCTCAACCGAAACGCGGCCGCCGCGGCCGGGTTCGAACCCGGGAACTCCGACTCAGTAGTCGAGCTCTATGACACTTCGTACTTTTTGGAAACACGACTGCTTCCACTTTGGCAAAACGTAGAAAAAGACCGTACTTCAGAGCAGCAACGACGGAAACATCCGTATTCTGCAAACTGGTTCTATCTTCCAGTTAACCTCCTCGCATTTCCTCCTCATGTTCCTTCTGTTTCTCCTGCCGTAAATGCTCATTGCCTATCTCACTGCATCGGTGAACATCTCAGCAGCCCTAAGCAGCACCAGTAACAACAGAACGCTGCAGCAATGTTACTGAGTCGGAGTTCCCGGGTTCGAACCCGGCCGCGGCGGCCGGGTTCGAACCCGGGAACTCCGACTCAGTAGTCGAGCTCTATGATCATTTAGCCACCAGCCACTTTCCAGGAGAGTCGGGCCCGTGTGAGGCGCCGTCCTCATCGATGAGTGGAATAAATTGAGTATATCCGCCGTTTATCACGCAAGCAGTCGTCTGCTTCCATGGCGGCTGCAGCTGCACCATTTCGGCATCGACCACAGAGGAGGTGCAGGTCGCCCTTAATTAGCGCAGGTGTCCTACGGAGATGTTACTTCAGACACCTAACTTTATTGCCTGTTTTCTTCTTTAAATGATCCGTTAGGCATTATATTATTTTTACGCCCAGGGGTTTATTACGACCGGGACGGAGGATTGAAAACAGCTGGGTCCGCTTGTCGAGCACGAGACGCCACCAGCCTCGTTCTCCTCATCTTCGGCTTAGTCAGCAACGCCGACCATGCAGAATAGGTATCGCGAAGGACTATGGTATCGTCTTTTCATGGGCGTCACACTTCCCCCTACACCGCCGAAGCCCGCTGGGCGAGTTAAGAAGCGCCGCGCGAATGGTAGGGCTTCAGCCGGGCAACGTGAGTGGCTTCAGTTCGCGCTGAACGACGGCCGCTTGCCGTGAGACGGGCTATGCGGTAATTGAGCTAGCTAAATTGCTCAATAATGACATAGGGTCAATCGTAGTGGCACAGCAGCTTCTGAGACAGTCCTCGCTTTCTGATAGGCCGCCACAACAAGACCAAATCACCAGGGCTGTAAGTGACGTGACGGCGGCGGGCATCGTAGCGCGCTTTGGACCGATCTTGGGAGGCGAGAACACGAAGGCGAGCAAGGCTCCGGGCTTCTTCGGCGAGACAGTGTCTCAGCGATGGAGGGATCTTCAGGAAGCTCGTCAGAAAATGGTAGTATGGTGCCCAGGGTGTAGCGTGGGGGGGCGAGCATAGAGTAAAAAGTAGGGGCTGTAACCAGTAGTCTCATGGCGCGCGGTATTGAACGCGTACATAATGAACGGCAGGACACTGTCCCAATTCTTGTGCCTTGAATCAACATACATTGACAGCATGTTAGTGATTGTGCGGTTCGTGTGCTCAGGGGGCCCATTCGTCTGGGGATGGTAAGGCGAGGAATGGCGAAAATGCGATCCGCAGAAACGGAGAAGCTGCTCCACGTACGACGTCAGCGGTGAACTGCCGACCATGGTCACTGATGATAACTTTTGGATGTCCATGACGAAGATCGTAGCAGAAAATAGGACGCATGATACGCTGTAGCCGAGGGTAGGGCTGCCGTTTCACAATACCGAGTAAGGTAATCGACACAAACCACTATCCAGCGGTTCCCATGATAGGATTTCGGAAACGGGCCCAGGAGATCTATGCCCACTTGCTCAAACGGTGCTGCAGACGGTGTCACAGGGTGAAGCTGACGAGATGCAAGGCTAGTAGGTCGCTTGTATCGTTGACACTGAGTGCAGCTGGGGACGTACCGCACAGTCGTGGCCCGCATTTTCGGCCAATAGAAGCGTGCCTGGGTACGGTGGAGCGTCTGTGCTGAACCAAGATGGCCAGATGTAGGGTCAACGTGCATGGCCTGCAAGACAGAGTTGTACAGGCTCTTCGGGACAACCAGCAGGAAGCGGTGGCCCGTAGAAGAATAGTTTTTCTTCCACAGAAGAGCATCTCGCACACAAAAGTGGCTGACATTGGAAGGGTCTTCAGCCTCCGCAAGGAGAGACCGTAGGGTTGCAGGGGTGGAGACGCCAAATTTGTGGTTCGCGCGTTCTTAGTTTCAAACGTTTCTTATGGCTCCAGGAAGCATTATACACACTCAAAGATTCATATATTCACAGTGAATAATTTATTATCACATTTTTAGGTGAACGACTTTCGGTTTCGGTTTCGGAACGCCGAGTTGGAGTGACGTCACAAAGTAGGAAGATCAACTACTTCGCTTGGTCACGTGGGCCCACAAAAGTTGTGATGCACCAACTGCTGCATGGTCTGCTTTCTCACACAAGTGCTGACCAGCGCTGTAAAACAAACAACGGCATGGCTGGTCCCAGCAGCTCGGATTCTGACGGATCTGATTCCAATGAGTGAGGACATCGATTTTTTATGGCGAAAGCAATACACTCTAAAAAAAAGGTAGTTGAGGTTACTACATTTTCGGGTAGTAACGACTGTCACATATATGACTACCTAGGTAGTAACTGTACGTAGTAACTGCAAGGTAGTAACATTTACTACCTCAGTAACTGTACGTAGTAACTGCGAGGTAGTAACATTTACTACCTCTCGAGAGAAAACACCTTAAATAATCTAATGACTTTTGACATTAGAATCTTATGCATATAAGATAGTAATAGTGCAAAATAAGAGCCAAAATAAAAAAAACTAGAGCAAAAACAAAAAAGAAATATTAAAAAAATGCCTGCTTTCCGGAGGATTCGAACCGCCGACCTTTGACTTTCTATCCTCAAGTTGTTCCTAACCTGTTTCTATACTTCCGATCCTACCACGCTAACCACTACGCCACGCCACCATTTTTTCTTTATTGCATGGAAGAACTTCCGTAGAAAGACGTCAACTTGTCAACTTATGTGTCGTGATATGAGCAGCCACAGTTGTTTCTTGTTCTTTTCATTGCGTGTAAATGTAGCAGCAGCATCTACATTCTCGCACGGGACAACAATGTTGTTGAGAAGGACCTTTCAGTGGCTGATGGCCAATGACATAAGGAAATCTTCTGTGTTAAGGAAAAAGAGTCTCTGCTGAGTTTTTATTGTCGAAAGACATGAATACCTGACTTCGTGGTGACTTTCTAATGTGTCACAAGGAGTGCATGAACATGACATCAGAAACTCAACGCCCATTTTTGTGCATCTTGTAGTAAACCAGAAGGAAAAATGAGCACAAGTCAGGCACAATAGCTTGGGGTTGGTGAAAAAGTGCAATTAAGAAATCAAACTAAAGAATGGAACACATACGCGCTGCGTATATTGTATTGAAAACAAAAAACAGCACTGGCAATTTTGTTAGATTTGCTACCAATTAGGAAACCCTTTTCATTATATAAAAACATAGGGCATTGAGTAGCAATGTCACCGGGAATGTTAGTATACCTACATGTGCATATTCCGATCATCTATTTCCAGATCAAGGTAGTAATGGATACTACCAGGGTTATGAGGTAGTACAAGTGTAGTAACTGCCAAAAAACGTAGTAACAGCAGAAGTTACTGCCTTGTTACTACTTAATTTTCTTTCGGCGTAGTAACAAGGTCGTAGCAACATAGTACATAGGTAGTAAGGGTTAAAAAAAGGTTGTAACAGCAGCCGTTACTACGTTTCCACTACCTTTTTTTCTAAGAGTGTACTACTCGCACTTTCAAGCCTTCGCGTGACCCGGCCGCAGTTATGTTTGACCTTTAGCGGAGTTAATATGGGCGACCAACTCGCTCCTTCAGGTAGCCCGGCTGCAGTTACGCCGCGCCGCGCACCTGTGGCGCTACTGCCACTGTGACGTCATACCAGCTGTAGATTATGGGTGACCAACTCGCTCCTTCAGAGAGCCCGGCTGCAGTTACGGTGTGTGTTTGCCGCGCTGCACACCTGTGGCGCTACTGCCGCTGTGACGTCATACCAGCTGTAGATTATGTTCTCTTTCTCTCAGTCACAACAACAAAAAAAAATATAAAAAAATTACCGAAGACGCTTTGAGTCGTCGCGCAGCGGCGGCTGGTAGACCTGTAGACGCGGCGCACTGCGTTTCTTCAGTTGGAGGCGCTTTTGCTTTCGCAACCTATTAGGCTTAACCAAAGCTAGGCCCCGCCATTTTTTTTTATCGCACGCTAATATCGCCTTCGCGGGTTCGCGTGAGGATGCGAAGCACTTTGCAAAATGCCAGTAAGCATCGCTGCGCCGCTCTACCCAAGCTGCGCCCACAACCGCTGTCACACTTCGCCGCCGTGCAGCATACCTGAGCGCTGCTTGGGATGGTGTACAAATATCACAAGAAAAGACAAGATCGCCTTGTTATCAGAAGGAGTGCCAGCTATACTCGAGCAGCGACAAAGCATGCCTGCTTACGTTGGGAGCTTGCGGCAACGGCACCGCTCGCGGGCGCTTCGGGCGACGAGCTCTGCTGCTGCCTGGCTGCCGTGGTCGTCGCTAGGCCTATAGCCTGTTTCGCAAGCGGCCGGCGCATCGGAAGTCGCCTGCGCTATAATAAAAGGCCTACTTTTCACATATAGCTTTAGTGTCAACAGCATCACCTCACAATAAAATAATAGTATGGTCAATCTCCACGACGCCTTCGGCAGCTGAGCTAGCGGGCGCCAGGCGAGCTGGACCCCAACGTCGGGCCAGCGGCAGCTGCGAGGCGGTTGTGCCAAGAAATATTTGCTCATATCACAGTTGTTACCTCTACCAGCAGCTCAGTATTGGTCAGCTATCCTCAAAAATGACACTTTTTCACATTTCTTGTCCCATGGTTTATTATTTACGTCAAGAACACTCTTTAGCTCGTTTTTATGACGTTGGCAGACGGGATCCAGGCTGGCCGACCGACCGGCAGGCTCGGCGTACTTCACGTCCGCACAAGAAAATCATGCTACCAGAAAGGATGCTTCCTAGATTCGAGCTACGACAGCATGACGGTGTGAAAAGTGGATCTTTCGGCAACGACACTGCCTGCGGCAACGCCGGGCGAAGACCTGCGCGCTGGTCCTAGACTGCTCTAGTCGTCGCTAGGCCTAGCTGGTTTCGCATCAACGCCGCAGCTGAGGGCGCTTCGGTATTGGCCAGCGCTCAGAAACGTGATCCGCTCGGCACCCCTTTACTGTGAACTCGTCCCATAATAAAAGATATGTTCGATTTCCACGACGCCTTCAGCAACGGAGGTAGCAGACGGCACACTCTAAGAAAAAAGGGTGTAAGAAGGGTGCATCTTCACGACTTATGCTATCTGAAGGCGCATGGACTAACGATGCACTTTGCGGAGTGCATCGTTACACCCGTGTGGAGGTGGTGGAGGCCGTTAGTCTCTTTGAGAAAACTTACCCCTTTTTTTACTCTTCAAACCAGCTGTGTTCCCTCTGCGCGAAGACATGTACAGCAAAGTATGCAGCCCTCACCGCCTCCCCTCTCGAAGACGGCCCTCTCCCGAAACCGGGGTGGCGGGGTTATTTTGAGGACAATAGTTAAGAGCTACTCTGGCTCACGCTCCCCCACTGCATTGATCCTTTCATCCGCGCTGGCGAAACTGACCGCGCCTCCTCGCTTCTTCAAGGGACCAGAAGCTATTTCTTCGAAGAACACGTACAGCGATCTTCTGCCCATCTCCGCCTGACATGGTCGGCAATAATGGCGGACGAGGCGGCTTGGCGGATGCACAGAACGTTACTGAAAAAAGGTGCATTGGCCGCGATAGGCCACGACAACCATCACGCCTGCAAACATGCTCTTGGTTGCTAACGGCCAAAATAATCACTAATATTCGGTGCATGTGCTCTCATACTCATGATTGGATATCATTTTAAAAAAGAAGTAAGTCAGCAAAGACAGACGGCATGATCGGTGCTGCTACTCCTTTGAACAATCGCAGCTCTGAACGAAATCAACAGTTTAGCGCTTCAACACACCAGAGGCATGAAAATTATTGCGCTTATAATTTCGGCTTGTGGTTAAGCTTTTATTAAAGCGGTAATAAAAGCTTTAAAAGGAACAGTTTTGCTTCACAGCCAGCGTAAGCGCTATTAGTCAGCGCTGTTCTTCATTTTCTAATAGCGTATACGATAAACACCAGGGGGCTTAATTCCCTCCGTACAATTTCGAATAACGTGCACTGCTTTTCGAATAACCCCTCGTTGTGGCACATATTCCTGAGCAAATAACAGACTAATAACAGAAAGGGTTCAGGTTAACATGCATACAAGTTAATAAATCAAAATCGGACGAACGAGCGAGATTGTTGACGCAGTAATTTTATGTTAGCTGAAGATGCAGTGTAACGCAAATCCCGAATAAATTGCACTCTCATATTTCTGCTCCATTTCAACAACAAAACAGAGCCCTACTCGCTGATAAATGCGTGATCTTCACCACTAATATTGACAACGCTGAAAAACAAAAATGCAAGAAACTAGGGAAGGAATAATTCTGCATCCGAACTGAGTTGTGAACGTGGCCTGAACATTCCATATATATAGGTACTTTTTTGTTTAGAGCACTTTTACCAAGACACGAGCCAGGCCTCAGAGTCGCACTTTTGCTGGTCTACTATGAGATCACCAGCATTTGTACATCTGCTCGTAAATTCCTCAACGCAGCGTAAAAGACATTTCTACGTTTCCTTTCCAACAAATGTACGGATCCTTTCTCTCGGCACAAGATAGCGAAGCCCATAGTAATCAGTTTTCGAGATAGCTGCATTTCCTGATCATGTTTTGGCGCATACAAGTATTTCACATAGAAGCAGTTCAATTTCAGCTTATTTTAAATTTATAAACAGGGAGCGAGGTGACTAACGCGATTTAAGTCTATTCGAACTTCTCTTGCGTATGAAATTGTGCTGCAAGCCCATAGTAATCAGTTTTCGAGATAGCTGCATTTCCTGATCATGTTTTGGCGCATACAAGTATTTCACATAGAAGCAGTTCAATTTCAGCTTATTTTAAATTTATAAACAGGGAGCGAGGTGACTAACGCGATTTAAGTCTATTCGAACTTCTCTTGCGTATGAAATTGTGCTGCAAGCCTACAAGAGCAGAAATTAGCTTAAACTCAGTGTACGTGTACGTAACTTTTAGCTTTTAGGTTGTTCCGCGCAGCTTTAATGCAGTCAAGTAGTACTGATAGTCAGAAATGAAGTTGACTGCCTCCAATTTTTTTTTCGAACTGTGGCGCTATGGAAGCATCGAATTCCGCAACAAACCGGGTGCCAGAGGAAACAGTAATCAAGGCGCTTATATTGCGGCAGTGCATTGTGAATTCTTATGGAATGGTTCATGCGTCAGGAAATAACTCTTTCTTTTAAAGGCTAATGATAAGCACTAAACAGTATATTGCACCAGATAGACGCAGCCTGAAGACCCAAGCTCGAAAATAAATGAAGCTACGGCGTATAAACTGGCAGGTTTTCCTTCATCATCGTAAGTTGCTTCGGATGACTGAGACTTTTGTCTTGTACGCACAAATAAAACTGAGCTAAAGGACACATTGTATCGCACTGACGAACCAATCTTTAACAAAAGCATAAATTCAGCGGTGGCAACTGCCTATATTGAATAAAATGAAAGCGCGTATAATAGACGGAATCGCCCGAATAACCAGTCGGTTGAAGCGTCTTAACGGGTGCTTGCTGCCATAGCGTTGCCAGTGCTCCATTTCTGCTCTGTTGACCCATTTTGAAAATATTTTGAGAACTTCGCGAACTCTGGAACGATGAGAGGTGAGAACTGCTGCATCAGCAGTGGTCGACTGCCGCTTGAAACCCTCTTCTGCGCCAATTCTTCAAAAGTTCAAATCTCGTGAATCCCCTTTTTTTGCCTGAAACTTCTTTCTACTCGGTGCGGATTTAATAAATCCATATTTCTATAGCTGTGTCTATTTCGCGTGAACTAAAATATTTTTGATCTAGAGCTGGTTTTTTGCTTTTTTCGAATTCTCCTAACACGTGCGGCCTCATAAGCAAAAAGAAAGCTGAAATGTCATACCAATATTGCAAACTGTGTGTATCTGACGTGGAATCAGTAATGCTCTAGCATTTACATCGCTTTTTTAGATAGTTCTATGAATGACTTAGCAGTGCAGGAAGGGCAGTTTATTGATATATATTTCGCAGTGCCTTTCGCGTGCGGCAGTAAATGAGAGCTGACGAGAACGTACGTTCCACTACTCTGAAAACTATTCTGTTGCATACACCGTAGATTTACGGCAGCATCTGCGTAACAGCCGGCTGCACGAAATATTTCAAACGCATACTGCAAGGCGCTCGTTGTACCCGAGAACTAAAGAGCTGTGAGCACGCGGAGAGCGCGGAAAAATCAGTACCACATGGACAGAGCAGCGCACGCAAAAAGAAGCGAACCCGCACATTGCAAGCTCCAAAGGCTGTTGCCCCGCACGCGGGCGGCATGACCTTGGAGCACTGGTCCCCTCAGTCAGCGGAGAAAAAGGAAAGAGGGGAATCGCGTTGCCTCGCCGAACAAAAGAAGGCGCAAAGCAATGGCAGTGGCTTGTAGTTTTTTCCTTCTCTTTTTCGGTCACGTGCCTGTCTATTTGGATTGGCTATTTCCTCCCCTAGAGTCGAAGACGAAGCCGCTGCTTACACGTGACGCTCGTCGTAGTTGTTGCAGGGTGTCGTGCGTGCGAGTCAGGGCGCGCGTTCCTCATTTTGAGCTGTGTGGCCCGTGTGCGTTCGTGTTCGCTTGTGCTCAGCGATTACTTCATCGTGCACGCTTCATCGATGTGTGACGCTGCAGTGGGCGACATCTTCGCGAAAGAGTGAACGCCTGGAAGAAACAGCGCACGCCAGGTCGTCGCGGCGCAGCTCATCGTACGGATTCTTCGCGCCAAATTTCAACCCTACAAGTAAGTGATCTATTCGTTTGGTCATTCGGGTTGTTTCCTGCCATCAGATTATGGTGTATTCTGTAAAGATGCTTTATCATGGACTGTGCGCGCGAGCCGCTGCTTGTTGCTATTTCTTGTTTTGAGCCGGTCGCGTGCGGCCGGAGGGAGCCTATCGTGTACAACACACGATCGCAGCGGCGCAATATGCAGGCGTCTTTCTCATGCTTTCTTTCGCTGCAGGCTCTGATCCTTCGTCTGCTGTGCGAAAGAACATTGCCGGTCGTCTCTTCAACGCAAAGTATTCGTCCCTGCTCACGACCATTCAGTAAGGTAAGTCCAAACCGCAGTCTCCGTTCAAAAAGGGGCGAGTAAATTAGTGTGCGCGCTTCTGTGGTACGTACTGCGCGCAGTGCTCACATCTACCGCAGCACTGTATGTGATTCTTATTGGACAGTAATCCCTTTATAATTTTAGCGCTACAAGGCAACTCCTTCTGCCAGGCCGCTTTTTTTTTTTTTGCGAATGGACGGCGTCATTTTTTTTTCTCTTTACCACGGAGTAGCAAGCAAACGATAAAACAGTAAACGTGAAATTTATTTATTCGTAGGCAAGAAATTAGCAGCTCATTTGTGCTCTGCGCTTCCTGGCATGCGGCCGTTTTCGCTCACACCTTGCAATATTTTTGCTAACCCAGAATGTGACTTATCATGACAGCAGTTTTACTGCATTCGAATGGCAAGATGCGAGTGCTAATGGTGTTAAGTTGATATGTAGCTGGCTCTTCACTCAGGCTGCGAACTAATGGAGAAAAGTAGGCTTGTTTAGTTCTTTTTACTAGTGAAAAGGTCGGGGCTAGTTGGTGGCCAAACATTAGCTCAAAAAGCGTACAGTCTATGTCACCTCTTTTCGTGCTCTTGTATTCTCTTGTGAAAGAGAGACGTTAAGTTTGATGTCGCTGTAAGAGCTTGAATAGAAGAATACGCTAGTCTCTAAGCTTTTCTGTTTAGAACAATAAGGATTTTGGTTGCACTGCTGTAATCTGTCGACGAAAAAAAAATTCTGCAATGAATACTGTCAATCTCGTAAGCAGTAACAGTATAGTTCTTTCTTTTTTCTGCAGTGGCTGTTAGAAAATATGTTAATTATGTTAGGCACTTAGTGACAATTCACTGGTAATAGGCCATTGTGCTGTAGAAGTTTGTCTAGGCTTATTGTGCCAGTGCATTGCATCACTTATGCCTCTTATAAATATTTGGCAAGTGCTGTAATGGATAAAATAAAATGTAATGGACAATTCATGTTGCTGGCGTCAGAAAAAAATGACACACAGTTATGGTAATGCTTGGCAGGGTGGCATGCTACCAAGCTTATAGGACTAGCACCGTTTATGCATGTGAAGCTTAATGTGATACGCAGCTACGTGAGGCTGTTAATCTTCTTTGCACTGTTCACACTTCTTTTTGAGTAGGAAGGTGCTGTTCGCTGATGTGAATAATTTCCAATAACTAACATGAACCCATATTAGTTTTATTTCACATCGGAGTGAACTTAAAATTTAATTAAGCTCACGTGCCCTGCATGTGACAGCAGATATGGAAGGCAACTGTTTTAATAGCCATTCTTGCATGCTGTCAGTCAGTGTTTACAATTTCATTATGCTGAGCATCTGAAAAGATGTGTAAAGGTTACATTCTATTGTGCCGGCAAAATGTAATTCATGGGAATTGCTGCTGCTGCATATGCTGCAAGCATTGGATGAAGCAGCACTGTCTAAATAAAAAGACGAGATTTGTAATTTCCTCAAGCAAAAATAGTGCTTTAGAAGGACTGTTCTATGCTGCTTGTGTAGTTAATGTAGTCTGTCAGTGAAGGCCAGTCCATAACAAAAGCTTTTTGCATAGGCTTAATGTAGAGGTGTAGTATGAAACAGGCTATGAACGTGAATAAAAGGTACCTTTATTATAATGTGGTCCAAATAATTTTTTGGTATGACGCTATCTCATGAGTGGAGACAACTCTTTAGATGTGTAAGTTGCCCTTGCTATTATTTCACGTTTAGCCCAAAGCTCTTCCTTGTTTTACAGGAGCAGTACACTAAAATTTATAGTGCATAGCCTTTGTGTATAGGCCTTTCACCAGGTATTTAAACTGTATCGAAAGGCTGTCTGTGACAATGGAATGCACCCAGAAATGCCATCACAGGCACAAGCTTCCTGCTGTTTGCTAATCGGAAATGAATTCACAGGTAATATATGCAGGGAAAATTACTGTTGGAGGTATCGCTCATTGATGCTCAGATAATCACCTACACTTCCCTTTTAGGAAGAAAATTCACTGTATGGGCAACAAACATAAAATGGCATCAGAGACTAGAGACATATTGTTAGCAAGGGCTGCATGAAACCTTAACAACTCTAGATATGGAGAACTAAACACACGAGAATGGAGAGAAGGGTTTGTTAAACGGCATTTCATTTTATCACCTTTTAGTAGTTTCCATTTCATGCACATGTTTTTCTGTTTCTTGATATGACCCTCTTCTTAGTCTGGCATCCGGGATGCCTACAGCCTGACCGTGCAGCTGGGCACAATATTCTGGATTTTTCCTGAGAAGCCAGTGTGCTTGTGATAATGTCAGCATATGTGAGGGATTAAGTAGCTGCCATTTAGGACATGTTTTGTTTTTCCTTCATATCGTTTCTGATTTTGGTTCTCATTAATAAACAGAAGCCTGCACTTGTGGAATTGTTTTCATTCATCTCCCTTTATCCCTGCCTTTTGTGTGGTTTACACTTTTAGACCTGAATTAACTAAGTCCATGGTCACGTCGTCTGTGCTTTGTGGTTGCAAAATTCATTATATGTTTTCTTCTCTGTGCAGGTCAAATACATGGTACATACTGCCTCCACCTGTACGAAGAAGACTGCCATGGTCATTGCTGTAATATGGTGTAGCATGTGACAAAATAAATATGACGGTATGTTTCTTTCTCCGATTCGTTTATGAATTCTTTGTGTACATTCTGCAGTAGTACCTGCACCTGAACACACAATTACACAGTCCATCTCACATGAGATTCGTCGCAACATTCGGACACTGCCTGCGCTTCCAGAAAGACTCGGGCTTCTACCATGTGGGTCAACTTTAGTCCTGCATTCAGTGGGCAGGTTTACGCTACAGAAGGGTAATAATGCTCTCGTGTGGACAATATAAATACACCACCGAGTAGTGCATAGATACCCTTTGCAGTAGGGCATTACTTTGTACCACTAGAAGGGTAACTTTATCCATCATGTAAGGGTATAAGCTTGCACCACAGGGGTGCAAACTTTGCTCTGTTTACAGGGGTGCAAACTTTGCTCTGTTTATGACGGTATAAGTTTAGTCTTTGACAAAGTAACTTTGCACTTCTATACATAGCATAAATTTACCTGCTAAAGGTGCAAACTTGCACCTTGCATGCTAGGATATGTTTACGCTTTCCTCAGGCTAACATTTACCCCTTTTAGAAAGGTGTAATGTTATACCTAACTGGTTTAAAGTTACTCTTCTTATGTCAGTGCAAGTTTAGGCTATTAGAGCGTAACATTACTCTACGTGCGAGAGCATAAATACTTAGTCTCCAAGAAACAGCGTAACCTTACCCCCAAAAAGGTGTCAGCTCAGCGACAAGTGTTTTACCCCCCAAAAAGACTAAGATCACACCTTTTTTTCTTAGAGTGCAGGCGAACCGCTCCAGGTAGCAGCAGTGCAAAAGCGGCTATGGTATGAAATTTGCTTGCATCGCAGTCATCACTTGTACCAGGAACTCGGTATTTGCCAACGATCGACAGAAACGACGCGTTTTAGATATTCATATATCACATGGCTTGCTACGAACGCGAACAAACAGTATCGCGCTCTTCAGGTGCCGGTGGTCGGCACGAAGACTGGCGCAGGCCGCCCGGCTCCAAGGAGTGCGCCCTATGTCATCATGACGCTGCCGCTCTCTGTGCTCGCCTTGGCTGCCGCTTCCCGTCGTTGCGTTTGCCGCGAGCGGCCCGCCGTTGACATTTAGCAGGCCGGACGCAGGCGGCGAGCTGCGATCGGACGTTGCGACGCTGTTCGCAACGGCGCGCCGCAGATCGCGCTCACTTTTCGCACATGTGTCCCCGCCTTTAAGCATAGTTCGGCAATACGTTGACAAAAACTAACCGAGCGAGTGACGGTTAGCAGCAAATGCGGCTTGCTGGTGCGTCGACTGCGCTCAGGCGGCTGTGGCTGTGCCCCGCTCATCGTACAGTCGTTTTCAAAAATGCACGGCCCACGGTTACAGACGGCGGAGCGGCCGCGGGGCCGCGCCGCGAAGCTGCTGTCTTACTTTCGGCTTACTTGGCTTACTTTCGGCAATGCGGTTCTGTGCTTAAGGGCAGAAGTTCATTCGAGATTAGACGTAAATCAGAGAGCTGTTGGAAGATTAGCACTAGGTGCCCACGGCAAAACCACTAACGAGGCAGTACAAGGGGATATGGGCTGGGCATCGTTCGAAGCATGGGAAGCTAAGAGTAAAATACTATATGAAGAACGCCTGAGGAAATTGGACGATAACAGGTGGGCAGCTAAGGTATTTAATTACTTATACAAAAAGAGCGTTGACTCACAGTGGCGCAAAAGAACTAGAAAACTAACCAGTAAGTATGCCGGTCATGAGGACGGAGAAAGAATGAGCATTAAACGACAGGTTAAAAACGCGGAAGTTAAAAATTGGATTAATTCAATGAAAAAGAAACATAGTGTAGAACTATATCGATACTGGAAAAGGCACATCAGGAAAGAATTTTTGTATGATAACTCAAGAGGCAGTGCCCTACTTTTTGAAGCTAGGTCAGGGTGTCTTAGAACGCGCAGCTACGAAAAGAAATTTAGTGAAGATGACACATGTGCAGTATGTGGTAGATCTGTGAAAAGAATTGAACACCTCATACTCAAATGTGGTGGTATCCATCCAGATGTCGATGCAGGCACAGTCACTCTTCCGGAGGCCCTAGGGTTTAAAGATAACAATGGTCATGTAAATAAATCTGCAGTGGAAGTTATTAAAAAGCTATTGGAGGATTGGTGGCTGAAAAGCAGAGATGTGACATTAGGTTAGAAGTGTAGGAAACCGTAGGTAAAGAAGATGGCGGATCTTAATGAGAACTGGCAACACAGTTAAAAAAAATAAAGAAAAGCTGAGCATGGTGGCAATAGGTGGTGTCCAACTGACGGCGGACATTGCGTAACGGCCCAGCTTTGTCACGTGAATTTGAACTTCCGGGTCGTTTTTGTCGTTTGGTTTGTGTAGGCATTGCTTGCAGACGTGCGGTTTCGGTCTTTCTTTCCTTAATACTGGCGCTCATATTGCTGGAAAAAGGATGTTGTGCGCTGCCTCAACCTGCAGAAACTTCACTGCAACGGGATGCAACATGTTCCGAGTGCCATAAAGTATAGGGAACGGCAAAAACAGTGCGCCGTTGCGATCCGCTGGCAGACTGCCTGCGACGGTCAACCCTAGGCTATGCTTCGAGCATTTTGTTGGCGGCAGGGTTTGAGAGCGTTGTGGAAGTTGAAGAATTCGGTTAAGTAGGTTGTTTATCTCCTTGAGGAGCACCAATTTCTCGCTGGGAAGACTTCGGATATGTGCCACAACCGTTCTCACATGACGGCGGCAGCACCGCGCGGGCTATGTTTGCAAATATATGCTGTTCGGCCTCCGTCAGTACAGCGTGACAACTTAAGATGTTAAAGACAGGGCGATTATTCCTTAGACATTTGCGCTGAATGCGAGTAGCTCGAATCCATAGCTAATACTTATAAGGCGTGTGTGGTCACTGCCGCCAGCTGTGGAAACGGCGACACCGCGGCCACGTACGGCGGCGTCTCGTTCGCTGGCACTGCTCTGGTCGCAGTGTTAAGGCATGTTTACGAGCACTTGCAAGAGTTATAAATTGTTCTATGAGGCCATTTTCACTAATTTCATGCTCAAACTGAAACACATCTTCACCAGAACACTAGTTGCCATGAGCACGAAGCAAGTGTGGAAAATTATAATTAAGCAACCTGTTACACATAAGTTCCCTGTTTGTGTGGACTCGCATGTTGCAGTAATGTTTCTTCGTTTCCTGTGTGCGGACAAGGAGACTGACAGACAAGGGGATCGCATTAGAAAGGGATAAGAATTATTAACCGCCTTTCTTTTCATACTCTGAGTCAGTAAGTTGGGAAAAGCTTGACTTTAGGATAACACAATTAAAAAAAATGGCCGCCAACATAGCCTAGCTGTTTTTCACCTTTCATTGTACAGAACTTAGTAGAATTGACATCTGAGACAAATGTTGTAATACTGAACTGTCACTGTGCAGCAAAGTGTCATTCGCACATCATTCGCACACTGTTTATGTGCTGAACATGCATATGAAGTAAATAAATGTCTATGTCTATAGCTTGCACATGTGATGCATTGCATGCTTGCATGTAGTAATATTGCACTTAATGATTGACTAATTGAGAGGGACATTGGTGATTTCAAGAACTTCAAGATGCTACAAGGAAGGCAGAGGCTGGTCTAATGGTCGTTGTGTCCATAATGATCAAGAGGAATAATCATACTATAAAATTACGTTTTTTTTATTAAAAAGCCAAGGAAAGCATTGTGTACACAGACATTCCAGACTTTTTGGTATCACTAGTGTCTTAGGGATGGTTTATCAAAGTGCAAGCTGCGCCGCATTGTTAACGCCAAAGCTAAAACTGGATGCAAATGCCTTTTGTTCAACATTGCACAAGACTTTGTAGCAGGAACCTATAGAAGATGCTGAAAACAACTCGTATCAAGCTCCTGTGGGCGCTGTAAAAGCCGAAGCATGATATTTTTTTTTTACATTCGACCATACTATTTGCTATAATTTACTATTTGTCACAAATATCTCCTGCATTAAACTCATTTATTATATGCTGTACAAAATGCGCTGCAAAAGGTTTTGCAAAACAAAGATATAATGCTATTACCCACAGGACAAGAAGAGTTTCCCATTAATAGCTGAGAAACTTGCTCCTCTTGCAGTTCAACAGTAAAGCTGCCCGTGTCAAGAGCTTGTTCTGCTTTTGGCTGGTGTTTGCTTACTGTTTTGTCTTTGTACCTGTCTTTGTTTACATTGTGGTGCCTGTGGTGAAGCTCTGCAGCAGGCTTTGATGCCTTGCTTTGGCTTTAGGTTTTCATTATGAAAAACACAAGGCAAGTTCATCTTTTGCCTACCTGCTAGTGTTGTTACTTACCGCCCTTACCTTGAACACTGTGCATACAGTGCGTAAGTTATACATTTCCACACGGTTATGGTGCTCGGCTGCTGACCCGAAAGACGCGGGTTCGATCCCGGCCGCGGCGGCTGGAATTTCTTTGGAGGAGAAATTCTAGAGGCCCGTGTACTGTGCGATGTCAGTGCACGTTAAAGAACCCCAGGTTGTCGAAATTTCCGGAGCCCTTCACTACGGCGTCTCTCATAGCCTCAGTTGCTTTGGGACGTTAAACCCCATAAACTAAACTAAACTATACATTTCCACATTTCTGTACATAGCTATAGGCATCAACAGCTGAGGTACCAACCATTGGCGACATCTGTCTGTACACAGGTTGGTGGTTCTGCTTCAACTAGGCTCAGAGTACAAAGTACACGACAGCAAAATGGCTACAGGCTCTCCTCTGCTTTGATGGGAAGCAACATTGATTTTACATCCTTGAAGCTAGTGTACATTCAAGAGATGACACAAAACAAAGCATTTATTTTTGTACATTTTTTTCATCTACCTAATGCAGCAACCAGCATCGGGAAATCGAGTACATAAATTCTTAACATTCTGAGGTGCAAGTTAAATGCAAATGGCATGTAATGTCCCACACCACCATGCAGGATGTGAAATGCATTGCTGTACAGTTGCACTGCATAACTATGCATAGTTAATTTTGTTTGTGAGAAAAGTTGTTATGCATCCACCAAAGCTGCAGTAAGCGGACGCCTCTCACTGCTGGAATAGCGGCCATGTAACTTGCCCATCTGGGCTCTTGACGCACGTAAGTAGAGCTTTTCAGCCACAAGGTCTCGGTGCATGCTTGTCGGGGCATAATTCGTACATGCAGAAAGACTGCAGTAGTGCTGCAAATTCAACACATTTGTAATGCAGTTGCATTTTTGCATTACACCTAAACTAAAATTAAATCACTTGACAGAGTTGTTAAGCATGCCAGCTTCTGCAGTAATTATTCCACAAAGCATAGCAAATCTCCAACGAAAGTAATTAAGCTGACAAGTACAGGAACCGACTATAAATCAGACTGTGCCCCTTGCTAAGGTTGTAAACCATTGATAAGTTCACAGACTTTCGAGAGGAGGAGCGACACGTGGACAATGAGGGACACCGTAGTAGAGGCCTCCATATTAATTGAGACCACCGGGAGTTCTTTAAAGTGCGCTGACATCGCGCAGCACACGGGCGCCTTTCGCGCTTCGCGTCCGTCGAAACGCGGCCGCCGCACCCCGGATCGGGTCCCCCGACTCAGTAGCCGAGCGCCCTAACCGCGAAAAAGTACCGAAAGTCCTCTGAGGATTTGCACGGTTCAAGCTCCTTGCCGTCGTAGCCACCCTGCTACAATGTGCGCACCAGTGTGCTCGTACGTAATGCTAGGCTGCGGTTGCTGGTAGTCCATATATTCAGCGCCTGGAAGCGCGAAACCTGTACGAAATATGTACTCTAATATATATTAGAGAACTAGATATGTAGCAGCGATATGATAACCGTAAGAAGAGGCGGACTTTTTAGCGAGTGAATGAAGCGTCCTAAACATCAGCGCGAACAGACGACGCATGCCGAAACGTTCGCACTTACAACGCTTTTCCGCCCTTAATTCCAATATAGAACGTTCAGCCTGGGCATAATAATGCACGTAGAGCATGCTGACCTTTTTTACGACTTCATTCCCGCGTATTAACAAATTAAGAGTGAATTTAAGCTCGGCAAATCAGCATTTCAAGCAGAGCGCCGTACACGCGCATCTCGCCGAAAGACCCGGAAGTCGGAGTATCCAGCATGCCTTGCGGCTTGTTCAGATTGAACACCACTAATAGACGATATGCGAAATTGCTTGGTGGTCTGGCAACACCGCACCCACAACTTCCGGTTTCCATCTTGGTTCGGGCGAGCTCGTCGAGCTGGTGCATCGTTTTGCTATGCGTACATTCTTGATATCGGTATAGCTGTCATGAATCTTGCGTATGAAATTTCAACAGGCAAGCTTCATCTGCTGCGTTGTTTACACTGCTGATCTTTTACCAAATGTAGGTGCTTTCAGTAAGCGCCAACTTCATCCTACCGCGTCCTGAGCTTCGCTTGAAGTCTGGCGTTGATGATGGCCAGAATCGGCACTGGGAAGTGTGTTGGCAAGTCGAACTCTGCGCCACTGTCATTTTAATTCGCGCATTAAAGCACCGGTTCAAGCATCACGAATTATCACCGCTATTTTATTCCCAGGTGGACGCGATTTCATCTGGTGGGGTAGCGAGCGGTTATTTTGCGCTGAGTGCACAGATGTCTTGACAAACTTCTGTGACAGTGTGAACTTTCGTTCGCGCCGACGCCAGGAGCTTCATGCATTGCAGTATATTCACACAGGACCCTCGACCAGCTGCGTAATGTGATTCCTTTAGTGCAATGTAGTACAATGCACATCCACGGTTTTCAACGTCACCGTTTCAGAGCCCTGCGCCGGCTGGTTTTCGCCGCAATTCGTTGAAACCGCGTCTTCCTTGAGACGCAGTTGAAGCGAGTATTGCGATGTTGTCAGTCGACATTAACAAGAGTAAAGTGGGCACATATAATTCAAAATATTGTGAGCAAAGACGCAGTTTTTTTTTTCAGGTAAGCACTGAGCTACCGCGGCGGCTTGATTAGAGAAAGAGCGTACAGCTGTAGGTGCCTGCACGGACTCGATACGCTGGTCAAGCTGTGCATGCGGGGGGGGGGGGGGGGGGATTCGAATGTTCGGTTGCCTCCGACACTTAATTTGCTTCCTCCCAAACCTACACAAATTTCTTTGTTGCGAAGCAAGCTGTTGCAGCTTGCCACAACGATAAAATCTGATGGCCTGAAGAGCTTTCAATGCAATGTTGCACGTACTTTCTAGCTGGGAAATGCGTCCCGCCTTCACAATAAAGTA